>NW_004955407.1:15427952-15432059 GCF_000276665.1 Chinchilla lanigera
TAATTTACAAAAGTAGGATGCATAATAATAGTTGGAGCACTTGAAAATAGAACAGGGCTGTCAGGAGCTGCATAATTCATAAAAGCAAATTTTATAATCTGAGATCAAGAAAGTTAACTACAAATTACAACCAAAATAAATAAATATTGAACATAGCAGATTCCAGAATCACTATGCAATGCCATCTATAAGACCTAATTTTTTTTTGCGGGCTGGGGATTTAGCTCAGCGGCAAAGCGCCTGCCTGGCAAGCACAAGGTCGTGAGTTCGGTTCCTGGTACCGGAGACCAAAAAAAAAAAAAAAAAAAAAAAATTGAATGTCTCAGTAAAGCTGAGGGTCTAGAAGAGTGGTGCTGAACTTATAGCACATGTGCCACAGTGAGTTGTTTGTATCACTGAAAGCGCTGAAAGGTTTACCAGCACTGATTTAGAATAATAGATAATGAAAGCATATACTTAGGCAGGCCACCATATTAGCGCACCTATATGCACACGTGTGTTGTTAAATAAGCACTTACACATGCTATGCCCCCTTCTCTATAGTACCTCATTCTTGCCCTTCTGTCTTTTTAGCTACTGTGTTCTAACATTAACACCACCACTGCAAAAACCCTCACGCATGTGCCACTGAGTATGGACCCTTACATTGTTCAGGGAAATCTCAAATATATTTCTCGCTATTTCTATGAAGTTATTACCTGTAAACTATTACACTCATCTTTCCTTTAGTTTCTTTGTAAACTTTTCCCAAGCTTCTGCTCCTATAATTTTAAATTTCCCTTTCTTTGAAATATACTAACCTTATTCTAAATACAACCTTACGCAACCTCATTCCTAAAAGGAAAAAAGAAAAGTAAACAAAACAACAATGTCTATTTCTGTCACAAAACATTCTTTACCCTCTCATATTATTTTCTTTTAGATTCAGAAACTCTCTCAGTAGCATTGGATCTTTCCTTTTAAAATCCTTATGGTTTATTTCTGTGAATAAGCATGATAATGAAACTCTTTCAAAAATATTATTTCCTATATTTTTGAACTAGTGATCATTTCTTCTATAATATCTATGAACTCTGCACAAAATTTACTTCTTTTGATCTTGATCATTTTTTCTTCTTTTGCATATTTCCACAGAATTGCACTTCTCTATTAATCTCCCCAAAGTGATGAATACTTCCTAGTTATTTTATTTTCTATGTACTTTATATACTTTATATCTGAAGCACATTGAACTTGAAAGCTAGAGGGTATTTCCATGGTCATATATTCTAGGACAGACGTTTTCAAATTGGTGTCATCTGCTGTGATTTGGGAAAGTGTTCCCCAAAGACCCACGAGGGAGAGATTTGTACCCAACATAGTACTATTTTAAGTAGGTGGAACTTGTAAGAATTAGGGCAATGCCTTGAAGGGGACTGTGATACCCCAGCGCCTTCCTCATTCTCTTTGCTTCCTGTACACCAGGTGAGCAGTGAACCCTGCCATGCACATGGTGTCCTTGTTTTCTAGCACTTCCAGAAGTCCAAAGCAATAGGTTAAGGTTCACCCAATCCTAAATGGAAAAGGCCAGACTTTTAAGGTAAAGAAAACTTTTCACTTTATAACTTAGTTATCTTGAGTATTTTAATATAATAACTAAAACCTAACACATCATCCAAGTGACAGAACATTTGTACCGCAAGTCCTTGACAACTATCAATTAACACAGTTCCACATTCTTTCAGAAACCTGACTTGTCCTCAGTTCTCATCATCTGAAAGACTCAAACACTCTTCACATTTTTAGAAGAGTAAATATTCATTTGCATGCATCAACACTGACATTCATCAATCTTCATGTTTTTCAGCTTCATCCTTTTTTCTATAAAAGACTTAAAGTGAAGTAAATCAATAAATATTTTAATCTTCTTCAAACTGTGCTAACTGGGGAACTGGATACTAAAACCTACAGATGCTTAAATTCTCTGGCTAATTAGCTATTTTTCTTCTCAAACAGACTTTGTTGAACTACTTAAAAACACACATTATGAACATACATTTATCTTATCTAGTAGCCTACAAGGAAAGAGCAATAAAAAATTTCATACAATGGGGCATATGTTTTGAGTGTTATTGTGTTATAGCTATGGGGATTTAGCATTCAACACAAAAAAAGGGATCTATCACTGAGAAGATTAGAGTGTATTAGGAAAGCAGGGCCATAAATAGATACTTTCATATATATAATGTATTAATTCTGTCACCTTAAATACATGATGAACTACTACATGTTCATAGGTCTTATCTTAGGCAGCAACAAATGCCATGGTAAAAAGCATGTAGTGCATATATACATATAGATAGATAGAGAGAGAGATATATATAGATTTAGAAATAGAAATACATTACACATTGAAAATATATATTATATATGTTGAAATACACACACATTTGCTTCCTCATCAAATTTATATTAGCAGGAGAGAGAGACACCGCACAAATAACACACATTTTAAAATGCTATAAAAGGAGTTGGAGACCAGCATGGGCTACATAGTGAGTTCAAGGCCAGTCTAAACCAACAGAGAGACCCTGTCTCATAAAACAAATAAGCAAAAGTTATGAAAGGACAGGTTAGATACAATGGTTGGAGCTGCCAAATTTAGCAAATGAATATATAAAGGCTTAAAGTTAAAAATGAATTTCAGATAAACAGTCATCTTGATGTATGTGTATATGTGTGAGTCCCATGCCTTTGGATACTGTATAAATGGAGTGTTTTAATTTGATTTTGGAGACCAAGAATGTTAAGTGTATAATACATAGGTAGAGAAATGATGGAGAGATGGAAGACAGAATTCTGTTTCAGGTAAGTAGAATAATAAGTGGAACAGAGCACGCACACTCAAGCATTAAAGGGACCCCAATTTGGTTTGGTTATAGAATACACAAAGGAAAAAATAAAATTGTAGAAATAGATCAAGTTGAAATGTATAGGATCAAGGCTATGTTATTAAGTGCTAGAAAATCAATAGCAGTGACATGCCAAGGTTTTGGCACCCAAGACCAGACTTTCAGAGTTGGTTGTAGGTGGCTCAAATGTTTATTTTACCAGCTTTCATGGATGTCCCTGTGCAACACACATCTTTTGACCACTTCACAGAACAATTTTACTATGCTAAAATATAAACGTAAGAAAAATTAAAAAGCACTAATATATATTGTTAATAACACAAAATGTGGAGAACTATTACAAGACCTACTACTACAATTTTGAAGTCCTGAATATGAATGAAATTTTTTAAATTATTATAATATTTATATGAATATTTATTGAATTATATTTAGACTTCTTAAAGTGATATGAAAAGATGAACTTTAATGGCGAAACACAAAAGGCATTAGTAATTATAGTGGCTTTCTGGCTATACTAATAAATGAAAGAAGTATTAAACATTAGACAGATTAGGGATGAATGCAATCATTTTTTAGAGAATTACAACTATGTGAATTCTATCATGGACTCTTTGGGCACATGAACCTCAAGTCAAGGTCACCTTTTCCTATTGTCTCAATTGTACCAAAGAGGATCAATTATTTTCTATCTTCCTGTAGTGCCAGAGAGGGTTGCCTTTGTACCACATCTGTCAATGATCACTTATTAAAGACCCATATTTATGAAAATGCTCCCTGAACATGAGATAAGAAGTTATTTTTAGTCTTATTTGTTTTTAGTTATTTTACATCTTAGCTACCTTTATATATTATTTGAGGCAGGAAGTTATAGTTTTCTCTCTTTAATCAAACAATGCTACTTAGAAGCCTTTCAAGTTCTACCACTGAATAAAACTTATGCTTCTTCAAGACTAAAGCCATACACCTACTACCTCTTTACCATCTGGCTCAGTGACATTTACTGAACTCCTGGGCTCATCACTTCACTAGCAAGATATTTTAGTACCTGGCTCACAGTGATCTGTTCTATATCAAGTGCTGTGAGCATTTTATTTTTTTTTTATTATTATTTTTTTTTAAAGATAAAAGGAGGGAAACATTAACAGACATACAACATTTTACAACATATCACAAGCACAATACAGACAATACAGAGTTACAAACAAAGTGGTAG
>NW_004955407.1:15433589-15577135 GCF_000276665.1 Chinchilla lanigera
AGGAAATTATCAATGGTTGTTGTTTTACATATTGTTATGTACAAGATCGTTTCTCAGGAAAACAAGTAGACAAATAATAGCGAGTTACAGACAAAAGTGGTAGGAGATTATCAATGGTTGTTGTACTATACTTTGGTATCTTCAAAATGGTTTCTATAGAAAATAAATAGAATTATACATGAGTGATCAATTGAATAATCATTGACTATTCTCAATGGTTGTTGTAGGAAACACGTAGTAATAAACATACATCCATTTATGAGATAGCATAGGAATAAAACAAACATTACAGAGTTATGGACAGATTAGTAGGAAAATATCAATGGCTGCTGTAATACATGGTGGTATCTTCAAAGTGGATTCTCAGGAAGACAGGGATACGCAAGAAAGATCTAACAAGTAGTTACAGCCTAGTGGTTGTGAAAAATAGCATATTACCTCCTCACCAGTGACTCCTTTCATTGAAGTGTGACTGCTGGAAGGCCATCATTGAAAAGAAGAATCGAGAGATTTGCACCTGTGTCTAGCAGCAGGCTGTTTTCTTCTTCCTCTATAGTCATGATTACCCGGGACTCCTCCATGGAGATGATAGTCTGGCCAGAGGGAGAAGGCACAGTATGCCCTGGGGCCCCTCATTCCTGTTGGACTAACTGGTAGGATTGATCTGGGCTCTGGGGCCTCCATTTCAGAGGACAGACTGATCCCCAGTGGTCACCTTGGCATTCAGGGCATGGCTAGGGTGCTTCTTAGGGCAGTTCCTCTTGAGGTGGTCTGGCTTCTAACAGTGATAGCAGATGAATGTAGTCATCAAGTTCTTCTTGGGGCCCTGAGAATCAGACTTATGGTCTTCATGTGAGCATTTTAGAAGACCTCAAAAATCCCTGTAGAAGACCAGACATAAATCATATTTTCTCAACTCTTTTGACCTATAAGCCGTGCACCTTAACTCCTCTTACTTCTTCCTGTTCTTGATCTTTCCTTAAGAATACATGTTAAAATCATTTACAGATTCTCTGGCTATACATTTTTGAATACAAACATCTAATCATGTGGTCACCAACTCCCATCTTGCAATTTCCCTTTATCAGTTACACCTCGTTTTCCTTTTTCCAGTAGATGATGTCTATTTAATCTTGCTTAACCTAGTGGCACATTTTTTCCCCTGCTTTTCCATTCATTTCATACAGCCTTTTCTCTACCATGTTGGCTTTGTATCTCAGTATTCAGGGAATGTTAACTATCTGCCTTGGCCAAAAGCACACTGGTTCCTGAGCACTGATGGAGCAAAATGTGGCAATGAATATTATTTACAACGACAGAATCTCCCACCTGAACTAGACGTGGAATAGCTCTTGATGGACCTTCTATGATTTTCTTAACGGCCCTCTCTTCTGTTTTCAAGAGGTGCTTTTGATTCATCTTCTTCCTGTTCCTCTGAACTTGTGAAATAAAAACTTACATTTTTATAGGGAAAATATAAGTGAATAGACAGCATCTCCTTCACCCTCTAACAACCTCCCTAATATTTGCCTACATTTGCCACCAGTTTCCTCACTTCCCCTCCTCTTACAATGGGAGTGATCATCCACTTTATAAGAAGAATTTTTTTTCTGTTATGGGAAGGATTTTTCATTCTTTACATTCTTAGGTAACCTATCATGCTTACGCTCTCCTTTTATCCTAGTTCTTTGCTAAAAATAAACTCCCTGCTGTCTTCATATTCAAAAAACCCCTGACCTGTTCCTTACTTTGATCTCCCAGTGTTATAGTTTGGGCCCAGACATCCCCCCTCAAAGCCTCATGCTGTCATAGGTAGAGGTTTTTCAGAGGTGACTGGATCTGGACAGTGTGATGTTGGGATTAAGTGTCTGTGAGTACTAAATCAATCCACTGATTGGTTTGGTACCTCCCTAATCCCAGCAGCATAGGTACAATATAAAAGGGCAGAAAGATGCTGTTCTTACCCCATGTTGCTACGTTCTTCCCACCATGAACTGTTCTCCTCTGCCAAACCACTCTGCCTTGGAGGCAGCTGGCTATGGACTGAAACCTCTACAAACTGTGAGCTAATACACCTTTTCCTCTTTAACTTTAGTTGTCACATATTAAGTCTCAGCAATGAGAAAAAAATAACTAAGATGCTCTTTTTATCACCTAACCTTCAAAATGAGTTTTACAAATGTGTTGACTAAATTTTCTTCTCTATTTCCTTATTTCTCTTCACTTTTGTTTATTTGTTTTTAAAATTATTTTGGAGTATTAAAAAGTTTGAATAAAAAAGCATTTTTACATAAAGTATATTATTAGTGCACTGTTAAAGATTTCAAGCATGTTTCTGATTCCCAGACTAATGCATGTAGGTAAATTTATTCCCTAAGTTAGCTGAAATAACTCTTTTAGAGCCTTGATCCCATTTACAAAAAAGACAATGCAATTTACTAAATGGTGCCCCAGTGACCTGAGAGGTTAATTCAGATCAAACATGCAAGTAGTTTTTAATCTTTGTTGAGAAGTTGAATCACTGTCTAATGTGGAACTCGAGTGACCTCTATCAGGCCCTGGTCTAGTTGCTCCTGGAAAAAATGTGAGAGCTTATCCACATTTTTCTTCAGTTATTCTGTCAACCTAAATTTCAGCTCAAATTCAGATCTAAACCTAACTATGCAAGGGGCTAGACCAAGAAAGGCAAACTGCTTGATAGGAATTTATTGTATATTTGGGAGGGACCAAGGTGGGCAGTGGCAACTGTCATGAAAAAAAAGATAACTCTATAGATATTGTTCTGCAAACATATTCCTTTCTTTTCTATTCATTATCTATATATATATATATGTATATATATATAAAAAATACCTGATATTCATGTTATAAATAACACTAAATATATACATATCTATATATAATCATATCATGTCAACAGGTATTTGCATAAATAAACTTAAATTTTGGGGTACTCAGTGTATGTATTTGAAGAAGCAAAAATTTTCTACAGGAATATAAAGCATTGTCCAAAATGGAAGACAGAAGGTAAACTCAATAGAATCACAGTAATTATGTACAGAGCTAATATAAAAACTGATGACTATTACTGTAGTGGAAGGTCATGCAAAAATTTTCATTTAGGTTACTAGTGCCTGGCCCAGTCCAACATGTAGTCTTTTAGAATAATGGTGAAGAAATAAATTAGCCCTCTTAAATCATGTTTCTTTTGAAGAAAACGTCAAATCCTATTTTCTGTTAACTACTGATGAGATCTGTATAGGTCACACGTGGAAGGTCTGGATCTGATGGTACAGTTCTGCCCAGCTCATATCAGGAAGCCAGAGGTCTGCAGTGGAAGGCTGATGGCTCTGATGGACCAGTCTGAAAAGTTTTGGAAGCCAGATGATGGATGTCCAAGGCTAAGCAAAAGCCCGGAGCTACTATAAAGAAACAGAAATGAGTTTTTCTTCTTTCCCCTTTTTATTCCATTCAAGCTACAAACCTGTTGATGGGTGCAACTAACACCTAGAGTGAGTCTCTCCTCTTCAGTAAATCCATTCAGTCACATCCAGAACTATGATTTGTTAAGCAACCAGTAGGGTGTTTCTTACTGTAGTTGATACCTCAGTTAACTGCCAGAAGATCACCAATACATTCATTTCCTGCCTTCTCATACCATTTCTAAGAATATTGTCCCCACTGTGGAGTTCTTAGATGTGACCATCAAAATCAGTCATGGTACATTTAAAAACAGAGATGGCCCTGCCATCTGCACTACACCCACCTAAAGTTTGAATCAGTAGTAGGGTTGAGACAGAGATACCTGTATTTTAAAAAGACAATTATTTTGGTAATTCTATGATTCTTCTAGCATTGCAAACCTTTGCTTCTTTAAAATAAGAATCACTCAGGCTATATTGATATTAAATTGTGATATGATGATCTTAATTTCAGGACTGAAAAATGACAGGCAAAGACTTCAGCATTTTAAATCAATTCTTGTTTTATATCTGCTTGGTCTCTTCCTGCTTCGCATTATCCATGCTCTTAATAGAAGGAAAGAGCACACAAAAACCAATATCACTGGAAATAAATTTACTTGAAATCTAATTTATAACTAATTAACTTATTCAATATTCATGCTCAAAATTCTTTTCGCTCTTCTCAGAAATTGCCCTTGACTGAGCATTGCATTTACTTTGGAACACAGTCTGATGTTCAGCTAAACATTGCTGACTCTTTAATCACCATAGGAAGTTTTGCATTTCTTTTTACAACCTAAGTGTATAAATAATCTGAAATTATAAGTAGAGTTTTTGAACAGTAACCATTGGATTTGTTTGATATAGCATTTCATTAAACTTAATGCTTATCTCTTCAGTTGGAAAAAATCCAAAAATTTAATAGATGTTTTACACTTAACATTCCTGTGAAACTAGCTATGCTCCAAATAATCTCTTTGCTTTCTTGCTGAGTAGAGGTATTAAATATCAATATAGATTTCTTGACCACCTCTAAGGATTGAGCACAAACTATTTCTTTCCAGTTCCTTACTTTTTAAATATATGGAACACTTTTTCTGCATGAATTAAAATGAGTAAACTAAAGCACATTCAATAAAGTCAGCTTTTATTGAAATAAAAAATAATGTCTATTAATTTTTTGTCAATTAGAATTTGTAATTTTCTGGGGGGAAATGTGAAATGCCACCATAGAAAAGTTATTTGACAGACACTGGATTTTCCTAGAAAGAATTACTATGATTTGAAGTATAGTCTTTTTATCTGATTAAAGCAAAATATTGATATGTTAATAATGTTTTAAAATATCAGAGAACAATAAAAAGTTATATGCAAAGAAATTGTAGATTTATATGTGTGCAAATATCCATATCAGTCTGTGTATGCACATCTGTCTTTGTTGCTAATTCTTGTTTTAAATATGTATCAAATATCTACTTAATCAAAAATGTTATCTGTAAATTTGTTTTAGTTCTCAATATTTTAGGCTAATATCATATACAGGAGTACCTTAATTTTGGTATTATTTAAATGTATTGGTTAGATACTTCAGGTTACAACTTAAATTCTGCATGTAGTTAGGCCTCTCCAAACCAGTACAAAACAAATGAATAAACAGTTTATCCATAATAATACCATAATATAGTCAAAGATTTCTCAAAAAGGCCAAATAAAAAATGGATGATATAATATGGTATCATCTATGGTAAATTTTCACAGATAAAATAATAAAAGAGTCAGAACAGAACTCTCATAAGTATTAATCTTATCATCTGTGTTATGATGAATAGTATATTGAAAGAGATTTGTGTATGGTCCAGAAAATTGTAGGTAAGTTCACAGAGAAAATGTTAACCACTGATTTTAGTGCTTTCTTTTATTCTAAATGTAATAGCTTTTCTACCTGCTGATGTATCACTATCACTAAAACAGAAACCCATTAGAATGGGTTGGTCCACATTGAATACCAAATGAACACCCCATCATGAATATAATCCTATAACATTGAATGTAACTATCCAGTGCAATTTGCTGGGATTTAGCTACAGGAATCCCATTACCATTAATAAAATATGAGGCTAAATAGTCTTGATGCATTTGACCCTGAGAACATCCTGTTTTCTCTTTTCTGGAAAAATATACAATAATATACAATATTTTCCTCAATAGACAGAGAAAATAAATCCTTATCACCATAACACAATGTGATCTAGTTTTTAGCCTCCTTTGTAGAGCAGAAAGAAAATGATGTACATGTAGCTCATTTTAAAAGACCTTGATTAACCTGAATAAAAAAGTAGTTCAGGTAATAAAATTAAAATATCACCTTCACCTGTTTTCATTGGAGGCCAGTTTAAATTAACAAAAAGAAAACCGTTGGCAGTTGAATTCCACTGATACTTTAAAGCTTTGAAGAAAAGTCTTTTAAGTCTTAATTTAAATATGTAAAATTATACAGATGTATATTTTTGCTCAATAATATCAAGTCACTGTTAATCCTCACGCTGAGAAAGTGAGTCAGGCTTGTTATCCTGTGGTTGTTGCTCACTTACCATAGTTTCTTGTCTTTCTTTTTTCCCCCCTCAAACCTGTTAAATGGAGCACTGTTCAGTGCTGTGAATTAAACTCAAAAAAATATAAACAGGCAAACATGACGGCGCTTGCTGTCATCATTCACTTCTTAGCATCTCTATCGCTTGCACTTTTAGGTAATATCTCTTTCTTACTCCATAACCTTCTAGTTATCACTACAATCAAATCTGATGTCAGTGAAGTCACAAAACCAAAATACATGGAGTTGGATAATGAGAAAAAAAAAGGGAAAAAAAGTCTACTAGCGTTCCTGTTATATATATACAAATTTATAATAACATGATTTAAATTAAGTGGCATATATATTTGATCAGACATTTTTATTTCTTGAAAATGAACAGAACGGTGTCTAACGGCATAACTGCACAAGAGGAGTAAGTGGGTTAATTCTAGATTATGAGTATTTATTGAACAATTAAACTAGGTAACTAATATGACTCACAAACTAACTCAGTAACAATTGACAAAAATGATTTGAAGGTTTTTAAGTGTATTTTAACTAACTGGGAATATAAATAGTGCACAATACGTGTGATTTTTTTATTTGAATATTTCTATCCTTTTTAGGGAACAGATTTTTGTTATATGGCAGGAAATACATCCATGCTGCATTTTTATTTAAAAGGCAGCTAAAGAAAATTCTTTTCTTTATTGTTTCAACAGTAACAAACTATAAAATCTGAAGTGATTTAACCTTCTTTCATCTAAATATCTTTTGGAACTTAATAGTTTGGGCTTACAGAAGCAATTAAAGCTTTGGTTTTCTGTTCTGCTTGGTAATTCTACTGTGAGTGTCCTCTTTTGCAGTGTGATAATTTAAACTACACCCTGACCACTCACCACTTGGTCACAGTGCAATTACTTTTCAGGATTTCAATAAACCTTTTCTTAAAAATTATTATATTGCATGTAAACTTTAATTTTTTTCTTTCTTAGAGTGTTAATTAAAGTCCCATGTAAAGGAAAGCTTATCCAAATCAGAAATATCCATTCCACTTTTAACTCTGAAACTAGTAGAGAATATTCTGGTCAAATTTGATTTTTGCCTGTTCATATGTTTGTTTTATTTTGTTTCTCATTCTTAGTTCACTCATGTGCTGAGAGAACAGCAGAATGGCAACGTTAGCTCTTGGAATGAACACTGTAAAATGAGCCACTAAATCTCTGCTCTTTTCCAGCTTTTCTGCTAGCAATATAACCTGAGGGTATAAATTATTTAAAGTCAAGATTATTTTATATGCAAAATAAGTAAATTGAATAAAGCACATTTTTTATAGTATTTTATGGCATACTGTAATAACTTACATCTATTCCAGGTAACAAGGGTCCCCTCCACCCCTGAATCTTGGTTCTACTACCTGCATTGACAGTGGAAGAGAGTACAGCCTCGTTAGAAGGGTGATGCCAGAATAACTCAATTGCCAGGTACAGCAAGATAGAATCTAATTTAATAACTGATCTTTTAGCTGCATACCCATAATGTTAATGCTAGCCTGAATACCAGTCAGTAGATTTTCTTTCACTGATACCATGATTTTTCAAACACTGTGATACACAGGTTTCTGTAGGTCTTTATGAACTTCTTCAGACATTGACAAGCCAAATTTTATATCATTACAAGAACTGATTTTCATCACATCAAACTGAAAAGAAGTAAGAAAAATTTGATAGTGAAGAAAACGATGAGGCATTTACAGTGTCTTCAGATGCCTTAGTCTACAGAAGTTATCAAATCACTTTCATTGGGCTGAAAATGTAGCTTAGTAATTATAATTGCCTACCATTTCAAAGGCCTGAGTTGAAACCCTAGCAAAACACACACACACACACACACCCCTTTGTCTAATGTCCTTTACCTTGTACATGTGGTCATAATCCCCCCTATAAATTACTACAGTTCATTAAAATGATTACTAGAAATCATATGAAGATCCTAATGCCTCTTAAACTCTTAAAACTTTGGTAGTAAAAGTGAGCATTGCAAAACTGTAGCCAAGAAAGAATCCAGTAATTTATAATAACTACATAAACTTCTGAAAGTGACTTTTAATTTTAAACAATGTAGTGATCATTAGGCAAAATAATTCCTGTTATGGTTGGGATAAGATGGGTGGTAGGTGGGTCATGTGGTAAGGGCTGGGTCTCCAATGTAATGGTGTGAGGTGGAGCTTCTTTTGAAAAGTGGAGCTTAATTTAAGAAATAGGTAACTTGAGTGTGGCTTTCCCTTTTTCTGTCTCTCTCCTTCTTGGTTGCCATGAGCCAAACAACTTTCTTCTGCAAGCCCCATGATGTTCCTCCATGATGTTGCTTGCGCACCAGAGGCCTAAAAGCAATGGAGCCAGCTGAACATGGACCAAAACTTTTGAAACCATGTCGCATAATAATTTTTTCCTCCTTTAAGTATCTGACTTTATCACAGCAACAGAAAGCTGAATAACACACATGCTATTTTCTATTTTATGACTTCTAATATAAACATTTTCTCATGCAAGGATATAGAATGTATATTCAATGATAAAAAACACAGAAAGACACAATTTTTCAAAGCTATATAATGATTAACATTGAAAACAGAAGATGAGATGAAAATGAATATAGAAATATAACCCAAAAGTCATAAACTATTGTACCTAAAGAATCTGTTAATTAATCTAAGCATTGTCCTGTTGTATTCAAAGCTAAGGGTTTTTTTCTTTAAAAGAAAAAACTTGTATTTCAATATCTTAAACCATGCTACAGGTTCTGATTTGTATTGCAGGGAGAAAATTTTACAAAAGAGAAAAAATTAACATATTGCTTTAGTATGATAGAAAAATAGGCCATTTATCATCTTGTTTTAAGGGGAAGTTCATGGATCAGCTACTGCATGCTGTTTGTGTGTGAGCTTCCAACACTTTGCATTGCTAAATAATTGAGAACATTAGCTCCCAAACCATGAAAAATTCATTTTAACATGATGTATTATTAATCAATTTAATTTAAAGTGATCTGGAAAGTTGCAATTCCAGTTGTGCTTCTTGAAGATAAATTCAGGCATTGGTTGATACTTATTAAAATTCTGTAACTCTTTCTTGCCTATATTTTATTTTTTTCATAAGTGGGTCAGACACTAATGAAAGTGGCAGAGAGATGATAGTTTAACTATATTACTCTACCAATTCATGTAGCTATATATATTTATAAGAAAAATTGTAACACTTTTTACCAATTGATAATATTGTGCTGTCATTTTTTACATCTACATCGATGTACACACACACTAGAATTTGAAAACTGTAGAAATATTTTATATTTTCCCAGTACTGATAAGGTTCTGGTTAGGCTCACATTTCATCTTCTAATTTCATAGGTATTATGAAGTAATTTTTCAAACATTCAATACTTACAGAAGTGAGGTTAGAAAAGGGAAGAATGCTTGTGTAGCTCCCATGTCACCCAACATGCCTGTCTGAGATTAAGCAGGGACTTGTTGTAGTCAGCTTTCTGTCACTGTGACAAAATACCTGAGATAAAAAACTGAAAAAGTAGAAAGCCTTATAGTGGCTCCTAGTTTTGGAGTTGAAATCCATGAATTTTGAAGCTATGCCTTTGAGTCCATGAAAAGTCAGAACACTGTGGCAAGAAACACACAGTGGAGCACAACTCGTCAGAACAAAGGAACAGAGGGAGAGGCTGGAGTCCTAGGCGCCATTGCAAGTGTGTTCCTCCTCCAATGCACCTTCTGTCTACTACTCCCCCACCTCCTAATGTTTCCATCCACCCTAATACTACAGCATGGGTTGGAACTCAACTCTTCAGCACACAGGATATTGGGAAACATTTCAGATCCGAACTACAACAGATCTCATTAATGTAGACACATCTGCTATGTGATCTTCACTTATTTCTATACCTCTCAGAGAGTTCTGACAGTCATACTGTTGCCCATGTAATTTCTCTTATCTTTCATTTATACCCAAGACTTTAGATGGTTGAAAAGATCTTCCCCCCTTTTCAGGTCCCATTTTTTGTTTTTGTGCGAGACCCTGTTCCTTCAGAACTGTCAATATGACTGATTTAAATTTTCACTATATCTCTCAAAGTTCTCTCATCATTATGATGTGGTCCATGTCACGGTTATGAAGATGTGGGAGGTCCCTCTTTTGTAAGGAAGAGCATGACCTTGCACCACAAAGGGGGATTTAGATCTTGCATTCTTTTAATTTTTCAGCCTCCATGATCCCCTCAACACTAAAACCAGGATGTCATGAAACCATGGCCATAAAATCACATCCACTTGACAGGAATCATTTTCTACTCAGTGCCATTCTTCTTTCCTGACAGCAGGACGGTGCAACTGCACCAAGCTTGCTTACATAAATCCTCCCTTAGAGTAGGGTTTTCCTCTGACACTCTTATAATTTCTATGATAATTCCTGGAAATTCCAGCCTAGTAAACACACTCCCAACTATATGAGCCCCAATAGTATACAACCTTTGCAATATACAACTTGAAAGTTGGGAGCCTGACAATTTTATAATAGTTCTAAATCCACCAACCAAATATCCATACATCAGCATAGAGGACAAAAAACATCCAAGATAAAGCATGCTCAGATGCAAGTATTCATTCCATGGAGATACATACATTTTAGGGGAAGGGAAAACAAAGCAAATGATTTGTCACTGAGAGAGAAAAGGTATAAATGTCGTGGTCTTGATAAGTCCTTTGCTGTCTGTCTCCTTCACAGGATGTATACACAATCTATTCAGTAGTATTTGTCCACATTACCACTGTAGGAAAACAGGAACATGTTGCTTTATATTACATTTCCATAAGTCACCTTCCCACTCTCATTTATGTTACTTAAACACAGATGAGAAATATCACAGATATTTATGATAATTTATTATATCCTTAAGTATCAGATGATTTGGAGTTGTGGACCAGTGTAGTGGAAGAAATATATTTCCTAAATAGAAAGGAATTTTGTCTGAAAAGTATTATGGCAGAAAAAATGAATTTCCTTCAATATGTTTACCTGAAGTAAATTTTTAAAAGTTCAAATATGCTCAGTACAAAGTCATATGGAAAAAAAAATCAGTAGTATCTCCTTTCGGTAGAACACATAGTGGAAACATATTTTGTTATTATGATTTTATTATCTGTCTTAGTTAATTTCTGTTACCCAAGGTTAAATAAGGAAGGTTTCTTTGGCTCAGAGTTTGTAGATGTTTCCATCCATAGTTTTTGGCTCCAAAGCAGAGTGGAACATGACAGAGGGGTGTCACAGAGAACAGTTCATGGCACCCACAAGGTAGCAAAATCAACAAGAAAGTGAGACAAGGCTCTTTCTGTCTCTTATACTATATCCAGGTATCTGCCCTAGAGTGAGTATAGCACTCACACTTCTAATATTAGCCAAAACTATGCCAAACCAGTCAGTGGGCTGATTTAGTAATTGCACACCCTTAACCCCAGCATCACACACTCTTGCTTCAGCCACTTCTGGAAAAGCCCTACCTATGACTGAATGGCACTTTGAGGTGGGGGGGATTCATCTAGACACAAGCCATGACATTATCTATATTATTATTATTTTCATGCCTCTGTTACTGTACATATTACATGTGTTTCTACTTATATATGTGTCTGTGTATCTCCCAGAGGGCAAGAATCATCTCTTACCTACCTGGGTAAATTGACTTAGTACTCTAGAGGTCTTGTTATGAATTTGTTCAATTATATTGGGCTTTCAGATTCATCTGGTCATTTGGACTTCTATTATTCAGAATATTATCTGTTTATAATTTTGGCTTGCTTTGGTTTTAGCATCTGCCAAATTTTATTCATGGTCATTGGACATTTCATCTAAAATAATGACTCCACACTATGAAGCAGCATATCTCTAAGTACTACTCATTCATGGTAATTTCATCACTTGTTAAAATAGCCCATTCCCTGTACTGGAAGAATACTTTGCAACTGGGCTTTTATTAAAAAGCAAATTTGCTACATTCATTCTTTAATTGTTGATACATGACCATAAATTTTCACCTACAAGATTAAAACCTGGCTCTTGTTAATTCAAGTTTTAATATGCTTGCTCTAAAACACTACGCTTCACATATCTTATGCAATAACAAAAATCACGAGTAGTGTGTAGAGTGAAAATTGCTGTACTGTTTTGATACTAATATATTCATGTCACTGAAGACATGTATGTATATTCTCATATATCTTCAAGTTGAAATTCTTTTATTAAAGAAATCTGGAATGTCATTCATTAAAATGAATTCAGACCAATCTCCAACAAAAACAAAATTTGAGTTTACAGTACTATTTGTTTAGGGAAGAAAAATGAGCACGTAATTCTATGAATTCTGGAATTGTTGTGGATAAATATAGTTTCTGTTTTAAAGATGTAATAATGATCTATCCAAGTAAATCTCAGTAATAGTAAATGAAATGTTCTTACATGTGAAGAAAATGCATGCAGTGGCAAAGGAGAATATAAGCTGGTATTAAAAAAAATAAAAAGGAATAGATTTGGATCATGATATAATGTTGCTATGATATAGGAGAAATTTTAATTCAGCATTTAATGTAGGACACAAATAAATGATGAGAGTTTCAGAGGAAGTCAGTGTGAGCAGAAACACAAATATCATTTGTTTTCCACTATGTTAGTAGATAATTTGATGAAATTTTGTTTCACATTAAGTGACTATTAAAACAAAACATGGCAGAGGAAAAAACTATTCAAATGTTTGTGCAAACTGCCAATAGATGGATGGGCTTTGCATGGACTTTATGTAATAGAAGAATTTCCATGATAAAAAAAGAAATGGTCAGGTTAAGTGTCGGTGGTGTAGCTCACTGTAGCATTACTGCTTAGCATGCATGAGGCCATGGGTTCAACTTCTAACACCATAAAAAAAGAAAAAAATTTGTCAACTTAATACAAACAGCTTACAGATTTCAACTGAGACTGGCTTGAAAATTGCATTAAATTCTATTTGATTTTAAGCACGTAATTATAGAGGAATTAAGTATGTATTTATACATAAAACAAATGGAATTTAAGTCATACATAAGATAATTATTTATGCATAGATGTTTATTTCCATGCATCAAAATTCTAACGCATATGACTTCATTCAACACAATATAGTCTCAAAAAAGAATGCATATAAACAAATGTTTGAACAGAAAAAAGGAAATCTTGTAATATTATAATAATTGTCATTGTTTAGCTTTGATCCTTTAAGACAGACACAGAATATAGATTTGTTTGAATGTGTACTATGTTCCAGGTAAAACAGATATTAGAGCAAAGATATGATTAATGGGAGAACACTTTATGTAAGTAAACATAAAAATCAACATGGGAGTGTTTGGCATTCCAAAGCTTTATGGAGTCATTGATTTTTAAGCAGAAAAAAGTAAAGAATTGCTAGAGCATTTTATATTTTCTACTGAATTTCTAGTAGAAACAGAGTGGCCAGGAGGGTATGAGATAATAATTTTGTTTAAACAATGACAAAACATATACTTGAAAACAAAAATTTTCTCTTTTGTCTAGTCAGCTTCACTCTGAGTTAACAAAGTGACAGATTCAGAAACTGATATGAAATTAGCAATTTTAAAATGGATTGCCAGGAACACATGTTTGGGGGAGTAGCACTACTGCTAGAAATAGATCTGTATTCTATCATATGTCTTTGATGAAATCCAAAGATTTGCAAAATAATAACCATTTGTTTCACTTATTTCAGGCATATTCCAGCACTGTGCCACTATTTGTGCTATATATATATATATATATATATATATATATGAATTTCTTCACTTGCTCTTGAGAACATGAAGTTCAAAGGGGTTTTGGAATATGCTCAAGGTCATAACTTACCAAAGAATAGAGTTTAATTCAAAATTCAAGGTTCACTACCTTGAAGATCATGGTTTAAAGTATTGAACTTTTTCCTGCTCAATGAACAATCACTACTTTTATAGGAGCATTTTATTAAGTGGACCTTATAATGTAAGTTTTATTTTGCTTGATGGATAGGGAATGTCTGAGGAACTTCTTTTCAAGGTACTGTGACTTATAACACATTATGTTGACTGATAAAGAAATGTCTAATTATGAGTTAGCCATTTTTAGGAAAAACATTAGGAAAAAGTTGATATTGTATAGAACATTTTTAGCAGAAATGTTATCACTAGGGGACTTCAATTCAAGATGCTATGCCTAAACACATTCTGCTGAGAGAGAAGAAATCTAAAAGGAAACAATGCTTCTGTAGTGACCCACTGTCAGCACTTGACATGATCTTGGGTTTGGTCATTATTCATCTGAATACCTATAAGGTCACTTTCTAAGTGCATGTACAATTCTATGAGTCTTTATAAGTTTTCTTGTTTCTCATGGTATGCTTGATTTTGTGTATTGTAAAATGTTCTAAAAAATTCTACAATACAAACTGAAATGAAATAAGAAATGATAATATATGATAAACTTAGTTTCCTAAACTTTTTGAACACTGAACTCTATTTTTTTACTTAATACATATTAGCACCTCGGGGTTCAATCCAGAATTGTCCTCATGCTAGCACATTAGCATTCATGTTGAATTCCTGCAGCCTCCCAAACAAATGTCATCCCAAGCTGACAGAGTACATGAATAGCTAGTAAGTAAGAGAACAAACTTCATTTGGTTAGCAAATTGACCATGTTCACTCTAAATAGCAAGTATTTCTATAATGCAAAACACCTATAAAGCTAAAAATAATCTATAACCATTAATTTACAAAGAGATGAAGGAAAAGAGAATGGAGATTTACAGTAACTTCATTTCACTGATTTAATTTTTCCTAAAAATTTCTTTGCTGTATGTACTTCCCTCTACAAACTTACCTATAAAGGATATTTGTCCAATATATAGTTTTGTTTTTGTTTCTGGTTTTGTTTTCTTGAAACAGGGTCTTTCTTGTAGTTCAGGCTAAAAAACTCACTATGTAGCAGAGGCTGAACTCAAACTCATGGCAATCCACCTGCCTCAGCCTTCAGAGTGCTGAAATTACAGGTATGTGCCACCACACCCACCTGTCAAATATATTTGACATGTTCTTCCAGTCACATTCTGAAATAAGTAGATTTGACTAAATATGTTCTTTTTGTAGCCTTGTTAAATGAGGGTTTTATTTGCCACTTAACAGCAAGCTAATTTAAAGTGAGTAACAACCTGTTCACTACACCTGAACAAAAAAACACAGCATGGTGAGAAGAACTGAATCTTTTGAAATATCTATTTAGAGCAAAAACAGGCAATAGGAGGACAGATAAAATAGAATTCTGCCTATGAATTTAATGGCAAAACACAAAACTACCTGGAAGTTGTTAACCATACCAGTTGAACCCACATTTTTCAATTTCTTCCAAAAATTACTGGTAAAATACTTATGAAGACAGAATGATATCAATATCTGAATTAATCAAAAAAACTTGATTCCATTGGTTTTCAATCAAACGTTAGCTAAATTAACTGTGCATGCATAGATATTTCTTTTGCTGTCTCTTTAACTATAGGAATGCCTGTTACATTTTATTCTTGCTCATTGTCTTGGTTACTTTGCTCTTGTTTCTAGGACAAAATACCGGACCTCCAAAATTAAGGAAGGAAAGGTTTATTTAGCTCACAGTTTATGGAGGCTTCAGTCCATACTTGTCTTGCTCCAAGACAGAGTGGCACATGGCAGAGGGCAACAGTTCATGGCGGCCAAATATAGCAAAAGCAACAAGAACAACAGAGGAGGAACAGACAGGGACAGCAAGCTTCTTTCCCTCCCTTACACTGTATGCAAACTACCCTCCCCAGGGCGAGTGCAGCACTCACACCTATAGTCCCAGCACTGGACCCTGGATCAATAAAACCTCTAGAAGCCCGCCCCATGACTGCATGAGGCTTTGGGGGGACATCCAGACACAAACCATAATACTCATCATGGGTTGTGTTTTTTTTTTACAAAAGTGTCCTCACTACTTATAAAAACAGAACACACGGTTCCTTTAAAACTATGGGAAAATAAAACTAACATATTAGCATGCATTTATAAAGAAGAAACTAATAATAAAATTTAATACCTGAGAAAAACATTATGAGAGAATGTTCATATTTTATACGCCTGCTCATTTCCCATCTAGTCTCATAATGATGTCATAATCACCTGATTTTCCTCATTCTGATGTAGATATTTGCCATGTTGTCCTCCACTCTTCTTATCAGTAATGTAAGGACACATCTTTTGATATTTGCTTGTGCATTTTCTTCCATGATTATGCCATCTCCCCTATTCAACTTGCTTTGACACACTGTACTGACTTTTATTGTGTGACAGACTTGTCTGGGCATTGATGATACAATCAAATACAAACAAATGAGTGCCCATTCCCACACATTGAGAAAATTAAAAGATGTAATTTTTAAACAAATACCTAGTGATGTATGAATTAACATACGGAGTCTGGACAGAAATGATTACTAAGCAGAGCTACAAGGTAAAATATTACCAGAGTGACTAGAAGGCTATTTTAATTCAAGAGATGGAAAGAATGTCTCCCTTTCTCAAAATATATACTGCTATCTCAATCTCAAGAATGAGTTCATCATGTAAAGAAAGATCAGGGTGGGAAAACTAATCCAAGAAGAGTAACTAATATAGAATCCACCTACAAAGACTGCAATTTATGTGTCCATCGAAAAGGAAGAAGTATGACATGGTATGGGCAACAGGGCAAGGTGGAAAAGTGGTTCAAAATACATTTCTAAAATGAGGGACAGAGGGAGGAGACAACATGTTGAATAGAGGAAGGGCCTCATTCAGAGCTACTCAGAGAAATTAAACTAAAACATAGAGTGCTAACTGGAACTGCCAGGAAGATTAGACTACAGGAGAGCTTTGTAAATGGAACAGCTATCCCATCATCCATGACCTGTGGTTAGAGAGGCAAGGGGGATTAAACAGCCTTGCACCTTGGGACTCTGCAGCCCCAGGATGTCCCCACAATGCTGGGGGTGAGAGAAGAGAGGCAAGCCACAACACCCCCCCTTTTCACCCAAGGAAGTAACAGACTACAGTAGAGGGGTGCCGGTGGCAGCAGAACACGTGAAATAACAAATGGGAAGTTAGCACCCCACCACGGGAGATGAGTAAGAATTGGGAATGAGAAGCCATGGGCAGCAACAGCAGGAACACAGGATCCTACTTATCACAGTATCTCTGCAACAAATGGCCTGAGAAGACAGAGGGCTGCCAGTGGAAGAGGAACACAGAAGGCTGACCAAGGACAGGAGGAGCCAAAGGTGCATAGGTCTGGGAAAAGCTCCCATCTCTGTGTGAAAACAGCACAGCAGTTGGGAGAGAGACACCACTAAGAGAAACAGGGTAAGGAGGGACATACTGAAAAGGATGTTCCTAAAAGACATACTGAAAGTATTGGCTGAAGGCTCTAGCCCCAGTCCCCCACAGATGGAGGCCAAGATCAGCCTCAAATCTAGAACAAGCTCTACTACAGGCTTAGGAGTGTTATCCAGATTCCAGGTGGACACCAGAGGATTTTTTAAAATTTTCTTATTTTTTTTTCTTTTTTGGCTGATTTGTTTCCTATTTCTTTTCCTTTTTTTGGCCTTTTACCTATATTTTTGATCTAATCTACTTGTCTTCTTTCCCTCTTTCCTCAACTTACCCTCTAGGCTTAATCATATGTTCATGAGTGAGTAGTCGCTCTAATTTTTCTGGTTAATGTTAAGAATCCCTTGCTTGCTCCTTCATTCTTACTCTTCCACCATCTTCTCTAGCTTCCCAAAGCTTGAGTGATTATCCTTCATCCTCTAGCTTAGCTTCTACTTCATTTCTTTTCAGTTATCCATATTCCATCCAATACCTTTCTTAAATTTATCCACCATAGGCAAAAACAGTCTACAAATGGGAAACACTTTGCATACAGGCTCCCAATTTATAATCAATTCTGTTATACAACTATAGATTGTTCTTCTAAGGTTGAAGGTACAAAATTAATTTAGTTTCACTTTCTAAACTGTGCTTGATACTTTTGTTAGTGCTAATTATACTACTTTATCTAGGATGCCATATCTGTTTTAATCAGTTGCTCTCACTTCTGTTATGATACTGGGAAGTTCGGAGGTTATAACCACACCAAAGGACTGGAGACTGAGACAAACTGGTACCTACATCTCATTCTAAATTAATTGGAAAGATAGGGTCTTGAGACAGACACAAACCAAGAATGTCTTACACACAGAAGTCATCCCTGAAGAACAAACCTTGAATAGAGAGTCCTTGATAGTAGTGATAAAGCTCTCTACTACAAAAACTTACAAGGATCAATACAAAAAGAAAAAATACAAACTTTGAAAACAGAAAATGACAAGACACACAAAAAAAATGCAATCTGAGACCTTCAGCCTACCCAGAAGTCCAGGAGACAATGAGATAGAGGAAAACAGAAGACATACACTTGAAATTTCTCAAATGATAGAAATTGAAGTAAAGAAACAATTTCATGGGGCTATAGAAGAAATCAGATCAGAAATAATCTCTCAGTTAAAAAAATAAATGTCAACATTCATAAAGTAAATGCTCAGAAAATCTAGAGTAGTGATAGATTAAAAAATAAATGATGATAAGAAGAGGCTGGAAACTATGAAGGATCAATATAAGAAAGAAATAGAATGCATGAAACAGATTCAAAAAAATATCCAGGAAATTAAAAATTGCATTAATTGCTGCTAAAACCACTTAACTGAAACTGAAGAGAGACTTTCAGACCTTAAAGACAGGATCACAGCTAGCAATCATGAAAGGAAAGATTTATTGAAAATAACAAAATGTCAGGAAATCACAGTTCAACAGCTGCAAGATGACAAGAAAAATAATGGAGGAAAATTGGTGTCAGTGAAAAATCTGAAGTCAACACAAATGACATAAAAACCTATTTGTACAAGTATTAGGAGAAAATTTTCCAAGCATGGGAAAAGAATCTGACATGTACGTAAGAGGTTATATACACCATGACCAAAATAAATCTACATCCAGACAGATAATAATCAAGATACCAGAAATTCATCACAAGAACAGAATACTAAAAGCAGTTAGACAAAAGAAACAGATCACCTATAAATGAAAGCCCATCAGAATCATGGTAGTCTTCTCAACACAAACTCTCATCAAGAAGACCTTGGAGTGAAGTATTTAATTCCTAAAAGAAAACAAATTCCAACCTGGATTGATGTACCCCAAAAAACTACCTTCCAAAATTAATGGAGAAATAAGACACCTTCACCATAAAGAAGAACAGAAGAAATTTATAACCACAAAAGCACAACTTCAAAGAGTACTGAAGCATATTCTAGAAGGAGGTAAAAACGACCACAATTCCAAAAACATCATCAGAAAGAGTCAGGACAGGCAATTAAACAGAGGCAGAAAGCAGGGAACCAACAGCAAGAAAATAACAATGAGAGAGATAAGTAAATACATATCAGTTATAACCATCAATGCAAATGGCCTCAATTTGCCAGTCATAAAAAACAGACTGGCAGAATGGATAAAGAAACAAGATCCAGGGCTATGGATATAGCTCAGCCTCAGCGGCACAAGCGCTTGCCTGGCAAGCGCGAGGTCCCGAGTTCAATTCCCAGTACAAAAAAACAAACAAACAACAACAACAACAAAAAAAACGAAACAAGATCCAACAATATGCTGTGTACAAGAAACATATTTAACACAAAAAGAGATTCATAGACTAAAAGTCAAAGGATAGAAAAGAATACTCCATGTAACAGGAACCCAGAAAGAAGCAGAAGTAGCTATACTATTTGCAGACAGTGTGAACTTCAATCCAAGAATGATCAAAAGGGATAAAGAAGGTCACTACATGCTAGGGAAAAATTTGAGAGGAGGAAATAACAATCATAAATATTTATGCACAAAATATGGGAGCACTCATCTATATGAGACAAGTATTAATAGGCAAGAAAAATTGGGCTAGGGATATAGCTCAGTGGTACAGTACCTGCCTGACAAACACAAAGTCCTGAGTTCAATGCAGAGCACCAAAAGAAAGAAAAAGATCAAATGAACAAGAACAATTATAATAGGGTACCTTAATACCCTACTGTCACAAATAGATCAACCAGGCAAAAAATCAGCAAAGAAATATCAGAACTGAACCATGCCTATGAAATAATGGAGTTAGCAGATGTTCACAGAGTGTTCCTCTCAACATCAACATACACATTCTTCTCGGCTGCACATGGAACATTCTCTAACATAGACTGTACTCTAAAATAGACTGTACACGCTTAAGTAAATGCAAAAGAACTGAACTTATCCCGTGTATATTATCTGACCATAGTGCAATGAAATTGTAAATAAATGGCAAAAGAAACCATAAAGATTTCATAAACACATGGAAGTTAAATAACACCCTCCTGAACAAACAATGGGTCACAGATGCAATTGATGAAGAAATTAAACAATATTTACAATTAAGTTAAAATGCAGGAACAACATATTGGACCCTGTGGGACACAATGAAAGCAGTCCTCAGAGGGAAATTTATAGTGGTAAATGCTCACATCAGGAAAACAGAACAAGCACAAATAAAATGCCTAATATTGCACCTCAAGCTTTTAGGAGAAGAGCAAGTAAAGCCCAAAGCCTATAGAAGGGAGGAAATTATAAAGATGAAAGCAGAGAGTCATGCAATTGACTTATTTCTTTGAAAGGATAAATAAAATTGATAAACCCTTAGTCAATCTTATAAAAAAAAAAGATTAAATTCTTTTCTTTATGAGGAAAGAATGAGGAAAGAAAAGGGAAATCGTTACAGATCCTGTGGAAATTTAGATCATCAATACCTACTTTGAAAATTTTTACTCTTATAGGATGAGAAACACAGAACAAATGGACAGATTCCTAAATATGTTATGGATTACCAAAGTTGAATCAAAAAGATTAAAAAAATCTGAATAATCCAATATCAGTCAATGAAGTTGAAAATGTAATTTAGAAATTAACAACATAGAAAATCTCAGGTCCTGATGGAATCACTGTTGAATTCTACAAAAAATTTAGAGAAGACTTAACACCAGTACTCTTCAAACTCTTTAATGAAATTGAAAGGGAAGCAATACTCCCTAACTCATTCCTGGAGGCAAGTGTGTTACTCTGGTAACAAACTAGAGAAAGACCCAAACAAAAAAAAGAGTACTATAGCCCAAACTTTCCAATAAACATAGATGTGAAAATCCTCAATAAGATATTAGCAAACAGAATGTAGCAAATCATCAAGATGATTATACATCATAACCAAGTGTGATTCATTCCAGAAACACAGGAATGTCTCAAAATATGCAAATCAATAAATGTAACACACCGTTACAACAGAGCCAAAAACATGAATCACATGATCATCTCAATAGATGTAGAAAAAGCTTTTGACAAAGTCCAACACACATTCATGATAAAAATCTTCAAAAATCAGAATAAGTTGTCTTTAGCTCAGTCTGATAAAAGCCATCTGTGATAAACCAACAGTCAACATCATACTACATGGAGAAAAACTGAAAGCTTTCACTATAAAAGCAGGTACAAGACAAGGATGTCCACTATCACTGCTCCTATTCCAGAATACAGTTCTGTATTCTGTATATCTGTTTCCAGAACTGTATTCCAGAATACAGTTCTGGAAACAATAGCATGCAGTTAGATAAGAGAAAAAAATAAAAGACATAAGATAGGAAAGGAAGAAGCTAAATTATCATTATTCGCTCATGATATGAAACTCTACATTGAAGATCCAAATCACTCCACCAAAGGACTTCTGGATTTAATAACCAAATTTAGTGGCATGGCTGGATACAAAATCAACACAAAAATCAATAGCACACCTATACAGAACAAACTCACTGAGAGAAAAATTAGGGAAACCACACCCTTCACAATAGCATCAAAAAAATGAAATATGCATAAATCAATCTAACAAAGGAAGTAAATGATCTATATATTGAAAATTACAGTACACCGAAAAAGGAGATTGAGGAGGATATCAGAAGGTGAAAAAAAAAAATCCTTTGCTCCTGGATAGGAAGAACCAACATAGTGAAAATAGACATAATCCTAATATACAAGATTTAATGCAATCCTGATCAAAATAATATTAGCATACCTCACAGAACTAGAGAAGCCATTCCTAAAATTCATTTGGAACCACAAGAGACCTAGAATAGAAAAAGCAATCCTGGGCAACAAAGGCAAGGCAGAAGGCATCCCAATCCCTCACTTAAAATTATACTATAAAGCTACAGGGGTAAAATCAGCATGGTACTGCAATGAAAATACACCTGTAGACTAGTGGAATAGATTAAAAGATGCAGACATAATTCTCAATACATTCAACCACCTCATCTTTGACAAAGGGACCAAACATATTCACTGGAAAAAAGATAGCCTCTTTAATAAATGTTGCAGGAAATACTGGCTTTCAACATGCCAAAGACTAAAAGTAGACCCAAGTCTATCATTACGCACCAGACTAAAGTCAAAATGGCTTAAAGTTCTAAATATTAGAACAGAAACACTAAATTTACTGGAAGAGAAAGTAGATAGAAATTTTGGACACAAGGATAGGCAGAGAACAAAAATCTAGATTACATAGGAAATACTTCAAAGAACCAACAACCAGGATCTCATCTTATTCAAAAGCTTTTGCACAGCAAAAAAAAAATCACTAACAAAGTGCAAAGACAACCTACAGAGTGGGAAAAAACTTTAGCCAATTGTCTCTCAGACAAAGGACTACAAAGAATTGGAAAAAATCAGACCCCCAAAATTCGAAGACTTAATCCAAAAATGGGCATCTGAAATGAATACACACTTCTCAGATGAAAAAATACAAAAGGCAAATAAATACAAAAGAATGTTCAACATCACTGGTCATTCAAGAAATGCAAATTAAAACAACACTCAGAGTTCCGACCAACTTGCTCCCTGCCTCGTAGGCGCCAGGAGGGAGGGCCTAAGGTGCACAGGGAGCCACGGGCGGGGAGTGCCAGTCTTCTGGCTGGCTCGCTTCCTGCCTAGTAGACGCTGGGAAGGAGAGCCCCCTGCACAGGGGGAGCCACGCAGCAGCAAGCGCTGTTGAGCGCCGGCACTCAGGCGGGCTGCAGCTGCTCAATTGAGAACTACCACGACACAGAGAAACAATGACACAATTGGCCCACCATGCGCCAGCTGCAGATGCCCACCCATGGACGTGTGTGAACCATTCAAACATGGAGAAACCCTTAGGATTAAGTGCTATACAATGGGCTACTCTTGCTCCTGCCTTTGAGAACCAGAAAGGTCCAGAGTCAGCAGAGGAACAGCTGCTGAACAAGGACGCAGAGAACACGAGAATGCAGACTAAGCCCGAGGAGTCAGAGGTCCTGTGGACTGGGGTCATGAGAGCCGCTCGGAAGCTGTAAACCAGGAGGACCTTGCACAATACCTGCGGAGACTCCCTGGAAGCCGTTCTTCCCCCGACAGTACAGGCTGTGGTGGAGCTCCAGTGAAGTCTGCTAGCAGGATTCCTGCTGCCTGTGCTGACAGTTGGGAAGAGGACACTAACTGGTTTTAGGGTCCCAATGCAATGGGAGGCTGGAGAGAAAACGCTACAAACAATGGCTTTGGCCCCAGACAGCTCACTTGATTTTTGACAACCCTTAGGCTGTAACTGCTTGTTAGATCCTTCTTGCATATCTCTATCTTCCTGAGAAACCACTTTGAAGATACCACCATGTATTACAGCAGCCATTGATATTTTCCTACTAATCTATCCGTAACTCTGCAATGTTTGTATTGTTCCTATCCTATTTCATAAATGGATGTATGTCTATCATTATGTGTTTCCTACAACTAAATAAATAAATAAATAAATAAATGAATAAATAAAACACTCAGAGTCCATCTCACCACAGAAATCAACCAGTAACAAGTTCTGGTGGAGCTATGAGGAAAAAGGAACCCTTCACTATTGGTGGGAGAGTAGTAGCAGCAAAATTTGTCACAGTTAAATCTTGGAAATGATCCAAATGCTCATCAACTGAGAAATGGACAAAAAGTTGTGGAATTTTTATACAATGGAGTACCACTCACCCATAAAGAAAGATAAACTAGATATTTATAGGTAAATGGATGCAACTAGAGACCATACTCATAAGTAAAATAAAGCAAACTCACATGCATAAACATCGTATTTTCTCCCTGTGTGAGAAACTGAAAGAGTAAATAATTCTAAAATGTGCAATAGATATTGTCAAAAGGGAATAAATCATTCAAAAGGTAAAAGGAACTAGGAGGATTGATAGGGGAAAGTACAGGAGGGAAAAATCAGTTATACTTTTAGTGTCTCTTAGATCATTTAAAAAGAAGGTTTGTGCTAATACTGATTGGAGAAATTTTTATGCCCATATCTTGTACCCTAAGTAATTACTTTAAAAATAACAACATATAATATATTTACTCTTGTTATTCACCTTAAAAAAGTAAATAAAAATAAGGGCCAGAGCCTGAGGATGTACCTCAGTGGCACAGTGCCAGCCTAGCAAGGACAAGGCCTGAGTTTCACTCTTGGTACCAAAAGGAGAAGGAGAAAGAGAAGGCGAAGGCAAAGGTGAAGGTGAAGGTAAAGGAGGAGGAGGAGGAGGAGGAGGCGGAGCAGGAGGAGGAGAAGGAGAAGGAGAAGGAGAAGGGAAAGGGGAAGGGGAAGGGAAAGGAGGAGGAGAACGAGAAGGAGAAGGAAAAAAGAAGGAGAAGGAGAAGGAGAAAAGAAGGAGAAGGAGGAGAAGGATACAGAGGAGAAGGAGGAGGAGAAGGAGATGGAGGAGGAGGAGGAGGAGGAGGAGATGGAGAAGGAGAAGAGAAGAAGAAGGAAGAGGAAGGGGAGGAGGGAGAGAAAGGCGAGGACGGAGAGGAAGAGGAGAAGAAGAAAGAGGAGGAGGAGGACAAGCTGTCCAAATGATGTAGGGTTTGCTAGGAAAGGACAAAATGAGAAATTTATCATGAATGCAATAATTGCAATTTGACAGTTTTAAGCCTGTTATTTGTTTGAAGGAGAAGGAGACTAAGGAAATCATTCTTGACTATAAATGCACCCTACCTGCACAACAGAATCTTTGTCATGAAAGGTATCGTAAAAGAGATGTTTGAGCTCTACATTTTCACAAAACTCACTTTGGAGCCATTAATTTTAGTTTTATAAATGATTATTACTATTACTAGTAATAGACTTCAGAAACTAATTTTGGACTAGTAATCAAAACAAGGATATTAGTATTTTCTGTTTACTGGTGTAATCTTGAGCAAATTACTTTTCTGGAACACTTTCTGGCCTAATCAATGCAGAACCTGTGATAATGGATCACCTTGAAGCATTCTATGATGACATTTCTTCCCTCTTTCCCTATCCCTCTTCACATAATTTCCTTGTGGGTCATTTCTTAGGTGAAGAAATACGTGAAATATGAATCAGAGCTACCCATATTTATTAGTACAAGTCAAAGACAATGTTCTTATTGTCATCTATATTTACAACTACTGGGACAGACCTAGTTCTGGGAAGATATGTAATTCAAAAATGGGTTATCATCCTTTCTGCAATATCCAAGATGTTTGATGTGGATATGTAGCAAAGATCACTTGTTTATTTAGCAAACACCAATTTGTCAATTCATTAATATTTTGTTGACAATGAAATTTATATTACAGTCAGGTAAGGTTTTAACATAATATAAATTCTAATATAAAAAAGTGATGCTAAAATCTGGAGGTAGTTTATCTGTTCTGATTTAAAACATTTAATAAAATTTGAATAAACTCAATATTTGAATGATTAAAAATGTATGATAATGAGATATAATCTTTGCTCTATGGAATATGGAAATTTTGCTTAGTGTATGGAATGACTATTGTCATATACTGGGATCTATTTAGTTACATCCATATTTAAAAAGCTTACTATATTAAAGAAGCAGAAGCAATTAAGAAGAAAAAAAAAGAACAATAATTACACAGAGAACGTCAGAAACTGCAATATAACTGCAATAGGTAACATATTAACAAATCATTTTCCAAAGGCATAATTAGTTTCCATATGCTGATAGTTGCCCATATGCACCACATTGGCAAGGTGGGAGAAAGTTATTTCCCCAACCTCCCAACTGCGTTTCCCATAGGCTACCTCTGTGAGTTCTTCCCTCTTCAAGATTGCTTTTGACATTGAAAGATTAAAGGGGAAAGAAAAACAAATAGAAAAAGATAAACATATGGACTGGAGCCAAGAAATCTATGTCTTCCACACCTTCACAGTGGTGATTTTCAATCATAGTTTCAGATACCTAGATGTAGTAATGACTATCTGCTGCTTTTGAGCAATGAAGTAAAATATTGTGAAGGGCTTTGCTAAGTAGTAGAAAGAACAATGGGCTGGTTACCAGGTATTCCACATTTGTGACTGTTCTTTAGGTTTCTGAGTTTCAGTATCTTCATCTGCAAGAAAAAGGGGTTTAACTACTATACAGTTCACCTCTTTATACATTCCATGACTGTGTGTACACAGAGTGAGTCATGCATTATGTCATAAAATAAATGTGTGCCAGCCCCACAATTTCTCTCTGACTTCATCTCTAATCTTTTATTCCCTACACTTCAGCCATACTGACCTTGCTCTTCCTGAAACAAGGAGGCTGTTCTTATATTAGAGCAGGTAAGCCTTAGGTAAATTTTGCCTAGAATATCCCCAAGACTTTATCATGCTTCAATCTATATTTAGTTGTATCCTCCTCAAGGAGTCCTTCCTCAAACAACACACATCTTTACTCTTTCGTTCCTTTTACCTCTTTTATCCACCCCCCTACACACTGTATTCCTATATAATGAAAGCTCCAGGAAACGTGCTGTGTGCTGTTTTTAATTCTATACCAACGAACAGTACACTTTATCACCTGTGAATACTCTACTCTTCTTCAGTGAAGACAGAATACCTAGGCTTTGCATCACATTATCATCCTAGAATTGCCATGATTAAAAAAAAAATCATTAAATTCTGTGCTGTTTTTTAACTTTTCCAATTTATTTTTCATTTTTCTAATTTCAAAAACTTAGAGGCATCCTTAATTCAATCCCTTCTTTAATGCTTTAATTTTTCATTGCCTAAATCCTTTGATAACTCCACTCTCAACTGCACTTGTATACCTGTCTTTAAAGAAAATTTATACTCTCTAACTTTTTGTTTCCCCTAAATAATAAAAGTGACTTGTACTTAAGACTAGCTTTTTTTCTTCTTCTTGCAACTGCAATAAAACTTGTTTTCCCCCACTCAACTACCAGATTAGACTAAGCATCTTCATTTGTAAGGAACTAAAATATCTGGTTCACCCAACTTTTTCATTTCCTTTAGCCATCTTAGTTTGAGGTCAGTTATGGTACTGTGAAAAAAGTTCGTGATGATAATTCCTCTTCCTCATAGCTTTTAGGATGATTTTACACGTTAACTGTTTTTCTCACAATTATCCAAACTGTATGCACCTTCCAAAGGTTAAAGACTTACTTCATTAAATCTAAGCTTTTCATTATCAGTGGTATCCTCCTTCTCCAAACTCCAAGCACATTTATAAATGAAATAATGTATATGACATATAAACTTAAAGCCATACTATCACTTTTTTGGTAAGTAATTGTTCAATGCATTGTTCTCCCAAGCAGTTGACATGGTCTTGGTTGAAGTTGGTGCATTTTGTACCTCTGGAGTAGCACCATGTAGGAATTTAGCAAGTGATCAAACAAGTGGTACAAACCATGGCATCTAAAACTCATCTGAAAGAGCTTAGAGTGCTAAAATTATGATTACCATTCTAATCTGCATAGTTAAATTCTAAGCAGACATAGAATGTAAACCCAGATCTATTAATATCTAGAGTTCTTGCATTTCAAACTTTCCAATATATGTAGAACATCCCTTATAGATTATTTCAAGTATCAGTGTTCCCTAAATGTAAGCTTAAACACAGAATAACATCATATAACATATACCTTCTCTCAGAGCAAAATGTTGACATTATTTAATATTTAAATACTTTATATGAAAGCAAAAGTCAAAGCATTAGGATACATCATACTATTTTCTCCCAAAACAACTATGCAACAGATTCTGCCCTGTATTATTTAATAGGCTCTGCAGGTGTTCATGATGGTCATGGTCTTCAAACACAGCTTGAACCGAAGGAGGAGTGACCTACAGGTACCTCACATATTCAGTGCCATAACCTGCTATTGAGGGTGATACCAAAGCCTGTGGGATTGTTACTTGGGTATAGATTTTTTGATAACTCAGTCTGGGTCAGTTCCATTGTTCTTACCCCGCAACAGAACAAGCTCCTGCTCTGAGAATGCTGTCTCTGTTACTGAGAGCCTGGGTAAAAGAAAAGATGAAAACCTATCTTTGTCAATGATTTTTAAAAATAGGTTATTTAGTCATCATGTAGAGAAAGTTTTAAATTTCAAGCAATTCAAATATCTGTAACTCTCATTTTGCTGTGTTAAAAGAAGACCACCTGCTATCATCTACTTTTCTCCTGCATGGGTAAAAATGACAGGAAATCTTTTAATTTAAAACACAATAAATGGCAAAAAGTACTATCTAGCAGCATTTCATACCGTATTTTCCTCTTTGAGATTCTTATTCTATCAAATGTAAGCAGGTATGAACTCTTCTAAGAATCACTGGATGTGATAGGGAGAATATATCCCCCTAAAAATGTCTAAACTCCCACATATCATAAAACGGACTTTGCAGATGTGACTAAAATTAAGGATCTTGATGTAGGAAGATTGTCTTGGTTTATCTGGCTGGGTCCCTCATAGTCAGCTGAGGTCTTAAAAGTAGAAAATGTTTTTGAAAGATTCATCTCTTAGTGCTTAATCTCTATTTGCTGTGATTGTACTTAGAGGAAGGGACCAAAAGCCTAGGAGGATGACAGCTAACAGAAGTGGCAAATGATTTGGTTTGTAGCCAGCTAGAAAGTATCTTAACCAGACAAAGTCAAGCACCTGAAGTCTGCCAACAAAACTAAATGAGCAGGAAACAGATCGCTCTCTAAGGCCTCCAGAAAGGAGTTCAGCCTGCGGACAACCTGATTTTCATTGGGTGAGATCTGTACCAGACTTGTGACCTACTGAATTGTAATATAATAAATTTGTGTTGGAAAACCCTCTCAGTTTACGGTGACTTGTTACATCAGTGATAGAAAAGTAATATGCTGATGAAGAAGGGTGTAACTAGAAGAGAACATCTGATTGTAACAGAAAAAGCTGCCACTCTTGAATGCACATTCACAGAATTTTTTTTTAAGAATTTCTCTTATGCATTTGCCAAGAGTATAGATCGACATATGGAAGCCCAGCATTTACTGGTGAGGACTTGAGATTGAGCACTGCAGTTCAAACCCTTTAACTATAAAAGTAATCAAATTTAAGGTCAACTCAGGATTTAAATGAACACACACTAAAAAATTCTGGGCAAATATGGATAACTTTTTTAAAAATCAAAAGTCAAGATATAGTTACTCTCAGCATGTAAAAAGAGTTCATATAAGTCTGGAATTAAGTAGTGTTACTTCAGTATTCTCTCTTTTATGAGCTATATGTGATTTATTTCATTAAGCAGAACTGTTTTCTTGCTATTAATCTCAGAACCACAGAAGCAATGCCACATGATGTTTGAATTATGTTTGCCTTTTAAGAATACAAAGAAACTTTCTGTTATACCTCTTGCACTCTTGTGTATAATGAAATCACTTCATTCACTACCATTGTATAAATTAGAACATGAAAATATCCCAACTATTTTTCTAATATTCTAGAATATCAATGATTTTTATTTCAGTTATATTTTTAAGACTTTTGAATAGTTTTATGGTAGTATTCTCCTTGTTCTTGCCATAATGAAGATTTGGTTTTATTTCCTTACTTCACCTGTGAAACAAGATAATATGTATATCATAAATTTATTGTGAGAACTAACCATGGTAATGTATGAGGCGTGTACAACAACCCTTGATAGTTTTAATATCATAAATTTCAACTCTTACTAGTCTTGTTACTGGTGTTAATTACTTTTATTTACTCTTATATTAATTTCATTATTTTTCTAGAAAGACACTTTCAAAAGGCTGTGCAACTGTGTGACATGTTACAACAGATTATACATCTAGGGGCTGGGGATTTAGCTCAGCAGCAAAGCGTCTGCCTGGCAAGTGCAAGGTCGTGAGTTCGGTTCCCGGTACCGGAGAAAAACCAAAAAAAAAAAAAAAAAAAAAAAAACAGATTATACATCTAATTTTTTCATTAATCAATAATCTTCTGCACTCTTGGCACAAGCTAGATACTGATATTAGAAAAAATATTTAAACACCCATTGTTTTTACATTAAAAGTCTGCAGGATCTGTCATCTTTAGATGAAAATTGTTACTATAAGTCATTTAGTGTGTCATTCATGATAATGCAATAGGCAATACACTCTGAATCTCTGTGTTTTAAAAAAGACTTGAAAGAATCCTTTATATTTCTTTCTCTTTTATACTTGGTGACAAGCCCAGGAGACCACACAATGTTTTGTGCAGTGACTAAACTTCCCATCACAGAGCAGTATGTGTTGCTGTGATCACTATATATGTGAAAAACACAGAAAAATAGATATTTCCTGTCATATTTTGTGGATGGGGGAAACCAGAGCAAATCTCATGGTAATGTCAAAAGTTAGAGAAGGTAAGGAAAAATAATCTCTCATGTGTAAGCCATAATTCCAGAAATATTAGCATCAATTATTATGCCCCATCTCACTCTTATATCTCTACAATAGGTAAATTCCTGAAGGAGGAAATTTCCAGGCAAGAGCTAAAACCTTTAGGTAGATCTACTATGTAGAACTTATGTTTGAAGTCATAAAAAAAACATTAAATATTTTATTTTCTCTTAGCAATAATACTTCAATTCCTATAAGGGTGAGTGCTACTAAATCTATTTGTTACTTGACTGCAGATAATAAATGTGTATTGGACATGCTTGTAAAGAAAATATTTTTATGAAGCACCAAAATTCATACTGTTTTAAAAAGATAATCAAATCTATGATATCATTTCAATATTTTGTTACATTATTTATAGCGTGTGCTCTTAACGTTGCAAATTACTATATGCATTTTAAAGCAAAATATCAAAGTATGTTAAAACAATTTTTCTGTACTATTTCTCTTTAAAAATCATTGTATTTCATTATCCAAGCCTATACTATAATTTTTGCCTAACTCATAAATTTTAATGCTCTGTGATCAACACTTAGAACTTTTATATCCTGTCCCATTGGAAGATAGATCACTCACCTGTCTGGCTGTCAGTATCCCCTGTGGATGGGACAATTTCAGGTCTATCACCATTGAGGAAAGAGAATCTGAAATTTTAATTTTACTGTTTCAGTGGCAGAAATGGAAACATTTATTGAGCTTCCTTATGATTTCTCTAGTTAAATAAGTGTCTAGAAATCCGAGGATGTTGTTTCAAAGCAATTGTGTATTTAATTTTTTCAGTGTGTGTTTCATGTTTCAAATTCTTGTGAACTATTAAATTACCACAGATGTTAGCTATACCAATAGTAGTAATGGAAATTTGTTTTCATGCTGTTCGATTTTTAGATTTTGTGAAATGCTTCAAAATCTAACTATATCTTTTATAGAGAAAAGGTCATCAACTAATCCTAATATTCATTTATCCATCTACCATACCTTGAGGTTATAGAATAACAATCAATTTATAAATAGATTCTTCTTGATCAAAGTTTACTGTCATGTATGGCAATATATGTTCTACACACCAGTCTCTTCATAGTGATATTTTAAAATTTTATTGGATTACATATAACCGAATAGTAAAATACTTGCCTTAGAATATGTGCAGCTCCATGATGGAACCCCAGAATTAAAAAAAAAATTGTAAAACAGTTATCAATAGACCTAATTCCTCTGTCTTTCACTACTGATTATTAGTTAGAGGAAGTAAAAATACTGAGCTACATGTTCCTTCCAATGGATGCAGAAAATTCAGAAAACTGGATTTTTTTCTATCAAAGTAAAACAGTATTATATTGTGGTAGTACCAATCTATTTTTTCTAAAATCTCCCCATTACTATTTACTAATGTGTGGTTTTCAGTTGAATTTTTTAAGCAGAAAAATAATATTTAATGAAAAGATTTCAGGTTGAGATTATCTGTTGACTAATCTGACAGCCTCTATTCTTTCAGCTATTTCTTGCAAAAATCTTATAATTCCAAAACTCAATGTAATTCAAAACGGGGTTTTAGCATTTCATGGACAGAGTTTTGCATGTCCTTTCCTGATTTCTGATTAAAGGTTGTTCCATTGTATCGTTAATATACTCAGAAATCTCCAGCGATTTTCAGAAACAAATGCTATTATGTTGAAAGCTCCTGTAGGTACTAGGGAATGACTGTATTCTCATACCACAGAGCAGCTTTCAAATTTCTGTAGATCTTAGTGTCAAGTCGAGATTTGACATTTAAGCAACTTCTTTATTGTATCATATACAAAATAGTTATAATGAATTTTCCCTCAAAGGGTTTCTTTTTCAAGGTTCTGAAGAATAAATGATCTGCTACAGAGAGACCAACAAAGCATCTGGCACATACTGGACACTGTTATGTTAATTCCCCTTCTTTAGTACTCGACAAATTATGATTAAAAATATAAGTTTAACTCTAAGGACTTTGGTTCTGTAATTGTTCTAATTCTCTTTCATTTTTCAGTGATATAATTTAAAAGAGATAAAATTATATTTTGCCTATATTCCTAAAATAGATTGGATATTATCACCAATTTGTATAAAAATAAATAGTTTCTGTGAAAAATAACATGTTTCTTCTGGGTAATTTAATTCATTTTAAGGTCATTTATTTTTCTCAGGGCTGGAGATTGATGATTAAATCATATTTCTAAACTAATGTAAATAGCTTTAAATTTCCATCTTTCCTTGCCTCCTCCTCTCTCATCTGCCTATATCTCAATTACAAGTCCAGGAACATGCTTCTAATTTTACATTTTCATTTTGCATAACGAAAGTAAAAGTGTAATCTCAACCCATGTTATTAGATAAACAAAAATTAATACAACATGATTTGCACGTGTTATGGTTGATACATTGTTTCAGCTTGGGGAGTCTAGAGGTTTGGTTAAGTGACTCAGCAGTTCTGCATCCTGGGGTAGAAACCCTTCTGGGATGTTGTTCATTGTGTCAATTTGAGGGGTTCAGCAGGTTAGCTATGCAATTCAGCAGGGAGCCAGGGTGCTTACTTTGCATTCATCCTGAGCCTGTGCAAGAGGAGGGCATGGAGATTATATGAGTGCTACCCACCTGCTGGGTGTGGGTAGCCCTGCTTACAATATAAAGGAGGGAAAGAGGCTTCCTTTCACTGCCACTCCTCCCTTTTGGTCTTGTTGCTTTTCTGTTCCACCACCATGAACTGTTGACCTCTCCCATGTGCCACTCTGCCTTGGAGCCAGCTGAGTATGGACTGAAACCTCCACAAACTGTGAGCTAAATAAACCTTTCTTCCTTCATTTTAGGGGTTGGGTATTTTGTCTCAGCAGTGTGACATGTGTACCAAGACACATATGTCTTACAAATTCAAATACACAGAGCTATCCAGAGTAGACTTAAACAGCTTCAATTCCTTTTTTTTTTTGTGAGTGGGTGAGTTTATGTTGCTCAGGCTAGTCTCAAACTCCTAGGCTCAAACAATCACTCCTCTGGCTCAAGCTTGTGAATAGCTAAGGGCCTGTGTCACCAAAACCAACCAGTTCTTTCCATTCCACAGGCTCTATTGTTTTCAGAGAATTTTCCCCTCTGACTTTCTTACTAAGGTCGGTTTCCTTCCCAGACTTCCAAAATGTTTCCCAAGACAATGACTTATGTGTTAAAATTTAGAGAGTTTTATTTTAATAATTACAGGGACTCAAAGAGAAGTATTCCAAGTTCATAACAAAGAACCAAAACAAGTTTCAGAAGTCTTATAAAGTATTTTCATAATGATTATTAATTACCCCCAAATTGTTCCTCCTATTATTTTAATATTGTAGGCTCTATAATTTATATATCTATGTAATATAGAGTATATAGCTATAGTGAAGTTTTTATATATGTATTTGTGGTGGTAGGGATCAAATCACTTGCACAGGCTAGGAAAGTGCTCTTCCACTGAGCTACAGCTCCAGTCCCAGGAATTTCATTTATAAAAATAAGAATAAAAAAGTTCAGGTTCTTTCTAACTATATTTCTGATGTAGAGATTCTCCCTCACTTCAATGATTTACTGCTTCAGTAGTTTCAAAATAACTTCAAAACCACTTGAGTTCCTTTAAACATGAAAGGTCCTCAGGCTCTGTATCCAGAGACTCTTCTTCATTAGGTCTGGGAAGGAGCCTGGACATCTTTAGTTTCAAAATGCTTCCGTGGTGATTTAGGAACTGAAAATGGTGTGACAGGTGGAAAATGCTACATTTTGCTGTTGGTGTGGGACAATTACTGTCAACCTTTGCACATTTGATGAAACTCGATTTAACTTGTTACCTTAGGGATTTACAAAACATCCTTATGGCCAAATTTTCATATTTGAAAATGTGTGTGCTATCCTACTTTTATTTCTCTTGTATATTGAATTTGGCCATAGAACGGAATTCTCTTACAATTTAGCAAGAATTTGGATATCAGTTCTGTGATGACATTAAACTACTCCATTCTTCCAAAAATACAGGAATTGTGAAGGTCATAAAAATTCAGTTCTCTTCAGCTAATTTTTATCCCAAACTATGAAATTTCTATTTTCTATAAAATAAAATTTGTAGAGTAACTTGCAATAGGCTTTTTAAAATGTAATCAAATATTCTGATACTTCAATCATATTTGTACTCTGTAAAACAAACAGAACAATATTCATTCATTATAGCTTCAGATTATTTCAAGACATCAGCAGTTGATTCATTTAACAGTTTACTAGAAGCTACTCAATTACACAAGTAGCAAACAATTTTTTCATGGTAAAATGTTTGAAAGAGGTCAATCAAATATCTGAAAATCATTCTAACATCTACTCAAGCCATGATTCATGCTTAGAAAAATAGGGGACTAAGGGAATAACATTCATGTCAGTTTAGGTCAACAGATGTTTATGATGTTATTAATGACTATGATACCTCTTCAAACCAAAAGCAATTTAAATAGATATCTAAATTGTGAAATTCATGAGTTATCCACATTTATAATTCACTGTTCATGAACATAAACTAATTTCTAAGTTACAATTCAGAGCAGTAGAAAAACTGAAAACAATTAAAGCAAATCTTGGGTATCCAAGAGATTATTTTCCAAATAATTTTACTTCACAGAAAATCATTGCAGTAATGTAGCTTAAAGGGTACATCAATTTTCAAACTAGTAATTAAGATTTGCATTATTAATGTCGAGGGTATTCTTCATAATTAAGCATAAATATATACTTAAGAGGAAAAATCTCATTAAATAAGCTCACTGGCTCAGAAAAAAAAATTAACATTGCAAGGAACTCATATAACACAATTATCCCTGAACAGAAATGCTCAGGTATGTGTTTTTACTCATCTACTTATAATGCCTAGGATTAATTTGGGCCATGTAAATTTAAGGTCTGCTACTTTTCCAACAAATCTTATTTTAAACCAGAGACTTGTGGCTTTCTAATTTATTTTTAAAAATTTATGTAAGCATTTTGATAATTTTGCTTCCTAAAAATGCTTTTAAATATCTATTTGTTAAAATAGAAGGAACAAAAGCATAAAGAAACATGGCATGAAATTTTCAATTGGAAGAATAATGGCATTATACAACTTGAGGCTAGGAACAATGTAATTTTAGCTACCTTGGATTTTCCATCTTAAATAAGTTCTGTTCTACACGGCCACTATATATGTGGTATACACATTGGCATTGTGCATTGCAGACATTATTAACCACTGAATAATACATATATACTCAGACTTAGTCTCAAAGCCATTTTTAGCCAAATTCAATAGGCAGCTATTTTTTATCAAGGAGGGTTAATAACAGTTATGCATTTCTGAAGTCTGTAGCCAAATATTTGCTACCTTGTTTAATCGTTAAGAAAAATATTGCTATATCTATAACAATGAGAACCCGCAACTGAGTCAACATGCCAAAAGTTATGAATGATAATAACAGCTAACATCTGTAATGCTCACTAAGATTATCTGAGTATTGTCATTTACTAAGCACTATTCTAAAAGCTTTATATGGATTATTTAAGTGAATTTAATTCATACCTTGTATTGGCCTGGTTTTGTTTGTACACTTCATATAAGCAAAAGGCAACTAAAATTGCCTTGCTTTGTTTTTTATGTAGTCTTTATTGTAGACTTTAAAGTATGTAATAAAAGCACATTGGAGAGTTTTACTTCTGATGTGACATGATTAGAACATGTGGATGGACATGATGAAAGCACGTTAAACGTAGCACTTGGAAGAGGTTGGGTGAAGTTAAAATAAGAACTCCTTCAAAAGAGTATGCTAATCATTTATAGAGGAGGGTAGGCTGAACTGGCTTCATAATTCAATGATAAAACTTACAGAGAAGGAGAAAGCCAAGGAGACAGAAAACATAAACATGAATCAGGCGGGTGAGACATACGATTTTACATTACAGGTGCAATTATTTAACTTACACACATTAACATAACCAAGAATAATGGAATATTAGTGAGTTTCATCTGAGATGCAGTTTTAGCAGGCCTGTAAAGATTGCATATATGATTATACTGTATTAAGAAGTGGAAATTTCCTATTTGATATGATATAGCTTATCAGTTTCCCTTAAGTTAGAAGATAGAAAATTTGTAATCCGTTTCAAACTTTATGCAAGTATGTACAGAATAACTTATACATGTTTTCATGTGAAGTAAAATTTGAAGTATAATCTCAGAGTACCTTGAAAGGCTAAAGCGATAAAGGGTCATAATAATGTGAAAAATATGAGATTGTATGATAGTATTGTTTCTAGGTTTAATCAAATGTTCCTCAGTCAACGAATTATGCCAGGGGTATAGTTCAGTGGCATAAGAGCCTGCCTGGCAAGCACAAGGTCCTGAGTTCAATTCCCGGTACCAAATAAACAAAACAAAACAAAGCAAAAACCAAATTACAAGGTGTGTGTGTGTGTGTGTGTGTGTGTGTGTGTGTGTGTGTAATATTTTCAACAGAAGTAAGCAGTTATAATTGTTAAATTCTTAGAATATAGCTTCAACAAATATAATCATTAAGTTTGAAAATGAGTAATTATGTTTCCAGATAATTGTTATTTTAGGCCCAAACGAATTAATATTTGTAAAACTGTCTTTCTTTACAAGGGTTGTTTCAGTTTAAGTCAAGAGTGACAGTAATTTGTTTTCAGTGTAGAATAGTGTAGAAAATAAGCTACAAATATGACAATAATTTCCCAAACTAAAATACAAACTGAAATATAAAAATAATTTTCCAAACTCTAAACACATATTCAAATAAAATCAGTGGAGAGACTAAAGCTCATTGTCTCCATGTAATTGTGGAAAATTATTTTAATACAAACATATGTAACAAAGGAAAATAAAAAGATGAATTTCAAGTTATATCACAAAACAGTCCATTGTAGCTGATATTTATTTATGTCATACAAACCACCAGATCTGTAAACAGACTTGTCTTACAGGAATAATGTATGCCTTTTATTAAAAAGATACAGAAGAGAATCATTTTATGATTTGTTTTTATCACTGACACTATGAACTTAAGATTTATAAATCCAGAGCGTACAGGCTGATGCATGAACAGACAGTAATGTATTTGGAGAAAGTGAATCTCAATGAGAAATCATAGTACAAGATGATATCTGCCCATTGTTTTCAAATATCCTGTTCAGAGCTCACAAATTATTTCCATTTGAGATTTGTAAACCTGAGTCTAATTTATAGTTTCATCTTGACACTAAACTAGAGCTGAGACATTATTTTTAAAAATATCTGTATACTTGCAGTCATCTTAGTAGATATTTTCCCCATTTTCTGAAGATATCCTAAAGGCATGGAATGTGGAGATTTTTTATTTAAAATAACAGCTAAAACCACAGTCAATACTTTTTAATTACTCATATTTCAGTATGAGTTTTCTGTGTATATTATGTACTGACATGCATGAATTAAATCAATTTATAAATTACAAACTTAATGGAATTTGAGCAGGATATAAACAAATGTCCTTTCATTTTTAAAAGGTGTTTTCTAACCTCAGAGTAATACATCTTTTTATGTATCATCTTTGAAAATATTTTTACATAGGTCATTTTTCTTGCATTTTGCTGATATTCAAGAATTAAAGTAGCTACACAAGAGTTGTAGTTTCAGATTTAAAAGTTCATGAATGCAAGTGCACAATTTAGGAATAAGTAGTATATGATCTATTTGTCTGTAGGCATTAAATAAAAAGCCTTTATTAGATGGCTGGATATATGATTGAATGGATGAACAGCTATATAGATGGAAAGATACATACAAAACATTGCAGAACTGTAACAAACTGTTACAAATTAGGTTTTATGAAGGAATGTCATAAAAAAAATCAAGAAGTGTAATTCACTGGATCAACAAAGAAGCTTGTAGTGGGATAAAGGAAGTTTTAGGGAAGAATAGAAAAATAAATGCAAGTAAGATTTAGTAAAAATTGCAGAAAATGAGCTCATAGTCTTATATGAATAATGAGTCTCTATACAAGTATTTTCCTTTACACATTTTAACCATTTTATTTCTAGCAGTGCAAGTGTGATGAATCCTAACAGGACAATCACAGGTTGACGACTAGGTAATTACAAAAAAGAAACCTAAGAGACAAGATATTTCTGATGCACAATATATCCAATCTAAGAAACCCCTAAATGATTTTGTACCCCTGAAATGTTTGTGTATTGCATATGAATTTTGATATTGTATTCAGATTTATCTTTCTAAATTGATACTGTCACTATTTCCTCCACTTGCTTCTAATTTTTCATATGGTTTTCCTTTGCCTTAATAATAAAATCCATACTTCTTGGAAAGAAAATAATTGCAAGATACTTCAAGATATGCCCTGAACTACCCATCATAAGCATTCTCTGAGTTTTGCCTGGTTTATTTTCTCCTGTAAAACTTTATTATCTTAAGCAAGTTGCCAATTTATCAATCTCCCCTTTTCTCATATGTGAAATGGGAAAATACTTATAATAATCATTCATTGGTTTTAGGAACTTGAAAAAGCGTATGAAGAATCATTAGTGTAGACTCTGGCATATTCTTTCCAAAGACCCGTATGGATTGCTCATTGTATACAATATACAGCTTTACATCATGGGATGGGATACAGACAAAGGAAATAAAAAAGCAAACAATTATCCTTTCATGGATTCTAGTAGATATAATACAAGTAAATATTAACTTCTTTTATTCATGACTTTTTGTTTAGTTTTGGGTTACACATCATTAGTTCCAAGAACCTCCCCTCACTCTTCTCAGTATGTATGCTGAGATTCTTCCCTACTATATAGAATTAAGGAGGTTGCAAATTCTCCAGAATCCAAGTTGAAGTTTAATTCCCACTGCAGCAGTTAAAGAGGTGGGGTCTTTAGGAGATGATTTGGGCATTAAGAAGGGAGAGCAGTTTTAGACAGCTGGAGGGAAGGACTGGGGTCCTTTGGCCCCTCTATCTTTTCCCCCATGGAGATGTGGCAACAAGGCACCATCTTGGAATATCCCCTGGGAATTCTAAGGCATCAGAGCTGCAAGAGAAAATTTCTCCTATCTATAAATCATTCCATGTGTGACAGTTTCTTATAGTAGCAAGAATGGGCCAACACATTCTTCAAAGTGCTCTCTTTACAGCTTTTTTTGTTTTTCAACACTGCACAAAGCTTGTGGGAAACACTGGTGTGAGCCCTTTCTGTACTCTGCTAACAGAATCAGTGCAAATCTACTCTAAATAATGCACACTTTCAAACCTTTTTCTGACACATTGCAGCCAGTCTTCTGTACTAAATCATTCTTTTGACTCAATATTGAGGAAATTTGTGTCCCTTTAAAGAAGAAGCACAATGACAAGCTACCAGAAAATAATGTATTTCCATTTTCAAAGTGACTGTAAGTTACATAGACAGTCCTTAACAAGAGATGAATCCTCAATGACAGTAGAATTGTTGCTTGACTTGCTCATTGCCTTATTAAAAAATAAGTGAAATAAATGATCGATATTTGTGGAAGAAAGGAAAGGATGGAGGGAGAAAGGAAGGAAAAGAACCAGTATGAAAAAAGGTCTCCCTTTTTATTATTAAGATAATCTGTATTTTTCTGAGCATACGTTAAAATAATCTAAAATAAATACATAAATATATAATATATGTTTAAACATATTTCACGTCTTAAAAAGAAAAACATATTTCAATGTGCATTAAATGACCTTCTGTTTAAATATATCTCTTGTATTTTATGGCTTTTATTTAGGAAAATTTGTTATCTCATTATAAATTTAAGACAGACTCATTTAGGATCAAAAATCAACAGTGAAAACAAGTTTGTTTTTTTAATGATCATAGTCAGAATCATATTTAAGTTTCAGGTCAGCCTTCCCCACATTTAGTTGATGCAGACTGTGGTTTGTTGTGGTAAGAACTGACATATCCTCAAACCAAATGATAGAAATTTACAATGGTTGCTATATTACATACTGTTACCTTCACTGAAGTTGCTGAGACCAATAGACATAAGAATGTAAGATTGATCAAACAATCAAAGAGAGTAACAAGTAAAAAAAAAAACAAAACAACATTGGAAATGATGCAGAGCTTCACCATACAAGATAGTAGGAGTTCAGCAATGGTTCTTATACTGCATATTGTTTTCAGAGAAGTCATTCTGATTACCAAATTCAAGTGTGCATAATTGGTCAACAAAAAAGAAAATTTTAAGCATTGACTGTTCCTCTCAGTAAACCACAGACATCAGCAATACACCTATTCCAGCTATCCTTATGTATTAATAAAAATTTTGTTTTTAACTTAAAAAAAACTCACAAAAACAAATACATAAACAAAATAACATAGAAAGCAGTATTTGTTTTGAGGTCATGTATCATTTTTGTTGATCTTGTGTTGTTTTGATTTTGCCTTCATTGTTGTTTGGTCAGTTGTTTTAATTTTTAAAATAAAAAATTAAAAGAAGAATTGACATATCTCATGTCAAGTACTGTAGTTAGAAATCTAAAACACAGGAAAATGAATAAATACATTACAGAAGTAATATAAATAGATCTTAATCTCTTGCCTTAGATCAATCTTTCTTTTCTACTTTTTCTGCATAGAGAAATTTATTCAAGCATCCACAACAAAACTTGGAAAGGCAAACAAAAACAAAACTCAGAAAAACAAAAACTTGGAAGAGAAAAATAAACTGAATGACAATAGCATTTTGAAGGTGAAAAAGAGATAAAATATTGAAGTTAACTATGTGTGATTCCAAGAGTCTTGCAAAGCTGCCTGATCTTACTAATTATGAAAATTCTATTTTTATATGTGACTAAATACCTCATTTTTTGGTCAAGTAATTTTGATGTCCAAAAGCTGATATGGAGATCTCTGTTTCAAATTCTTTGTGGGACAGGTGGGTAAGGAACTGACTGAAAATTAGAAGAAATAACAGCCTCCTAAATGAGTCCATTTTGTCTAGCACAGAGATTTTTAAGACAATTGAGAAAATTGTGTTTATCTGATTTTAAATGTTTGAATATACTGCATACACACTTGACAGTGCCAGCATTTAAATTGCAATTTCTAATGCTTAATAGTCCCCCTTTTTTAAAATGCAGGAATGTATTTGTTTTTCTGAAATAGGGACTTTTTTTGTTTTTCTTCCTTTCTCTTCTGAAATATTCTCCCAACAATTTCAGATTTGGCTCCAAAGATCTAGATGACTGAATGTGAACATATCCCACTTAAGCCATTTTCTTCCTTTCATCTATAAAGCAAGGAGTAATGTATTTTCTATGGATGAATAGCATACTAGAAAGCTAGATCAAGAACTATATTAACATTTCTCTATATATTTTATGTACACATGGGATGTTTTAGTCACAATTACAAGAAAAGGGGCTGGGGACTAAGCTCAGTGGCACAGTGCCTGCCTGGCAAGTGCAAGGTCATGAGTTCAATTACCGGTACCGGAAATAAAAAAACAAACACCAAAAAAAAACAACAAAAAAACAAACAAACAAAAACAAACAAACAAACAAAAAACCCCCACAAAAATACAAGAAAACTACTAAAAAACATTTCAGGGCAATTCTTTCATCTCAGTTGAAATGAATGTACGCTTTGAAAGGAGAGCATTTATGTGCCGTTGATTAACATAGATTTATTTATAATCTGTCCACTGTCAACAAATAATCTATTCCTTCCCTGTGTCTTATCAAGGATGCTCTCCTGCCTTTCTGCCTGGCCTCTCTTGTCACATGCTCTGACATCTGCCAGTTCTGTGGCAGACGCTGTTACTGTGAAGTCTAAGTTTAAACCACTCCATCCTCTGGGAATATCCTGAACAGAAAGTTCCCTGACAGTTAGAAAATTCAGTCTCTCATTCAGACTTCTATGGCATTCACCAAGTAACATTGCTTACATAGGAGTCACTTATTCTTATTTACAATCTATTGCTTAGGTTTATTTTCATATAGATGGCAATGATTTCTTTTGTTAAAATCTCATTATGAATGGCGTGTGTTATCAGAAAGCTAACTAAACTGTTGGCAGTTGCTGCACATCAGATGAGCTAGATGTGCCAGATGCACATCCGATATTCATGTTTACCGCAAGCTCAGTCAACACACACACAAATAACATGGAGACAATGGTAGATTCTTTGAAACAGATTATTGACATATAACTTAAGCGCCATTCACTATGGGAAAACTAAAACATTTTTAAATTCTAAATTAAATTGATAGAAATGAAAATTACATGGCATTGGTACCAGGAGCAGCTCTCTGTCTCTCACCCAGGCACTACCCACTTATGTGCATTTTTCTTTATATCATCTCAAACATTTTGAAATGTTACTATAGATAGATATAGTAGAGGGATACAGATATTATCTATCTATCTATCTATCTATCTATCTATCTATCTATCTATCTATCTACCTATCACCTGTTGTTTGATCCATCTGTCTACTTGTTTTGCCCTCCTGATGTCATTTTCATATTGTAATGTATTGCTAATCAATCACTACTGAATATTTTCTATATTTACCCATTAAATACTTTTCATAAAGAGTAATTGAATGTTCAAGTTAAAGTTATGTGTTCCAACTTATTTGGCAGAACATACAGTGCAGTACCTAGGAAGTATAAAGACATTATGTGTTATCTGAACCTAGAAAATATGTGTACACATTCTCTCCATTTTGTGTTTTCTATTCTCAGGACAAGAATATTGCTTTCTCATACAGGCCTTCATCCAATTACTAATCACATTTGATGGGCATGATCATTACATGCCAAAAACATGTACTAAAAAAAAAAACAACTTTTGGATTGATAAAAATATATAAATAATATTATGCTAAAGTCTGACTATCTTAAAAATAAAATGTTGTGCCATTTTTTCTCTTCTAGCCTGAATCTTATTGAAAGAACAATTTCTACTTTCTCATTTCCCCATAACTTCTAAATCTCAAGAACAACCTATGTCCACCTTTAGAGGCCTTTAAAAATAGATTCATTGGCCTTTTACAGTCTAACATTTGTAATTAGCACTGTCTTCCTTGTAATCCCAGTTTTACCCCGTATTCCTGCCTCACACACTACTCTTTCACGCTTGTTCTCTCTCTCCCAGTCACTGTGGAATTTGCTGAATAGTTTTTCTTCATTTTCTTTCCTTTAATAGAATAACAGTATTCTCTTAATTTTCATTAAAAAGCCCTAACTGTTCTCAATATATCTTTACTATAGATATGATATAGCATTGTGAGCCTCAGTGGGCTGCTTAAACTTAAGTTTGAATTCCAACCTTGCCATTTATTAGCAGTGAGATATAGGACAAAATACTCAAGGTCCTCATATCACAATTCTCTCACTTGCAAAATAGTACAGTGGTTATACAATTAAGGAATTATAAACACTTGACTACTTTCCTGTTATCTGTATTTTTTTTAATTGATCATCTTTTCTCTAATTCTTGATATCCTCTGGCCTAAGTTATTTCACCTTCTCCAGGCTTAGCTCAGTAGCCAAACTTTTCATGAATATCTATTTCACTCTCTGCTTGAAAACTTACAATATGCCTTTATTTTTCCAATCATAAAATCCAAACTAGTCAAGCTGATCTAAAATTCTGGCTCCTGCCTCCCCTTCCAAGTTCATCTCATCTCAATATCCCGTGTTCCTTGGCAGTTTGTCAGGTCTTGGAGCAAGCTGAGCTCATTCTCACTAGAGAGGCTCTGCAGAAAGTGACTTTGGCTCACATTTCTAAAGCGATGCCCCTTTTCTTCTTTCTATGGTGTCATAAAAATGGCTCCTTTGGTCAGAGCCCTAAGTTGCCCACTCAGCTGAGCAACACGTTCCAACACTCACCCACACACTACACACTTCTGTCCATTTTTTCTGTATATTTTCTTTACATTAAATGTTTTGAAATGTCACTATTTATTTGCTTGCTTATTTCAGTCCACCCATATACAGTGAGCATTTTGAGAGTTGGATCTCTTAACATTTCATCATAAGAGTTCTTCTGCCAAGAATGTTGTTCGATAAATGAAAAAAAGGCCTAGATAAATAATTCATTTCTTGATAAAGTAACACAAGTAATTGTTATCTTCTGTAAACAGTGGTGTTATTTTATCTGCATACTTTCATATTTCTCAATTTCTAGCATATACTGTATGTTCTTTGTGAATATATCTTACTTTTCTCATTAGAAGCTTCATTTCCTCGAGATTAAGCACAAGCTTTGTTTCTATTAATCTTTTTTAGCACTTTGAAAGAACTTTCTCACATATTAAATGATCAATAAATATTTGTAGACTAAATGAATTAGTGAATGCGTGCCAAATCTCTCTCTGTACCAAAGTGAATATCTAATTCGCATTAAAAGACATTAGAGCTCTCAGGTCACAATTAAATGTCTTCTAGGATTTGACTTCAGAGAACTTCAATGTTAGACTTGAAATATACCATTGCATTCAATAAAATCCACCCAGAATTTATTGCTCACTAAGGCATGATGTATGCATTAAATCTGCCAACATTTTTTCAGTTATATAGCAGTAGTATGGGAAACATAAGTGGTGATATTTACACAGCACGGAAATAAGAAACAAGGTTGTCACATACAGGAACAAAAATATAAACAAGTCTGATGGAATAAACACATGAGACAAAAACAGATAATAATTTTCTTTACATCTAGAATAATATAACATAAAAGTGCTTTAGGTAATATTGATCCAGGTAACTAAAGTTATTTTATTTTAAATGAAAAACTTAATTGTTGAATTAAAAACAAATGCAAATTTCAATATAAGAAGTCAATTAAAAATATAGATCAAAAGTAGGTTTTAAAAGTCATATAAAGAAATATTCATTTAGACAAATTTTTAAATATTAGTCAAATCAAACAGAGCTGAAATGTTTATTTATGTCCCATGTAGCTATCGATCTGGGTCACTAGAATCATCAGTTCACACTGTTATCTATTCATTTTAATGGAAAATAAATGATAAGACAAGCCTGGCAACGTATTAACAGACATTTAAAATAAGTTTTGTCATAAAGTCAGCATTCAGAAGAAACTACTTTCAAACTGTTACATATCTTACATGCAGTTTATCTTGAAATGAGGACATAGAATTTTCATGATGTCATGAGTAAAAATTTCTCTTAAATAATGTTTTAGAAGAGTGGTCATTTCAGCTTACATTTCATGACAGTGTTTTGGCAAACATGTTAACAACTAAAAGAATTCTTCAGCAAAGAGATATCAATGGACATTTCAGCTTCACCTAAAAACCTTAAAACTTGGGATTAATTTGTTATTCTATGTATGAAAATAGTTTACAACAGTATAAAATTCTTTCTTTTATGAAAGTATTCTATAATATTTTCTCATGTAATAAAAGAAAAAAGTGTAGATTTTACATATATTTCAATGTTATGTTCAAGTAAATATTCTTCAGTTTGAAACTTTTAGTAAACATATAATGAGAAATTTCTCTCCTACAAATTTATATCATCTCCATGTAATTAAAATACCCATGCTTTTTGTTTACTTATAAAAATTTTTTAGCTTTTATTCAAGCTATAATATCTCTTTTCTGTACTTTAAAAACAATATCTTCATTTATTACTGACAGTTCCCATGCCCAGTCTGACTATTTCTCTTCGTTAAGCACAATCTATTTATACTCTACATTATGACTCTCATAAATTAATCCTCAAAATTGACTATAGAAAATCATGAAAAAAGCCTCGGTTTACATACAAAAGTATCAAGATTTATCTTTTTCCTTTTCATCAGCATGTGCTATAAGTTCTTTTGTATTTCTTTGCTCTATAAACAAAAAGTTTATAACGGATTTCCAAGTTTGTCAAGCAACTGCGTGACTTTTTGAATTTTCACAATCTGTCCCTATTTTTTGTAATACATACTATCATTTTGCTGTCTAGGAAAATAATGCTCCTACTTTGAATTTACCTTGGAGGACTTCCCTTATATATGTAGGCAAAACTGATGGCATTCTTCCTTGTGATTCTAGAATATTTTGTATGACCTAACTTGTTTTACTGTGCACAGCGCTCTGCATTGTAATTATTTGTGCTGTAGCGCCTTCCACTGAAGCCCAAACTCCTTGGAATGTGATAATACATCTTACACTTCTGGAGATTTGATTGAAGGATAAATGGATATTTGATATTTGATTTTAATACTAACATTATACATTTCTTATAATTTGATATATTTTTCAGAAATCAATGCATCAGTAAATCTCTAATTACTACTGTATATTGGTACATCAACAAGTCTTAGAACATTTGAAATAACTTATATCTCAGCAACTAATTTACTTAGTGAGGTGTCATTATTGGTGAAATCAATGAAATGATCTTTCAAACATGGATTTAGAAAAACACTTAAAAGTCATCAGTCAAGCATTTAAAAAAATTTCTTATGGGTTTATTCACCTTATCACAAAGTGAAAGCTAAGGATTCTTTAACTGTCTTTCTGGTCTTTTTATTTTGTGCCTAGAAGGCAATTCACATTATGTTACAAGCTGCCACAATCTGTGACTTTTCTCTAGGTATATTTCCAATAAAAAGGCAATGACAAAAATGGAGTGACAGAGGGTGACTTTAAAGTCAACCATCCAGTGACAGATGTGCTCCTAGAGATGCATTTCTGTCCAGGAACCAAATTACATGCCACCAAGTTAAATTCTAGCAAACTGATACTGGTAATAAAGTGTTCAACTGAAAGAGTGCTACTGAGTTGGTTTATCAGTGATTCTTGAAGTCATAATAGCAGCATATTTCCATTAGAAAAAGGACATACACAGGATACTACCCTTTCCCCTCATAAGACAAAAAAATGCAAGCAGTTCACCAGATATTTTTAGTTTAACACTCTGTCATGCTTGTGTTAGACAAGAGCATAGTAAACAGCTATGAACTTTGGTCCCCAGCTTTTCTCACATTGGGAGAACACTTGCTGAAGTGTAAAAAAGAGAAAATAAAAATAACTTCAAAGAAAACTAGAAGCAAGGATGCCAGAAGATTATTAGCAAAGATAAAAAGAATGATTGAAAAAATACCTACAATATAACAACTCTCAGTTTATATCAGATTTCCTCAGGTAATATTCAGTATCAATTTCACAGTTTCAGAGCCCCATACCTTTTTTGTGTATAGTACTCTTGCTCAGAATGTAATAACTTTTTAAAAACCAACCATTGTGGAATCTCTTTTGTCAAAAGTAAGGCAATAAGAGCTGAATCATAACATCTAAATATGCCTTAAACCACGTGCGGGGCTATTCCATTAATAGTGTGGTACAGCCATAGAAACTTGTTTTGTCAATATTTTTTATGCTACCTTTCAATACAGAATATGTATTGGAAATATCTTTTGTCAGATATCTTATAACTATTCTCCAAAAGCTTCCAAGTAACCCAAGGATATTAAATTTCAGACAGGACACAAAATGTCATGCACACATAGATCTTTGTTGAATTTGATTTTCTAAATATTTAGCAGACTTTATGCTCCATTACTGGATAGTTCCCTATCACTGATACTTGGATGTTTGTAATTCTCTAAATGTTGGCTGGCTGGAAACACAGGCTGTCAAACCATATGTCTATATCTATGTCTATGTCTATATCTATATCTATATCTATCTATATCTGTATCTATCTACACCTATCTATACCTATATCATCTATATCTATAGCTATATCTATATCATCTATTTCTACACCTATATCTGTATACCTATATCTATACCTATATATAGGGATATATATCAGATATGTATCTAATTAAAAATATTCATAGTGATAATAAAAGAGTGAAAAAATATATATTTCTGCAAATCCATAACCTGAATGATATTTATGGTATTTCCTCCATATTTGGACACAGTGCTAACACAAATTATATTGTGTATTTAGACTTAAGCGAGTACTAGATTATACTTCAAGTCATTGGGAGGGCTGATTGAAAACTTTAGGTAATAAAATAGACTTGCTAAGAGGGTATAGAACTAGTACGAGAGCACAGTTAGGAAGAATTAGGAGAATTTAGGATATAGAATATGTTCAATAAATATGTCACATACTTTGCACTCTTCCAGATATAGGAGATAGATAATAACACAATCTCATTGTTAAGGTTAAAAGTTGATAAAAACACAGATATTAATAAATAGTGGAAATAACGATGAAAAGTGCTGGAATCCAGGCATATATGAAGATGAGAGGAGATAACTCACTCAATATTTATTGAGCTCCATTGCCGCATGTGATCTACTGAATAACAATGTTTCCACATGCACTGGTAATTTGAACTTTAGTAGCTCAGATGTAGAAAGACAGTAAGTCCCTAATGTAAGAAACGTTTTCTATTCTAGAACTTTCGTAATTCAGGTTCATTAGTAAGTGCAACAAAGAGAATCTTATACTCCTTTAATGCAAATATGTCATGAAAGGCATAAAAGAAACCAAACACATAAAAATACTGTAAATACACTATTTTTACTGTTATAGTCATCTTAAAATGCTAAGGTATGCACGAGAGCTACTTCTTCAATTTGTTCACACCTACTGAACTTCCTAATGTGTGGCCCATTCATATAAAGTTCTCAATTCTAATACAGAATATGTACTGGAAATATCTCTCGTGTGCTTTATAAGTGGTAATCCTGAGTGTTCATGTAAATTTCAAAATTAGTGTCCATGTAACCCCAGGGATATAAAATTTCAAAATTAGGGCTTACTGTATTTTACCTAGAATTATCTTTCCTACTGTGATACAGCTAAGATTTACAAAAACAGTCTTAATTTCTCAAAGAGACTAAAGTACTGCACAGTTTTATGCTTTGGTTTGTTCCACTCATATTTCCTGAGTTCTACATTATTGTGAGTACTAAATGGCAATCGTTTTTGATCCATTGTCTTGTTACCCTCTGTATGAATCAGCTTTCTTTTGCTGGGACAAAATATTTCAAATACACAGCTTTAATGAGAAGTGGTTTCAGCCTGTAGTCACTACTCCAAGAGAGAAACATGGTGGTTGAGAGCGTGGTGAAGGAATGCTGCTTTAGCTCACGGCATCCGGGGACCAGAAAGATATGGTTTGTGTCTAGATGTCCTCCCAAAGGCCCATGAGATCATCGGGGTTTTTTTGTTTGTTTGTTTGTTTTAGGAAGTGGCTGAATCTAGAGGGTGTGATTGATTTGTAGTACAGTGCTGGGATTAAGGGTGCTGGTTGGATAGTGCAGGATCAGTCCACTGATTGGATTGGCACTGCTCTAATCCCCCTAGACTGGATACTGTATAAGGGACAGAAACCAGCTTGTCTTGCATGTGCTCTCTCTCTCTCTTGTTGCTTCTGCTGTCTTCAGACACCACAAACTGTTGCCCCTCTGCCATGTGCCACCTACCTTGGAGCCAGCCCATTATGGACTGAAACCTCTACTCACTGTAAGTTAACTAAATCTTTTCCGCCTTAACTTTGGGTGTTGAGTGTTTTTCCTCTGTAATGAGAAAAGTAACTAAGGCTCAGAGCAAGTAAGGCAGAGAGCCAGAGAGAAGGGGCCAGGTACCACTATAGCCCCAAGGTCACACCCCTATGACCACTCAGACACATCCAGAAGTGATTTACTAATCTCCTAGAAATTTTTAGAGCCAATAAAATTGAAAATAAGGTTAGTTATAATTTATTTATGTCTTGGTTACTTTTCTCTCGTTGCTGGGACAAAATATCTGATGCCCAAAATTTCAGAAGGAAAGGTTTATTTAGCTTACAGTTTGTGGAGGTTTCAGTCCATACTCAGCTGGCTACAAGGCAAGGTGGCATATGGCAGAGGGCAACCATTCAAGGTGGTGCAACACAGCCAAAGCAACAAGCACACAAGGGAGGAATGGTGGCAAGCAGCCTCTTCTTCTCCCTTACATATGCAAACTATTCACCCCAGGGCAGGTGTAGCTCTCACATCCATAATCAGTCAAACTCTAAAATCCTGCCCCATGACTGCATGAGGCTTTAAGGGGACACCCAGACACAAACCATAACAATTTACATTTGTTGTGTAGTACTGCAGCACTTAATTTCCACTTCATACTTTACACAAATTATTTTATTTGTACGTTCTCTTTCAAGGCAATATATTTTAATGAAAGATATATTTCATTGTTCTGTATAATTGCCTCATGGTTGATATACAGAAAGTTCTCAAAAAGTATTTATTACTTCACTGTACAACTGCATGCATGAGATTACCCAAGATTATTTAAGAGTCTTTGACCTCAATAGTGTAATATTCACCTGCCTTTGCTTAAATCATTTATAGTAATGCCATCTTAAAAAGTATCTCTAAAAACTGCCCAAACATTATTAGGAAGGAGTTTAGTGGAGATAGATATCCTTCTGAAATAATGCAGTACACAAAATTTAAGGTAAGTCTTAGGTTGATAAGAAGACATTTCACAATTTCCTAGCGTTAATAAGACCTAATTCAAAAAAAAAAAAAAAAAAAAAAACTTTATCTAAAAGTATACATTCTCACACAAAATGCTTGGTGTTTGTTTTAATGTCATCTCCAATAGTTCTTTAAAGATATCTAGCTCAATGATTCCCTCTAATGTAGCCCATAGATTCTAGAGGGTTCTTATAATACTTGATGCTGCAGACCACCTGCTTGAATAAAAGAAAAAAGAAGCTTATGTCAGCCACACAAATAAAAGAAGGCAAAAGAATGGTCAAAGCTTTCTTTTGTTGAATGCACTTCAGAAATGAACTATTATTACCTGAGCTATGGTGTTCATAAGGCTGAGTGGAATCAAGACATAAAATAAAACTAAAATAAACCATAAATTTCAAGCTTGCACCAGACCATAGAAATTTCCAGTTGTTCTCACTACAGCCTTCTATGAGCAGGATTGTTTTTTTTTTTTTTTTGCTTATATTTTAATACTGCCTACTCTCTGCAGGTGGACAGAACCTAAGAGTTTGTATAATTGTGATAACAGAAGGAAAAGCATCTTACTTGAACTAAAGCTAATACTAGCATTTAAGTGTTTTACTGCCTTTGATAGCTGCATTATTTTTATTACACCCAACATTCAAGATATTTGTAGAAATGTTGTTTACTACCACTACTTATAATTTTACAAGTAGTGATTGGTTAGAAAATAAGTACTGTGCTCTTACTGAGACATATGCTCCAAAATGCCCAGTAGGTTCATGAAACTGCAGATAATCCTAAATCTTAAATATACTACCTATTATGGTCTTGAAGTCCTCCTAAAACCTCTTGTGATCACAGGACTTTTTCAGAGGTGGCAGAATCTAGAGGGTGTGATGCTGGGACTAAGGGTGTGTGATTAGTAAATCAGTTTACCGATTGGTTTGGCGTAGTTCTGGCTAGGATTAAAGGTGTGAGTGTTACACCTGCCCTGGGGCAGGTAACCTGCATACAGTATAAGGGACTGAAAGAGGCTTGTTTTCCCTTTCCCTAGTTGCTTTTGTTGTCTTCTGCTACCATGAACTGTTGCCACTCTGCTGTGTGCCACACTGCCTTGGAGCCAACCCATTATGGACTGAAACTTCCACGCACTGTTTGTTAAATAAACCTTTCCTCCCTTCCCTTGGGGCATTGGGTGTTTTGTCTCAGCCACAAGAAAGGTAGTAAGACACTCCTTTCTCTATAGGTTTGTAGTCATGGTTCAGTCTAATATATAATACAGGCATGACAAAAGACAACAACAAAAAGTAACATAGAACAATTATAAGAAATATAGTGTAATGAAATTACCAGCATCATGATTCTTGTGTTTTGGGACCATTATTAAGTAAAATATGGATTTTTGGAGCACAAGCACAGCTCTATCATGACATGTGACTTAATCACCAATGTAACTACTCATTGACTAGGGGACAGGTATCATTTACATCCTGGATACACTGAAAAAAGCTGTAATTCACATCCCCAGTGGGACAGACTAGGGTGCTACAAGATTTCATCACACTACTCAGAGTAGTGTATAAATTAAAAATTGTGAATTGTTTATTTTGGGACCTTTTCTTTTAATAGCTTTAGACTGCAGTTGAAGCTGGGTAAGTGTGTGTGTTTCTGAATGTGAAACCTCAATATCGGACAATACTGTATGGGTATTTGCTAGAAATATATTTACATACAATAGGTTTATTATTCCTATGTAAAATTATATTTAAAATAAAATTTTAAGGGCTTATATTTATCCATTTTAACAAGTCTGCATAAGTGAAAATGGCTTCTTAAAGAAGATTTTGATCTCAGGTAGAAAAAGGACTAAGATAATGATGTTGCTAATAATCCAAGGAGGAGCATTCAGATTTCATAGCAGTTTACTCCCTCGTGACATTCCGGAAACTTTACCATCTGAAATGAAACTCACATCGATTATAATAATTTGCTGTCCCTCCTATGAAAACATGGTGGAGGGGAAAACTTTTCCTACATTGAATACAATTGTACAGTGTGACTTGCTTGGAACAAATATGTGAGTCAAAAACACAATTTTGCCTCTGAATTTAGGTCTCAAGAGGATTTGTAATTTTTACTAAGTTCTTGAAACTTTTATGTACTAGTTTGTTTTGGCTGTCAGTTTGCCTGGGTTAAAATGTTCTTGACAGAGAAACGGGTTCTGAGGCTACTAACTTCATCAATGGGCTCCCCACTGATGAGGGTGTAACTGAATGGGGTAGGAGGCAGTGGGACCTCACTGAAAGAAGTACATCATGGGGGCATAACCTTGGGGACTATGGCCCCTGTCTGACCCCCTTCATCTGAGGGTTTTTTCCTGTTCTCTGTTTCCTGGATTAAAAGAGAGTTGAGCAGCTTGACCTGTCCACTATGTTTCTGTCTTAAAGCCAGCCAATTCTGAGCTACAACTCTGCAATTCTGAGCCAAAATAAACCTCTTCTTCTTTAAATTGTGGGTATGAAGTATTTTGTCCCAGCAACAGAAATGCTGACCCATACACCTCTATTATCTGCAACTATGCAAACAAGCTCTACCTATACTGTAGGGTGGCAGAGGCTTGCTATGTAGTCAATCTTGTTAGCCATTTTGGTGGAGAACAAACACTGTGCATGTGAGGATAAGAGCACTCATGGCCGAGACTATCAGTGACCAGAGGAGCGTGGATGAGCCCAGCCAAGATCAGCTTAGTCTGACCAGAGGAGCAGAAATGTGCAGATGACCAGCAGATTACTAAATAATAATGGTTATTATTTTAAATGCTAGATGTTTTGATGGCTTGTGACACATCAAAAACTCATTGATAAATGCTTTATTTTACATTCAACAAATGCTTTTGAACACGTATTTGTAGATATAAATGTAATTTAGCAAACAATTTTGTTCCCATGGTTAAGATATTGTTTGCGTTTGAGACTTCAAGTATGTTGCTGCTTGAAAACTATTTTTAAAAAGATTAAACTTCTCAAATTTATTCTAAGTAGGTGAGCTTTTCTTTGTACAAATTCATCTCAACTCCTATTTCAGTTGGTAGGTAGACATTTTTCAAAGATGGTAACAACTGTCTGTCAGAAGCGGTCAATCTGAATTTTTGGGTTTTTAAACATTATAATATCTGTATAAATTAGGACATTATTATTTGTAGACTGTGCATATAGATTCTTCAAATTGCATGGCAGAAACAAACATTTATTCATATAGCCCTGGTTTTAACAACATTATTACTTAATATATAAATTAACAATGGCAAATTTAATTTCATAAAATGTAAGTATTTACTAGAATGAAGTGCTGTGTAACACAGTTAAAACTTATAGTAACAGAGAAAATTCAATGCCAGTGTACATAATTTTGCTACCAGTTCACAATGAAGAGACTGTACTCAGGGGGATGTCTCCCTATGTAGTTCAGGCTGGCCTTGACCTCACTTCATAACCCAGGCTGACCTCAAACTCATAATGCTCCTCCAGCCTCAGCCTGCCTAGACCTGGGATTACTGTCCTGTTTCACCACACCAAAAATATTCTTCTTCACAGAGTAAGGTTATATTCTTTTTCAAAATTTTTTCTATATAAATCCTTAGAGTATATACCACATAGACTGAATTTATATTACTATTTTTAAAGGCATATAACTTACTTATATTATGGAAAACATAAGAGAATTCTGAGCAATTCCTACCAATAATATAAATTCTTAAGTAAGCTTGCTAATTTAGTATCTACTCTATTTTTTAGAAGTGAACACAAATTAATATGGTTGAGTAATTTCCCAGGAACCAGGAATACTGATGTGAACCTATGTTTTTGTGTGATGATCAATTATGCCCAAACCTGCAGAAATACCAGTAGAAAAAAATCAACTTTAAAAACATGTCTCATGCATTGTGCAGAGATTGTGGCAAACATCTGATATGTAGCTAGTTTTTAAGGTTGGTGTTTTGCTTTTTCTCACATCAGCAAATGTACAGTCAATACAGTATGTGCAAAGACTCATATATAGTTTTGTATGTAACAGATTGTAGTCTTTCAGTATTTTGTAACTTACATATCTCTGTGTGCACAGAATATTCTGAAATAAACTCATGATAATCAAAGAAGGTTAAAAGTGGAAATAGATTTTCTTTGAATGAAGCAAAGTTCTTGCATTTCTAATTACCATGCTCATGTTAAAGGGTAAGGGAAAGCATTAACTTAATTACTTTCATGCATTTGTATACATACACATATACACACACACACACGTATTACATGCTTGTATTCAGCTTTTACTGTGAATCAGGTCTGTCCTACCTAGGATATACAGCTAATTAAATACCATGGGTAGTGAGAGGAAAGACAGATCAGATTATTTCCTTAGCATCAGGGCAGTAAGAAAAGAATATAGAGCTAATCATGAGGATACTAGGGAATGAATGCCACCCAACCCATCCGAGAGCTCGGAGGAAGATGACATATGAGTCTACATTCTACCTAGAGCCTTGCTGGAATAAAGACTAAAGAATTTTTTGTCCACTAATTCAATTCTGAAGGAGCATGGACTCATTTGTGTGTAAGTATGCACATAGATTCAAAATCAGCTCTTCTATCTTATTCCAATCTACGTTGCCACCTAGAAAAGGTTGTCTTTAAACACACAACTATTTGAGTCAATTTCATTTAGTATTGCAAATATCTTTAGTTTGCATTGTGACCAATCAAAAGTTCCTGATAGGACAAAAAGTGACAACTGCGATATTCTTTATATCATCTTGTGGATACAATTTCACTGTGGTGTCATTATAAGTGATAGCTACTTTCTTTGTGATAGGTAATCTATTTCAAATTCTCATAATTTAGTCCATTAATTTACTCAGACAGGTTCAGTTGTGCCTGGATTCATGAATTATTTCACTTCAATGTTCTGCAGGAGGGGGTCCTGTTCATGTTCAGGCAGGGAAGATGACCTGAGGTCATGTTTATCACGTGAGGCAGAGTTCATGAAGAGAAGCAAAATTTTGTCAAACATTTCAGCCTGAGAACAGAATTGTTTATGGACAGAAGCGTTTAAACTGAGGTATTACTATATAGAGAAACTGTCATACACAGAAAGAGATTTAAAAAGGCATCTTCTAATCCCGTCTTGGAATATTTATTCTTTCTTATTGATAACTGAAATTCACTGTAGTCTTTTTTATTTTGTTTTAAAAAGTAAAAAATAATTAACAAAACAATAATGAAGACAAAATCAAAACAATACAAAAACAACAAAAATGATACATGACCTCAAAACAAAATGATAGGAATTAACAATGGTTGCTCCATTACATACTGTTATCTTCACTGGACCATCTGACACCGTGGTCAGTGGAGGGTGCAAATTCTCATTCACATTCGGTATTAAAGACCCAGTTATTTCTCATAATTTTTAGATAAAATATACAGAAATTTAGGTCACCATGCTGCCCCTCAGGGTGCTACCTTTTGTTCCATACCTCCCTCAGAATGTTCTACTGTCTCAAAGCAAAAACATTTCAGTTGCTACCTAGTATGTCCATATGCACGCCTGAAGCAATCGGGTGATATACTTACTCTTACTAAATTCAATTCCCTCTCTAATGTTGTCGAAAATGTATTCTATTTAATTTACAATGCTCATTTTGATTTACTAAATTAATTCTATAATTTAGAAATGGCTAATTTTCTGCAATTTTTAAGTACTACTTTTGGTAATAGAAACATTCAAAGTGGTGAAGCACAGTATAGTTAGTTTCACAGGGTCTGTGATGGTATCAGGGTGGATATAGGATTAAGCAGGACAGGGAGGAGGCAGTTTTGATATTTCTTTTGAAAGATAATATAATCAAAATCAGTGCAATGTTTGTAGAAATTAAAATTTTTAAATGATATGAAAGTTGTGTGGTAGAATTAAAAATCCTTAACAGTTATGACTACTTTGAGAGTGAGAAAGGGTAAGGAGCGAGAAAAAAGAGAGAAGGTGAAAATTCCAGTTGAATAACGTGGCAGATATTATGAATACTGATATTGTCAAAAAGATGTAGTAAATAGTAGAGGATGATCGAGACTAGACATACTGAATTTGAATCACCTGTAGAACATCTATTACAAGATATAGGGCTGGCATTCCAGTGTTAGATTTGAGTTTGTCTTAAAAGAAAAAACTCATCACCATAGGGGCTATTTACAAAAGTGAACAAAAATGAAATCACCTAGGAAGAAATTTTAGAATGAGCCCACCAAATCCCAGTGGCAGAGGTCTAGGGAGATGCTCAGTATCTAAGGGCTCCACAAACCAATACGTCTCAGGAGAACACAGGATGGAACTTGGAGAGCTAGGGAATGTGATGACTCAGGGTGTCAGTGAGTAACATTCAAACAGGAGATAGGAATAGTGTCAAAGGCAACAGCAAAATCCACCAGTATCTGAACAGAGAATGTTTGCAATTATTAGGCTTTTGACAAGATCAAGAGATAGCTCCACAAAACATCTGAGAGAAAAGACCTATTGCTATGGTTAGAGCACAGGATACAGAGGCTCTGCTTATGCAGAACCGTTGTGAGGAGTTTGTAGGTGAGTGAAGGAAAGAAAAGAGACATACTGAAAGATTGATATGAGTTCAAGAGAGGGTTCTGTCATTGTAATGGTCTCTGTTTTCATTTTTTTGGTCAAATGCAAAGACTTTACACACATTTAGAAAGAGAAAATGATGAAGCAAGGCCTTAGAGTTGTTGAGTGAGAACATTTTCACAATGTATATTCTGCTCCATCTCAAGAACATCTTCAAGGGATTATTAATATTAATTTGAATGCTTGGGACTCACTCAGGCATGTTATCAAGTGAGATAAATATACACTGTATATTTAAGGTAAGTTAGAAGTGACCACATCATTTTATAGTTTCCCAATTGGGAGATTTTGCCTGTGCTTCCCTTCCTTAAATATGAGCAGACTTGAGCACTCCTGGTACCAATAGAATATGCAAAAGTATCTATACACGTTCTAAATTTAGACTTTAAGCAAAAGGCAGCTGTCTCTTGATAGAGTCTATATGAGAGCTTTCTGCTGTTCTCTGAGATTTCCAACTCCTTTACAGATCTGATACTTTGGTCAGACGTAGACACTATGATCAACAGTCCCCACAGAGCCTAGCCTTCCAGCCGTCTCAGCAAGGGCATTAGACATTTGAGCAAAGCTGCTTGGACCTTGTGTATCTATCCTTCAGCCTGCTGAACAACTGCTGCTGACTGGAGTCAATAAAACATGGAGCTAAATTATTTTAGAGAGTCCTGACTCAGAAAATCATGAAATATAAAAAATATGATTTTTGATCCGATGTGGTAAGTCTTGGGGTAATTTGATATGCAATAGTAAGTAACTAGAACATGTGTTTTATAAATAGTAGCAACTCTATTTTACATATGACTTTGATCAAATAATTCAATATAAACAATGTAAAAAATTACACCAAGCTTGGCTGGTTCACCTTTCAACTATTCTTAGCAATTATTTGTTTAACTTATTTACATGTCATCTAGGGAAAAACACAATAGAATTTTTCAAGATTTGACTTGTTTTATTTAATGATGATACAGAATTACAGTACAACAAAAAATTTAAAATATAGCTTTTCTTATACATTTTGACACCAAAGTAGAAAGTCACAAGTAGAACATTAACATAATTTTTAAAACTTACTGTCTATATTTTATGTAATGTTCTAAGGAATGAGTACATATTACTGTACATTAGTAAATGCTCCTTATTGTTGATAATACATTATTCAAACAGACCAGTAGAAAGGGATTAATAATCTAATATTGCACAAAATTACAATGGGACTTTGTTGGTTATAGCTTCCAAGTAATCCTTCATCTTTTGAGAAAAATGCAAATAAAAATTTTGATGGGCAAAGTATGTTATTTAGGTAATTTTTTTCCTCATGGAAATTGGAGCCACTTGAACAATGTAAATGATATGAAAAGCTCCATGCAGTGTATTCCCTTTCATTTTCTGTGCATTCCTGCAGACTGTAATAACCAATTGCTTTATGACTTAAATAATGTTGAATGTGAACATTTTCACTGTGTAAACTTAGGCAAAATCTGCAGGGAGTTGCAGTACAGTAAATGGAATTTCACCACTGAGTCGGTATTATCTCTAATATCCTGCAATGTGATAGGACTCATCCTGCTGCTTGTACACACTCTTTTGAGGAAATACACTAGAAAAAAATCTATTTCTTCCTCTTTACATTGTACCCACTGCCCTACCACTATTGATGCTAGATATTTGGGCATATTAAGTAAAGCTAACAGTTTTGCAAGTATCTCTTGGTAGGAAAATAGCTAAACAAATAGGTGAGACCAGCCCTTTCCACAGTTATTCTGTTATAAAAGTACTAACATTAGGAATTTTAACCGATAGCTGTTAATTGATTATTTCATATGAGGTACAATGAATGTAATGCAGCTAACTACTACGCAACCATCTATGGTCATTCTGACACTAAAAGCACAAGTTTAGAGAATTAACAGTTTAAAGAAATTACATCTTTGTGAAATTGCTTATGGTAGATAGTTCTGTTTAAATTCTACACAGGGTACAAACTAATTTGCTAACAATAGTAGGATAACCCTATTATTTTCTTGTACTTTAAAATAAAATATGCTTTTGATTGCAATTTTCACTGCTTGGACTGCAATAAAATGTACTGAAAAATTATACAATATAAAGCAACCTAGTTTGGATTACTCTTTTGCTAATGATTATTTCTGCTTAAGAAAACTAATTAACAGTAAGTACAATTTGAAGAGACAATTTTATGCAAGAGATCAAATGTAAAGTATTTTTTCATGCATGTTTAGCTCAAAATATCTGGCAAAGTAGATAAACTTTTCATAATACTTGCTTTTCACACAGTCAAAAATACCTTGAATTCCAAGGGATTATACAATATGAGGTTTTTTTTATTTAGTCTTTTGAAAATAATTTTAATATAAGATTTATTATGAAATGATGTCTAACACGTAGCACTTTATTTTGAAGAAGTTGCTACTTTGTTCTGCTTTATTAACAAGTACACAATTAACTGATTCAGTTAGACAAATCAAAAAGAAAACAGCTCATAAATTTTTCATTCAGTGGACAGCTATTTACTACCTAAAATGTGTCAAAGTCATGAACAAAAACTCCAAAACATTTAACTTCAGAAAATTGTACTTTAATGGTGAAAAAACAGCATAAAGATAAATGAAATAGATCAGGATGTCAGATTGTAAGTGCTAAGAAAAATAGAGTGAAATTAACAATATAGATATAAGTTTGGGATGAGAAGAGCTCTACTTTAGGTAGAGTATTCAGGGAGGATTTCTCTGAAAAGACGACGACTGTGGAGAGCAAAATAAGATGAAGGAAGGAGCGACACGTACTAATGCTTTTAATACAGATAGATTTCTCTCTCCTCTCTCTCTCTCTCTCTCACACACACACACACACACACACACACACACACACACACACACGGGCAAAAGCCACAAGGCACGGCCTTGGACCATAAAAAAGCTCAAGCTAGCCACTGGAACAGAGGAAGAGAGGGAGGGAGGGAGAAAGGTAAGGAAGGGAGCAGGGTAATGTGAAGATGCCTAGAAGCCCATGCTAAGGACTTTGTGATCGATTCTCAGGAAAATGACAAGTCATGACAATGCATTCAGGAGGGCGTGACATTTTGTCTTTAGTTTGAAAAAGATCACTGTGGCTGTTATGCCTAATTAGATACATAATGCGGAATTATATTCATTGTTAATAACAAAGAAAAGTAAATCCCGAATTTTTCATGTTGTGAATCATTACAAGAGAATGAGACAAATCCGGCTCAAAGGTTCAATTTAACAGGTAGTTTTCAGGATATTTGCAATGCATTTTATGGATCTAATTGTACTCAGTCTTGAGGTCTTGTCATTATTGTAAGTCCTAATGTCAAATATGAAAATTAGAGTTTCTCATTAGGGAATTCTGAAAAGTTCTTGGGTGATCTTCCATTAGCCTCACTTTTACTTCCATTTATAGTCTTGCATGTCTTTCAAGGTCTAAATTACTATTCATCTAGCTCTCACCCAGGTATGAGTAATTTCTAATAGACAGATCCCCAGTTAGCTTCTGCATAGCAAAGAGCATGTGATGTACTAATTGAATCTCAATTAGCTTACATCATATCTCTTACAGAATTTCAAAACATGATTGTTACCATGTTAAAGGCTCAGAGGAAGGAGGACAAATATTTTTCTCTCTGCATTGCTATGAAAATGAATCAATGTATTTTTCATCATATCAAAATATAAAGGAGACTTATCAATAATTAAAAGGATAAGGTGCCCTCTTTTATGTGCTTTCAGCTAATGCTGAAAGCAGAAGAGACATTTACTTTAAAGCAGGAGTGCAGGTAGAAGTGCTGGGATTGTTCCACAAGAAGCCACAAGAGACAGTGTGACTTGCTTCAGTTCACAGTAATTAGAATGAATTGTGGTTTCTTACTGGAAAAATCACTCAGCTGCCTTAGTTTCCTCTCCTAGAAATGGTTCAAAAAAATACAACAGGCACACAATGGAACAGCAAACAGGTTGAGGGTGAAAATAAAGCTAAGCCAATTTATAGTGAAGAGGAAAAGAATCTTTAGCTTCTTTAGATGAGAACTAATTGTAAGTTACAAATTAAATCTCACTCTATTAGAATTTCAAATATGATATCTTTTTAAAAAGATACTGTACAAAAAGGAAATATTATTAAGGACAACAACCCATGAAAGTTTCAAAATCCTTAATGAAAAGAGATGCTATGCAGCCTCAAAATAGTCTCACTTGTTTCTTTATTTCCTCCCAAGTTTTCAGTGAAATGAATGAATATTCTACTTCCTATGCAGAAACAGATATTGTCCATTCATAAAATATCTCACCATAAAAAATAAAGACCCAGTATGAATTTTAAAAAATCTCCTTAATTATAGTCTATTTAATTAGAAAATGTAAGTTAAAGAAATAGCTGGTTTTAATACCTATTTTTTATTTAACTAATATACACTGAACACTACTTAACAGATTACTTGAGGTTTTAAAAGTATACCTTTTTACAAAAAATGTGATCATTCAAGAAGATTATACCTAATAAGAAAATAGATTTTCAGCAATTAAATAAATTAATAGAAAGCATGGTTTCAGAAGAGAATGAAGAGGGGAAAATTGTTGAGAGTTACTGGTTTCACAGGGTCAACCCTTAGATTAAGGAGTCAGGGACAGTATTTCTTAAGTGTCATTGGAAGTGAAATGAAAAGGTCAGAAGGAGCCACTGGAAAGCACTTTAGGCAGAGACCATGGCAAGTGCAAACCCCAGGAGAGACCCAGCTTGAGGATTACAGCAAAGTCAGTGCACCTGGAACACAGAATGTGAGTGAGGCAATGATAGAAATTGATTCAGGAAGTGAAACCCAGGATTGAAATCTGAATTTTATTTTTGTGTGTTGTAAAGCTAATTTTAATTTGGAGGTTTTTAACTTGACTAGGGACTTGACTGGATTCAAGTTATAAAAGAGTTGCTGTCTACCTTCGTGTAATCAAGTCTGAAGTAGAAGTTAGGAGGTTGGGAGCACAGTCCAGGTGAAAAACAAGGATTACTCACAGTATGAAATTTTAAATAAAGTGTGAAAAGAAAATATGATAAAGAATAAATATTTCAAAGTGCTTAAGAAACACCCAGTCATCAACAACATATGTACAATTGCTGTGCTAATTACAGATCATTCTCAGCCTTTGATTAATATTGGCTCCCTAAGGAGTCCTACTAAGCAAATATTTTCATCATTAAGGCTAACTGATTTTCTTTTAGATGTACAGGGATTTTATAAGTGTAGGCACAAAATGTAGGAGAAGAAGCATCTAGAGAACATTATCTATCACTGTTACCTAGACAGCTTCAGAGCACTAGGAAATAAACTGGAGCAGAACACATTCACAGCTTCACAAATAGTTAAACTATTTGTCTTTGTCTTCATCTGCAACAATACTTAAAATGATGATGATGTTACATAGCTCTTTAGATAAAATAAAGCTGATGGTTTAAAGTGTTAGACACCTATTAATAGTTATACATTTAGAACAACTCATCCATCACTTTCTTCCATTCTTCCTTGTAATAAATTGCAGGAAGTCACTGTGTTAGGGTTTCAAGATGAGCCAAGGAGTAGAACCATAAATTTCATGGGACCACGATCCTGACTCTACATTTGTGTGTGTGTTTGTGTATGTGTTTTCATACATGTGTGCTTGTTAGCTTATAGGTGAAATAAGGGGAAAGAAGCTACTATAAATTTTACTGAGTGTTTTACATTGTACTACTTTTTCACCTATGGAGAGGAAAGAGATCCCAGATTGCAAACACATTTGCCAGACCAAGGTCAAGTGTACTATTTAACACAATTGATATTCAAATGGAAGGCTCTAAGAAGATACCTTTAAACACACATGGCCAGTGTACTGTTTCCTGACTTGCCCTTTTTCAGCTCCCAGAAACGCAAACAGTAATTAGCACATACAAGACTGACTGGCACAATACGTATTTTCTGAAGGATTTATCAGATGCAACTCACAGGTAAGAATAGACTAGGAGGTCATGGGGCAGAGAGAAGAAAACTATACCAGCTGGCTGCAAATCAAAGCCATAGAATAGCAATAATCAAAAAGGAAAATAATCAATAATCAGGACAAGATAATATTTCAAGGTGTTACCGTGTAGATCTCAAAGGTTCTCCAAAATCTCATGGATTCAGAGAGCAGGCTTTTGGAAGGTAACTGGATTATTGGAGTGCTAAAACAGAAATTAACAGTCAGAGAGAGAAGAAGCCCTACAGGAAGTTAGTGCAGAAGTTGAGACACATCAGTACTGTGGTGGCAGCGAACTGAAAGCCAGTCCTCAAGATGGAGAAATGATACCCAGACCTACAAGCCTCTGTGGAGATAAACAGCAGCTCGAGATTATGCTGTGGTTAGCATCACCTGGTGCAGGGAACCCAGATAGCCGTCAGCTGCATAGGTGAGAGACCAGAACATCTGGACCCTTACCCCCATCTCTTTCCAGGGATGCCTTTGTTCCTTCTACAATTAGAAGTTATAGATACACTAAAGTCAGTGATGAATGATGCTAGCCAAACACCCTTTCCACATACTCCACATCCCTATTCAATCAATATTATTTAGGGGACTATACTTATAACCATGTAGGTTGATTGTAGTTTGACCCACACTGTACCTACAGTGTGATGTCAGTGTACAAACTACTCTTGAAAAAAGCCTCAGTGGAACAGAGAGAACACCTCCTGGAAATCCAGGAATTATTGCTCCATCCCAGTAAAACTCTCCTAACCTTCTCCTTTGGTTCACAACTTCATTCTGCAATGCTGTGAGACAGCAAATCCAGCGCATCTTACACCTGAGAGCTTGGTATTTTCCCCTTCACATCATCCTCATTAGAAGAGTGATCCATTAGTGGGTTCATGGCTGAATGTTCCATTAGCAGTAGGGGCCTGGTTAAAAGTGGGTCACTGGGGTCATGACCTAGAAGGGTGCATTCTTCTCCCTACTCCGCCCTTCTCTCTCTGTTTCCTAGGTGTCATGGGATGCAAAGATTTCCTTTCACCATACATCTGTGCCTCTGAACCAGCTGATTTATGCTGAACCCCCTGGTACCTGAAAGGCAAAACTCCACTCTTCCTGTAAGTTGTAGGTGTCAGGTGTCTTGATTCACGAATAAGAAAGTGACTAATACAGAAAACTGCTATCTTGTGTGTTACACCTTGGCAGAACATTTAGTTTCATTTTTCTGAGGTCCTAAGACTTTGAAGGAGGCTGAGATCAAAGGTGGTGCATTAATTAATCAGGCAGAAGCAATTTCAAAGCAGCCCAATTTTCAGAGTATGGCATGGGTACAAATGAAATCTTTAGCCATATCTACACTGAGAATCAGAGGCAAAAAGCAGATGTGAAACGTTTGCAGAACTGTGAGAAAGAAAGCCCCTGAAAATGTGGTCTATGAAGACCAGTGTTCCTGAAAAGATTAGCATTAAAAAGAAACCAAATTATTTGCATCAGGACAACTGAAAAGATGGCTTGAAGGCAACTCAGGAACCAGAAAGAACCTACCCTTCACAAGCTCAGGAATTCAAACTCTAAAGTTTTCATTTGAGAAGAAAATCCCAGGATTCATTGCCTAAGAAGGACCTCCTAAAGAATTTGTCCCCTGGGCTTCATTGCATTATGCTCAACATTCAAGCACTCAGTCATCACTATAGCCATGGTCCAAGGGGGCCCGGCTACTGCTGGCTGAGTCATTCATATGGTGCTTATAGTTCATACATGTAGAATTTAAGAGCTGTGGATTCATGAAGGTTTCCCATGTGTGCTTCAATCTGCAGTGCCATATGGCTACTGCAGCCCTTTGAAGCTCACATCTTACCACAATTTACTCTGAGTGTTGAACATAGAACTAAAAAATAATGTTTGTAACATCTGCTCTGCTGGGTTTCAGTCATGCTTTGGTCGTATTCCTTCCAATGCCCTATTTCATCATTTTGGAATGAGACTCTTTACCCTATGTTGTGGAGGTGTTTAACTTTCTTTTTAATTTTTTACTGGGGCTCACAGATACCAGCTTGACTTGAGTCTCAGAAGAAACTTTGGACTGCTTTTAAGACTATCAAGGCTGGGTGTGGTGGTGCACACCAGTAATCCAAGCCTTGGGAGTCTGCAGGACCTCTGAGAGATTGAGGCTAGCCTGGGCTACATAGAAAGTTCAAGACCATACTGAAATACATAGCAAGTCATAAATCAAGACAGTATATTAACCAAGCGTGGTAGCGCACACCTGTGATCCCAGAGCTCAGGAGGCTGAGGCAGGGGCATCACTGTGAGTTCGAGACCAGCCTGGACTACAAAGTGAGCTCAAGGCCACCCTGAAGTGCATAGTGAGACCCTGTCTCAAAAAGACAAAAAAAAAAAAATACAAAACAAAACAAAACAAAACAAAATGGTAGATTAAAGAAAGTTTTGGAGATATCACTTTTAATAACTCATCCACAGACCTTGCTTTTAACCACTTTTCATGTGTATTAAGCATTGATAAATATTGATAAGCATTGCTGCAGCTTTCTTTTTAGGTTGGGCTTAAAATAACACATCAAACACATTTATCCATCAATTATAGAAACCTATTCTCTCTTCCACTTTATAAATGAATTATTAAAATCTAGGCAAGTTATTCTCCTAAACTAACCTAACACATCTAATTAGTGCTTTCTAAATTTCAGGAATTTTTCTTAATAGAAGACTGTTTACCCTATGTAAGCAGTTATCACAAAGTTCAATATGATCAGGATGGTATTAACTATCTTAAATTTGTAAATATTGTGTATTATTGCAGTAAAGGTCTTTTCACAATTACATGGTTAAACCATTCAATACTTTATAAGAGGGGCTGGGGATTTAGCTCAGCGGCAATAGCGCCTGCCTGGCAAGCACAAGGTCATGAGTTCTGTTCCCGGTACTGGAGAAAAACCAAAAACCAAAAACCAAAAAACAAAACAAAACAAAAAAATACTTTATAAGAAAATACATATATTTTCAGCAAATAGCAGGGGTAGTTTAAAAATTAATTAGGATGTGTATGCAAAAAATGTAATAATTCTTATATTTGCTGAGTTGAAAAGTGATAGGTTTATAATTTCTACATATTACTTATCAAAATCTGTATAAATTTTTATTTAAAATATGAAATATAATTATTTATATTTGTTTTGAATTTCAGAGCAGTAAGGTGAATTTCTCATAGAAATATTAATGTAGGGGAAGAGTCAACCTTCCAAAAGATGTTAGGTATATAAAGGTTATATGATTATCTTACTGTATTTTCTGGTATAAAATAGGAGATTGGGCTAGACAGTTTAATTAAGTATGTAGATCTTGAGCATATATTATGGCACTTTTCTCTATAGTTATAATCCTGGGCCAAACTTTTCAGAACTTTTGCCCTCTAAAGAAAACAGATTTGTTCTTCCTTGGTTTTATTCCTATTTTATTTCAGGTTTAAATTACAAATTCAAGGAAATTTTCATCATTTACAAAGCAGTTTAAATCTCAATGCATAGATTCTGCACTGAGGTACAGACACAGCTAAATGAAGATAAATAGCGGGTTCTGTTACTTTATCAGCAGCATCTTCCTGAAGCTGTACTGAATACTATAAAGTCAGTAAAACTATAAAAGGCATATATGGTACTCAAGAAACCTTCATAAATCTTCTACAAGTACTGTTGTACAAGGACCAGGGTTGCATAAGTAGATCATGACACATCTGCTTATATCACTCAAGTGTATAGTCAGGACTCAATTTATAATGTGTTTAAAGTTTTCGGATTCATGTGTCAAAAAAATTCAAGTCCCAGAACTTATGAAAACAATGTTTTCAATATAACAATACTTCTCTCTCTCTCTTATATATATATATATATATATATATTAGCATATATAATATATATCCATTCGAGACATGCATATAATTTAAAACTTGACTGCATTTGTTCAGACTGTGTCAGATATGTCATAATGACTTAACAAAATTATATTTCTTTTCTTCTGATGATAAAAATAGTCTTAGAGAAAGTAGTTAAGATCTGATATGAGAGTATACAATATTTTTGTGTTTCTGCTTTCACTCTCAGTCTCAACAGAGTTGAGTTTCTCTTTACACTTACAAGATAGCTACTCTGTCTCCAAGCACTGCGTCTCTACTAGTCACAGGGAGAATAAACCATAGGAATGTTCTCAGTCAATTCACCGGCATGGAAGGGCATCCATAGCTGTTTTAGTAGTATGTTTTGTCTTTGCTTGAAATTCCTGATGTGTTTACTGTGTATGTTTCTGGGCCACATTTAGATCACATATGACATTTTAGTTTATCCTCCTATAATTTGCTCCTATAATATGCTCCTATAATATCCTCTTGTAATATATTGGCTTCTTGAATATTTCTTTTTTTTTGGTTTTTCTCCAGTACCAGGAACCAAAGTCACGACCTTGTGCTTGCCAGGCAGGCGCTTTTGCCACTGAGTTAAATCCCCAGCCCTTGAATATTTCTTTATAAAATGGATTTTCATGTCTTAGTAACATTAATATGCCAACCTGTTCTTATCATTATGTTGAAGACATTTATACAGAGGAACTGAAATACTAAAGAGAAAATTTCATTAATAACATACTAAAAAAATGGTTGAGCATTGCGTTGGAGCCATTCAGAACTGAGTTTAACTGCTAACTTAGCCACTTGCTGTCTCTGTGAATTCTTAATATCTGTTTCCTTAATTTTAGATTGCCTCATAGGATAGTTTTGAAGCTTGGATAAGACAATAAACATAAAATGCTTGAATCAATTCCTGGCATAAATTATATGCTAAATAAGTGGTTGTCATTATTAATACATTAGACTATAAGGGGATAAATAATGTGTAAATTATCTAGTGTTAACCCAAATTTAGAGAACCTGAGTTTTGGAAATGCCTTTGTGTGTACTTTTGTGAAATAAACTGATATTAATTGTTGTTTTCCACATCACAATCTTTTTAGTATTTAGAAGAAAGCCAGATGAGCAAATGAAAAGTATGTATTATCAGCACACTTTTATATCAAAGGCAAAGTACCTCTGATGAGAGCTCACATACTCAAGAAAAAACTACCAGACATCTTGGGAAATGAGATGTACACAAAGAACTTTCAAAGGAAACGTCTGAGTACTGTTTTAAAAAGCAGAGGAGCAAATAACACCAAAGAGTGGTAAATGAGGGGAAAAGTATCGTTCTTGTGCTAGAAATTACACCGAGGACAAAATGTTACAACCTAGAGGAATATTTCTAAAGCCTATTTAGAGCTTTACCATTGTGCATAACAAGAGAGAAGATCACATGAATAGTGAGAAACTTTACTGCAGCACTTGGGTTTTTATGCTTCATTTAATGCTATTAACCAAACAACTATAATATGCTTTCAGCATGTGCTTGAATTTGCCATTACATGACAAGAATAATATGAAATACCTAACACAAAACATCATAATAGGTACCTGTAATTCATATTAGGAAACATACTTGCACAAATGGAGCTCGTTCCTTAGTACATCTGAAATGAAAGTGTCTTTCAATTTTAAAGCATCCTGTCTGGCTAAAAAGACTCATTCAATATTTAAACAGCATTGACTTTCATTTGAAATAAACTGCAAATTCTAAAGCCTATTGTCTGAACCTAGACAGTTTTATGTTTTAAGAAATATGTGTTGAGCAAATGTACATGTAATGACTTACTCATAATAGATTCCTCTGTTATCTCTTTCCAGAGCACCATCATTTGAATGTAACAAAAATCTATGTAACTTACTCTCTAAGTCAGAATTTGTGATTATCGATAACATGTTTTGTTTCTAGTATAACTAGGCATATAAGCATGTATTTGCTGAGTACTGTATATGGATAAGGATGTATAAGAAATGAGGACAGTTATATTCTAAAAAATAATTTTAAAATTTAGTATTGATATACACACTATAATACCATGGCAAAACAGTAACTATGAGCATGTCTGAGAGACAAAAAAATGCTCCTCTTGCTGGGTATAAAGAGTTTCAGTCACCCTGTCTTAGTATGTGGGGAATAGGACACCAGGTAGAGAATAGTTATCTATCTGGTATCTTTTTGGAGTGGAGAAGGAAGAAAATCTCCCTAGCTGTAGTTATCTCCCAACCATGGAGACTTTCAGATGTCTATGACTAGAAGGAATACCTTGCCTATAGGTAGCTTATTTCTAAAGAAGATAAAATGTCTTTTCTGGATACTCTGACATAAAGCTCAAGATATCAAAGCTTAGCTACAGACAAGGAGCTTTTTCCATTGTAGAAAATAACATTGGTTGTTTAGAAAATTGAGAAGATAAACTATTTTTACACTAGAATATTTAGGGTGACATGATTGTTTCTTTTGTGGCCAACCACAGTTTCAGCTTCTATGCACATGTAAAATTTTCCATAAATTCGACTTTAATCAATTAAAAACTATTTTAACCATTTTATTTTCTAAGTATATATTGTCAATGAAATTAACTTGTGCAGTTATCTTGTATCATGCAGCTTTGGTAAATTCAGTGAGAATTCTGCTTGAATTTTTTGATAGATTGCATTGAGATTTCTTACAAACATGCCATCAGTGAATAAATAGCTTTGCTTTAGCTATTAAATGCTCATTTAAACTAGCTTTAATTTTTTATCATTAACTAAGTTTACTGGTACAATAAGCCCCTCTGCCCTTGTGCCCCTCCCCATTGGAACATTTTCTTCCTATTTCACAACATCTATTATACATTTTTCATTAAGATTATTGGTACTGATAGATATATAGATATAATAATCACATTCACTATAGGAAATTTGTACCTGTATATGGTATATCTTGATTTCTCTTTTTGCCCGTTCCCCTCCTCTCCTTTCTGCCCTCCTTCTGATCCATATTTACAAAAGCTTTATTAACATTTTACCCTCCTTTCCTCATTTTTTCTTTTCCCTTCCTTACTCCCCTGCCCCTCAAGTTCTCTTTCCTTTTGAACAAGTTCTTCCTGTCTCCCAACATCAATTATAAATTTTGGTTCTTATTTACACTGTCCATTTCTCAAACTACAGATACAATGCATCAGTTAAGCATGAGTGTCCAACTTATTTCATTTAAGAGTATGGTCTCAAGGTTTATCCTATAAAGTTTATCCTTCTTTATGGCTGAGCAGTATTCCACTGTATAAACAAGAACACATCTTTTTTTGCGTTTATCAGTTGAAGGGCATTTGGGTTGTTTCCAAGATTTTGCTATGACAAAATAGCATTGCTATAAACATGGGTGCACATATATCACTGTGGTATGATCCTACAAATTCTTCTGGGAAGATACCAAGCAAGGGAATACCTGGGTCAAATGAGAACTCTAGTCCTAGTTTTCTGATAATCATCCACACTAATTTCTACAGTGGCTGCATCAGTTAACACTCCCAGGAACAGTGGAGAAGGATTCCTTTCTCCCCACAACCCTTCTAACATTTGCTATTGGTTGACTTCTTGATGATAGCCATTCTTTTCAGAGTAAGATGGGATCTCAGCATTGTTTTAATTTGCAACTTTCAAATGGCTAGTGGTGCTGAACATTATTCCATGTATTTATTTGCCATCTGTACTCCTTCATCCGAGAAGTGCATATTATTCTCAGATGCCCATTTTTGGATTGAGTCTTTAAATTTGGGAGGGGTCTGAATTTTTTCAATTCTTTATATGTTCTAGTTATTAGCATTTTGTCTGAAGAACAACTGACTAAGACTTGTTGCCAGTGTAGTTTTTCTTTTCACTCTGTTGGTAATTTATTTTGCTGTATGAAAGCTTTTTAATAAGATGTGAACCCAGTTGTTGATTATTTGTAGTATTTCTCATGGAATTAGGTTTTGTACATGAAGTCTTGCATACACTTATATCTTCAAGATTTCTACCTATTCCTCTTCCAGTAGAGGTCGAGTGAGACCTCCAATCCTAGTTTTCATTTTTTTTTTTTTTTTCTGGTACCAGGAATTCGAAGTGATGACCCTGCGCTTGCCAGGCAGGCACTGTGCTGCTGACCTAAATCCCCAGCCCCATCCAATCCCAGTTTTGTGATGAGTATCCATACTGACATGGGTCTAGCTTTAGACTTTGGCATGTGGAAAGCCAGCTTTTTCAGCACCATTTATTAAAGAGGCTATCTTTCTTCCAGTGAATATGTTTGGCCCCTTTGTCAAAGATAAGGTGGCTGAATGTTTGTGGAATTATATCTACATCTTTTACTCTGTTCCACTGATCCTCATGTTTGTTATTTTGTGTGTTCCATGCTGTTTTTATTATAGTAGCTCTGTAGAATAATTTCAAGTCAGGGAATGTGATGTGCCCTGCTTGCCCTTTACTTCCTAGAATTGTGTTTTTATTCTGGGTTTCTTCTAGTTCCAAACGAATTTTAGAAATGTTTTCTGTAGTTCTGTGAGGTATGTAAATGGTACATTGATTGAGATTGTATTAAATCTGCATAACAATTTTGGGATTATGGCCATTTTTTCTGTGTTTTAACTATGCTAAGCATAGAGTAGCATAAAAAAAGTGCCTATAATTATTTTCATCATCATGGGGTAAATTTAGCAAACTCTATCTCAATCCCCCCTTTTCTGAGGCATTAGTTTTTTTTATATTTCTATTACCAGATTTTGTTAGGCACATTCTTATCTTTCACAGAAATTAAATCATATAGAATCTATTATTTTTATTCTATTTGATTTTACTTAACATTATGCTTATTTGACTCATCTATATTACTTCATATTCCAATAATTAATCTCTTTTGTATTGCTAAGCAATATTCAGTTGTATGAGGTCTACACAATTTTTCACCTATTCACCTATAAATGGATATTTGCTATTTATAGTTTGCAGCTATAATGACTAAAATTGCTATAAACATTTGTTCTTAAGATTTTCTTTGTGTATATATTTGAAATTTTCTTAGGTTAAATGAGTATAATTAATTACATAATCTTACAGTTGATATACGTTTAACAGTATGAGATTGGAAATAACTCTCCAAGTCTTATATTATTTTACATTCTAACTAGCAACAATACAGGTGTATGTTAGGTGCTCTACAGCCTCATTTTTCAGTGGATGGATGTGGTTTTAATTTGCATTCTTCATGATTAACGGTGTTGTATGCTGTTTGGTCTATCTTCCTATCTTTCTTAAAACTGATTTGTTTTTGGTACTAGCAATAGACCCCAGGGCTTCATGCATTCTTAGTACATGCTCTAATACTGAGCTATCCCTCTATTTCCCTGTTCATGTTTTTAAGCCTGTTTTCATGTGGCTCCTAATGATGTAAATACATTTGCAGAAGTTATTTTTGTTTTGTTTTTTTTTTTTCCAGTGCTAGGAATCGAACTCACAACCTTGCGCTTGCCAGGCAGGCCCTGTGCTGCTGAGCTAAGCCCCCAGCCCTTGCAGGAGTTATTTTTAAATGAGTCCTTTTTCTGAAATGTGTACTGAACATATTTTTTTCCAAAATGGGGCTTACATATTTAGTTCTTCATAATATCTTCAGATGAAGGGGCATAGATTTAAAATTTTTATAAGTTACTGTTTATTATTTCTTTGACATTTTTAGTGGGACTTTTTGTAACTATGTCAATTTATAGGGCAGTTTATGGAGAACATACATCTTTTAAAAAAGCATTGATTCTTTCCATCCATAATGATTTATTTAGGTTTCTTTTCATTTTAATTATTTTTAATTTCAGTCTATTACATTTTATATTTTCAGTGTCCAGACCTTAGGCATGCTTATTAAATTCATCATTAGGAACTTGAAGTTTTGGATATTATTGTAAATTACAAGGATAAAAATGAAGTTATATGATTTCTAATTTAATATTCATGTTCAGCTAACATTCTGTAAGGTCTCATTGTTTTCAAATTTATTGACAGATTTTATGGCTAAGAATATGATCTCTCTTGGTCAGTATTTCCATGATCTTGAAAGAATGCTCTTTCTGTACATATATAATTGGGCATTGCATTGTGTAAATACCAATAAAATCCAGCTGATTAGGCAATTTTTATTGTCCATTTGTTGTGTTCATTACAAAAATGGTGTATTAAATATCCAATTACGATTGTGAATATTTTCATTTCCGCCTCTATTACTGTTAATTCTCACTTTGTATTTGAAATATTGTTATCACTTATAAAGGTAATTAGAATTATTTTATCCTCTTGATACCCTGACCCTGTTATGACTATGAAATGTCTATCCTGTTTATCTCTGATAGTAGATTCTGCTTGCAATATGTCTCTTCTGAAAGATAGCTGCAAGAGCCTTCTTAAACTTCAGCATGATGTAGTTTTTCATTCTCTTTTACTGTATATTTCTTTATATATTGATAACTAAATTTTGTTACATGTATATAGTACACTGCTGTGTCTTGCTTTTGTATAAATTGGGCATTATCTTGTACTTTGCATGTTTATATTATATCCACTTAGTATAATTATTGGTACTGTTGTAATTAGGGTTATTATCTTGTTTTATTTTTTCTATGTATTCCATGTTCGCTGCCCTTCTGGTTTTTCCTTTTGGTAACTTTTGGATGGCTCAAATAATTTGTAGTATTGCATTTCATTTCCATCATATATATTTTAGTTACAACATCTTGTGTCATATTGGCATATCTTAATTTGTCAAAATATTTCTTTTGATATTATAATATATTATAAACAGTCTATTATTTTGTCTGTAATTTTCAACCATTTTTGGTCTTTTATTTTACTTCTACATATGCTACAAATCACACAGCACATTGTATCCTAGGATATGCTGCTAACCACATATCTTATCTTAGGCCAGGAGACATCCCAGGATGCTACTAAATTAACACATTGTATCTTAGGCCAGGAGACATCCAGGATGCTACTAAAATGAGAGGAAAGTCAATCTGATCTACAGATGTTCTCCAAGTTTGCTTTGTTATAGCTTTAGTTAGATTTCTTTCACGATCATATCTTAATTCTCAACATCAAAATAAGCCTCAAAATACATTTTTTCTGCACACAAAATCCTTATGGTAATCAAAGCAAAACAAAAATGTCATTCCCTGAAATTAACCAAAATACTACTTCCAATTGAGGAAAGAAGAACTTCACAGTAGACTGATTGATTGGTTGTCATTCATTTTAAGAAGTTTACCTTTTTTATTTATCCAACCATTGTAGATTGTTCTGCAGGTGTTCTGGGTGAACTAATATGATGTCAATGGCGAACTTCTATAAGTTTTGTTAAAGAAGTATTTTCAGAAGGAAATGAATGTATATGTAACAGCACTATCAGACTGTAGCTGTTAAGAGCCATGAACACTAATTCACTCAGCCACTATCTGGGTACAAGTTAAACACAAACAGTTTTCTCTTTATTTATTTATTTATTTATTTATTTATTTATTTATTTATTTTGGTACTGGGAATTGAGCTGAGGACCTTGCACTTGCCAGGCAGGCGCTACCACAAACACTTCTCTTAACGCCTTAACAGTCTCAGTTTGCCCAGACAAGATGAGACATATTAATATCCCATGACACTAATTTGATAATAAAATTATATATAAATAAAATATTGTTATTTTGCATAATAACAACATTGTTCTTTGCACTTGTCAGATAGTGTAATCTCCTTGTGCTGACTAATAGAATCTGCAATATTATATCCTCACTAAATAAGAATCAGAGCAATATTTCTGTGTTATGTACTGATGATGAATAAGGGTACCTAACAAGTTTTTGTCTTATGATGAACACTAAAAATTATTCTCAGTTATAATTTTAATACTTCAAAGTAGGGTGGTTTGATTAAATAAGTTACAAATGAAGTCAAGGAGTAAATATAAAATCACCAGCAAACACACATTCTTTTCTACATACACACATATGTACATGTATACACCAAGATCTGAACAGCATGTTCAAATGTTTAAACAAAATTTTCATTTTCTTCTGACCACCCTAGAAATAGAAAATTTGGATTTAAAGAGTTTATTTTTAAAATAAATAAATGAAGACATATCAGAGCTTAGCAATTTACTGAATAATCTTATGAGAAGTCCGTAGCAGGTATCAGACATGTACATAGATATCCATGTTGAGAAGTCCCTTTCATCTAATTATGCCAAGCAGTTTTTTTTTCCCATATGAAAAAAGTACTTCCTTTCATAATTTCTCATTACATTTTTCAGAACTTCTCTAAAAATATCACTTGTCTAGAATGTGTGACAGTGATTGGTGTCACTGAAAATTCATCACCTTCAAATGGTTCTTATTCACTTGATATTAGAATGGAAATTAGGCTTTAATATATTACTGGTTTTATATAACTTCCTGCAAACAAAGCAGTAACAAATTACTGCACAAATATAACAAGAAACTGAGGAGTGCAACTAATCATAGACAGTTACGATGGTCTTTATTATTAGTATTTTAATAATAATTTATAAAACATAATGAAGCTTTAATCAATACAAAATATTTCAACAAAAAAGATTACTTTTAGCCAGGTTTTATAACAGCAAAAGTTGAAATTATCATTTCAAACCTCATGATTATATCCCCAAAGTGTTCTCTTTTATTTAGGAAAAGATTATATAAGTATACATATTCAAAATCTACAGTTTGGCAAATTTTGTTTCTAAGAACAGAAAACAGCTGGACCTCAAAACATGTAACAGCATGTCGTAACATGTATGAACTGCTCCATTTTTGTCAAGTACTTTAATAGTTATCTATCTAAAAATTAGTTATCTTGTAAAATGATGCTATTGAATTTTTGATAATCATATGCTTTGAATTGGGAGTATGCTGTTCATTATGATTTTAAATGCTTCGTCTGTGTGGAGTTTTAAAACAACTAAGAAAACAGATGTCAGACATCTAATGTTGCTATTCTCAATCAGAGATCATTTTCAGTTTAACTATTCCTCCTCTCAGACTGTAATAAATTTGCTTTCACATGCGTTTCTGGTCACAAGAATTGCAATCCCTAAAATTCTGAAGCAAGCTGAGATTTGCAAATGCCCTAGACATTGTTATGCAAAGCAAGTCTCTGTCTCGCCTAAAAGAATTTAGGTGTTAATTAGGATTGTGTTTAGAGGTTTCTAAATTCTAAGAGGATAAAGTTTACAAGAACTCCTGAATCCACCAAATAAGCACTATGCAGTTAACAATTTGGAAAGGTAGGTGGTAGTGACTCAAACATTATTTTCTTTGCCATTTCTTTTTATGTTTGAAAAGAAATATTTTCTGAGTGGCAAGGGAAGCATAACAGCCTTTAGTATTTGCTAACACCCACTATTGTGTGTCTTCATTTTAACTTAGGTGATTAACATGGGCCCAGCAAGCATAAGTATGTTAGATAATTATCCAGGTGTGCCTGGATGTATAAGGTAGTTCAAGAAATTTTGTATGCAAATTGCAGGAAACTTTCTGTACGTTTACCAAAACTATTTTCCAATCTACACCTGGAGAAATAAAATATCATTTTATAAATATTGTATTTTTAGTTCCTTCAAATTTTACACTTCTTATTAAAAATAGATTTAAAAGCTGGGGGGTGGGGGGTGGCGCATGCCTGTAATCCCTGCACTCAGGAGGCTAAGGCAGGAGGATCTTGCAAGTTGGAGACCAGCCTGGGCTACAAAGTGAACTCAAGGCCGGCCTGAACTGCATAGTAAGACCCTGTCAAAAAAAAAAAAAATTAAAATGGATTTAAAAATTCATGCTTAGCACTTAATACACTGTTCTTATTACTATACAGAATCATGTTTTAACATAAAACATAAGATAATGTTTTTTTTTGCATTCTCTTCAAGGGATGTTTAGCTCCTGAGGTGACTAGAAAGATCATAATCTTGTAACATCTGCATGGAACAAGGCTCCAAAGCAGTATTCCACATTATATTTCTGTAACACATTCCATGCTCTCCTTGCTTATATTTTACATGCATTTATATAAATCTATGTGCAATACTCAAGGAACAAGTAAAAAAGGGCAACACTGATAGCAACAGTTAAGTTAGAATTACATTCTGAGAGAGGACGTGCTATGATTTGAATTAAAATAGTGTTCAGTATTTAACAAGTTGTTGTTATACACCTTTCTGCTATAACCTCTCTGTCAAAAGCCACATGTCCCTCACTATTTTCAGAGCACCTGTGCAACAATAGGGTGATCTAATTGTGTTATTTGTTCATAGCCATCTGTGGCAGGCCAATTAGTGAGCAGCCTGAAACCTGGTGGAGGTCCTTCTGAGGCACAGTTTATTTATAACTTGATATTTATGGGGAGTAAAACTCAGTCTCATAAAGGACCAAAGTGCTGCTTCTGCAGTCCATGGTATATTGCACATAAAGGCCACTTCATTTATCATAAATGAACTCAAGAGGAAGATCCACACGATCAAGGCCATTTTTTCTTCACTCATATTAATAAGGTAATAGCCAAAAAGAGAGCTAAAGAAACCAATTCAATTTATTTTCATTCAAATCTGCACTGTGGATTAAATATCAAACTGGAGTATTTTATAATCAGCTCCATGTAATTATGCAAGGTATAAGAAAAATGTCTCCAATCACTTTATCAACTTTTTAAAAAATCTAATCTGAAGCTAGGATTCTGTTCCCTATTAAATTCAAAGAATGAAACAGATAGCGAAAAAGCTAGAAAGAAAGAAAAATAGTAGATGATTACTAAAGGAACAGGGGGTTATGTACCAAACTTGCCTCCTTCTAACTAGTACTTAATAGCTGCTTCATCAATCTGGGGAGATAATTTTCTTTCAGTATAGAAACTCATTCATATATTTAATTCTTCACACAGTGAGCAGAAAGTAAATATAGTTTGAGATTCTAATACATTTGCAAAACTACTACTTAGCTGATGAGTGAATTAACATTATTATTGTACTAGGCTTATCTATTTATCTATTGTACTTATCTATTTATTGTACTAGGTTGACACATGTAGTACATCCATGTAAGTTCAGTGTAACTATTGCCATTGAATACTCTGGTTTCTTTTCAGATCATATAAATCTTTTGCCTTTTACTATTGCCATTGAGATATTGTTTGACTTCAGTAATGTGTTAAGAAGAGTTCATATCTGATTACTTATATGGTAGTATCTTGAAATATGATATGATAGAATAATTACAATATCAAAGTTTATTAACAGTCAGCTGTGTTCTAAATACTCCAACTATATTTTCTGACTTAAACTTTCAACAAAACAGGAAGATATCTAGCAGTACCCAGTTTTATAAATGAACTACTTATAAGCTAAGTAATTTACTCAGTCACTAAGTAAAGAGTTAGTCAATGTGTAACTCAGGTCATTATCAGTTCTTCCTAAAATATGACTATAAAAAATAAAGCATTACTTTATATGCACATGTAAGAGAAGGTCCATACTTGTAAGAAGATAAACAATAAAGACAATACGTTAGAGGCATATTCTTCATGATATACTGGTATTCTCAGTATACACACAACTTAACCAAAAGAATATATTATACAAAAAAGTAACTGAGACATTTTCATCAGAATCACTGAATTTAAAAAGTCAAGTTTAGGATTCATGAATCCAGTTCTAAGTGGAATGAACCAAAATATCCAAAGGTCATGTCCAATATTTTATATTTAGATTTGCTTGGGTTCTTCTGATATTTAATCAGGCTTAGAAACCCCTTTCCCCCAAAGGCTCAAAGATCTACTAGTTTTTATAGCCTTACATTCTATACATTGACTGCACTATTGAAAAGAGATGAAAATAATTTTATCTGCAAATTAATTTTGAGAAATGTGCAAAGCTTATGCACATTTTTATTATAGAATGCAAAAGTTCTGGGCTTCTGCTATACATAGTGTGATCGTTAATATTATTCCTCTTTGCTTCTTCAGAAGACTAAGGGACGTCTGCTCTTTGCTGCAAAGAGAGTCAGCTTCTGTCCACAGTAAACAGTAAACAAGGTTCAGCAGTATGTGATACTGTGCAATTATATAAACTTTCTGTACTTCATTTTTTTCATCTGGAAAAGAAGGATCACACCTCACATATCATTAATTTTATTGTAAGGCTTGTGGGAATGTTCATGTGAAAATTCTAAGTGAAATATGCAGGCCTGTGCAGTCACACGCATTTATGACTATTGATTCATAATAAAAGAGTGACGTTAAAATATATATGAACTTCATTTATATTTCTGAGTTGTGTTCTTGTGTACCTGAGTCATGTTTTTCTGGCATCTTTTTATGAAGACCAAGCACACAAGCTTCTTCTGATAATGATAATCAGAGTTTGTTCTCATGAATAAGTGTCTACAGAAACTAATCAAATAAAACAGATGATGAATTCTATCTCATGTAAATCTTGATTTGGCTTCACACAGTAAACTGTTCTTTATTTTCAACATTATTTAATTTATGTTTAAGTGCATTCTAAATATGTGGGTAAAAGTTTTTCTCCATTAAAATAGTTAATACTTCCAAACATTGATAGTATCTTCTCAATTTCTAGGTTATTAATAACGATATTAGATAAAATATTCTAATATTGATGCATAAGTCTTGTTATTTAATTTCACATATGTTATGATGGTATTTTTCAAACAGAGAAAATGTTGGTTACAAATGGTGATTCACTTCCAGGTGAAAAACCCAGATCTCCTGTGAGAAGAATGTGATATTCTCTCCAGGTTGAAAAGATGAAGCAAAGTGAGGACAAACTGACTGCAGAATGCAGATGTTAAATAGTGTGTGTGACATAAGCAAAGCAATTTGGTTCCATGAAGATGTTTGTTTATGCTTGGCAAATAAAGAAAAAATCCCAAGAAGAATTTTAAAATCTTAATTAATTCCAAAATGTGTTGCTAATTATAACATTTTCACGGCATTACTTTTCATAGCATACCAGGTTGCATAAAACTTTACCAGGAGAGTTCTTCTTGGCTTCTTTTTTTTCTACAAATGTGTGAGCATAAGCATTGGTGGCTCTGTGACAGACTATCTTTCCAGGGTGTTTGTACAGGTAACACCCTTAGAAAGCAGAAGAGCCTCATCAGTAAAGAACAGAAGTGCTCTTAGCTTCTGAAGCTAGAGATAGTGAGTCCCTCTACTGCAATGCAAAGCATGCCTACTTCCGCCATAAGCACGGGCTTTGCTGTAATACAGCCCACCACATGGTCAGGTGTCACCTGGATCTCTTCCTGTGTTCCTGCAGGAATCATGACCCAAGGAAACTGACACTAAAAAACATAATGATACCCTTTCCACTGCTACTGCTATGAAGACTTACGATAATATTTGTTATTATTATTGTCATTAATATTATAACATTGGAGACATAAAAATATATGAGTGCAACAAAATTTTGTTGCCTATGCTTGTTATCATTTTATATGTTTGGTTTTTCACTATTAATTTTATAGTTACTGTATAGGTATATGTAGTACCACTCTGAGAAATATTCATATATATATAAAATGCTAGAAATATACAGCGCTAGAAATAAAATGCTAGAAATAAAACTAAGGGCCTCAGTCCTGCTAGGAAAATATATACATCCCCAATTTGAATAATATTTTTAAAAAATATTAAATAGGTTTTATTTAGGCTCAAATTCAAAAAGAATACAAACTCAGGTAAAATTTAAATCATAGCTTTGCCCTTTATAAATACAACAGAGACCTTGAATAATGAGATCGTCAACAGGTATGTAGGAACCAGCAATCTGGAGAAAGGTACATGGATACATGATTCAGCGGATAATTTTAATTTCTTAAGATTTATGTATTTCAAGTGACTAAAGCTGATTTAGTTATAATATAACAAATCTCTGCCATTCACTGGTAGCATTTCACCTGACTCCGTAATTTTTTAACACTTTCAATAAATAACATTGTTCAATCATATGGCTCGTTTGCAGCCCTTGCTGTCCATGTTTATAGCAATTTAAATTTGTTTTTAGATGAGGTGGATGAAGAGGGTAACGGCTGACCTGTGCCAAGCCATTTGTTTGGATAAAATTTTCCCACGTTGAAAGCAGAGGGGAGGGACAAAGCACCAGTTATACTATTATCAGTTTACAGTCATGGAGGATGTTACACTGTTCTCTGACATCAGATGTCAGATGTCTCAGATGTCAGGGTTTCCTCATTTAAAGGCAATTCTCCAAGGACAGCATCCACTTCCAGGTGAGCAGAGCACCTCTCCCCTCAATTACTGCCCTTCTCTCAAGGTACGGCACAGTTCCCTTCTTCCCCAGACTTCTTACATAGACCAATAGAATTGTAAGTGGTACTAGAGGATGGTGATGAATATTTGTCGGGAGGACTCTACAAATGTCTGAAGGCTCAAATGCAGTAATTTGTAGCAGATGCTTTTCAGCATTAGACTTGATCTGTGTTTCCTTTTAACCTTTTTTTCAACTTCATGTTGTACTAGTGTATGTTTGCTGTACATAATGATTACATTCAGATATTCCTCTTGAACAGTTGAAACGATCCAATTCAGCAGCTTCATAGAATTATGCCATATTAGCAATACATTTTGAATATTAGATTACTTATTATATAGTTTTATACTTAGGATTGCTCATGGAAAAATACAAATTCACAATATGTTACACTGCACAAAATTTTCCAAGGCCTGTCACCTTTGAGATATTCACAATAGGAGCTGTTCTTCCTTCTTGGTTACAACTCCGAACTACCAGTCCTGAATGGTGCCTGAACAAACCTTTGGTTTTTCTTTTTTTTTAGATTCATGTTGTCACTGTTGTTATTTTAAATTCACAGTTTTGAGTAGTATTAAAATTATTGTTACTAATATAAATTACATAGAACAAAGTCATACTGAGTGCTTTAGGTAAGAGCAGAATCAGTCTTGACCAGAAAAAGTATTCAACGACTTTCAAACATATAGTTCTTGACGTTTATAAGCAACTTTTGCACAAGTAATTTTTAAATATATATATTCTGCCATTAAGAAAAGGGGCTTAAACACCTCACCCACATCCACATCCCCACACGTAAGCTAATGTCATCACACAATTTTCAGCAGAATTTTCTAAATAGCTTAAATCTATTATAAATAGAATGAATTATTTTTCACTTTTAAAAGAATGTTTGTTATCACTATTTTGTTCAATAATACTAAAGCATTGACTCAGATACTACTTACTAATCCTGATGTCAAAATAGAATCTGTACCTTAGAGTTTAGAAACAGAAAAGGTAATGTGAAAGTGGTAAAAGTGAAAAATGTTCATTAGAATCCAAATTTATACTCTAGTAGTCTGTCTTTCAGCATTTTACATAAAATAAAATCTAATTTCCAGCAAGGACTACTAATTGTAAAACTACATAATCCATTTTTTTATTTTGCCTGAATAGTATTTCTCCGTAGGTGTTCAGCCACAAAAAGCTATGGACCTTTTCTCCTGATGCAGCTATAACATTCCTCAAGCTGTGCTTGTATCTATCGGAGTGCAGCATCCTTACATTAGGGAGTGTACCATTATGCTTTATTCCCAGTTGATGCAAAGTGGCTCTGTTGTAACAGGAAGCCACACGGTGCATTTACAGAGTCATTTTTTTTCACTCTCATATTGTCACTCTGAGAATGTATCAAGCAAATTCTTGCCTTTCTGATTGGCGAAGAGAGGGGCGAAAGCTCAAATTTCTTAGATTCCTCTGGAGATGTAAAGTGGAGGCTAACTTCTCATAATATGATTGACTTGAAAGAGTTATCTACAAACCCCAGTGGAGAAAACATGACGAATGAGTGAATGAGTGTCTGTGAAACATGAAATGGTTCCTCAGTCACCTGGTAGCTGTGGGCAATAAAATATGTCTTTTTGATAGGCATGGCCCACATTCTTAACTGCTATATTATGCAACTGTCGACTACATGTCATCAAACATGATTTTGAAGGCCAGAAGTGTAATATTTTATGGAACCAAAACCAGAAAGTAATTTAAAAGTCAATAGTTTCTATCGTGAAAACCGGTTTTGAACTGTTTTCAAAAATACACAGAAGCAATACATTAGCGTTATCCCTGATGTTCCCTTTGTGAGAAATGTAGCCTATTTGTTATTGTTTTTGTTTAAATTTTCTCAGTAGATTGCAAATGATTGGTGGTGAGAGTAAGTTGGGGAGTGACATTCTCCCTAGAGACCGCTAAATTCTTAAAGAAAATAAAACACAGAAAACCTTTCTCAGAGGTCCCAGGAGGGACACTTCCGGAGGATAGGGCTGGTCTTCAGCCTCTTTCCCTTTGTGAGATCAAAGCCTGAGCTAAGTGACCTGTAAGAACAAAACCACATCCATTTTAGGACCCCCACAGAATCTACCTCATGGAGGAGGGTGAGTAGATTAAAGAGAAGTCAGATCACTTGGGAAAACAGGGCTCTCTAAATGACCACATTTACATGAATAATAATAAAATACTTGCTAGTGCAAACTCAGAGTTGCATAGGCTTTGAAGTAGAAGTAACAAAAGCAAATACAATGGATTCACAAAGTTTTACAAATAGAGTATAGATCTATGAAGAGAATTTTATAAATAAGTCTTTCACTAATTAAATAATTTATATTGAAGTCAGGAATGGAAATAAGAACTGAAGAACTCAGATTTTTTTGTGCTTTTTTAAAAGAGCTATTATTTACTTTCAGAGATGCTCTCCTAGAGTATAACAGATTATTTTCTAGTATTAACATCAGGGTACTTTTCAGTATCCAAAATTTGTTTTTCTTAAGAAAGACCAAATTACTAATTCTTCAGATACATTCTATGGTAAAATCTTCTCAAAAATTATCTTAACTGATTGCATCTAGAGAACTCAATAAGAATTTTAGAGTTAAAAATAATTATGTTGCAATTCACCAAGAATAACGGATTTTTATTGAAAAGCTTCCCTTGCCCTGAAAAATATTTTGCCCAGCTTTGATGTGCAAGTACACACCTGTATGCTTATGTCCTTCACCTTCATATTCACGCCTTCTGGAAAGTCAGGTTATAAGGAGAGAAGGAAAAAGTGTGCATTGGAAAGGGCTGCTTCCCCTAGGCCTACCACAGAAGTTTCCTGGCCTCAGATTCCTTACGACTGAACCTAGTATTCCTCCCAATTCCATTTCTGCCTTGGTTCGTGTCATCTCCATCTCTTCACTCTTCCATATCCTTGCATCTGAAGTTCCTTTCTTGTTTATCTCTGAAGCATCTCTCATTATCTCTCTGATTTCTGTCATATTCGGAATGTAAACTATCATCACAAGGAGCAAGAGGGCTTAGTGGTTAAGAACATGCAATCTTTGTAGTGATATAGGTATGTACTGAAACCAAAGTCTAGAAGGAACTGAAAGGTATTAAGTAGTAATAGTATTAACTTTTAACTTCACAAATTGTCCATTTCATACACAGAAATAATGCATGAACAGCTACCACAGTAGGGTTGATGAGGATTGAGTACAATAATGTGTACTAAACACCCCACATAAGATCTAATGTATAAATATTTCATAAATAATAACTGTTGCTATCACATCTAGATAGGTCTCAAATCAATGAGTCTACTCTGATCTTTAAGTGCGTCTGAACAGCCCTATAGGTATTTTGACTCAAATTGACCTATTTAAAGACTGACACATTATTTCCTAAAACATATTTGCATCCTCATTTTCCAGGCTCAGGCTTAAACCTTGAAAGTATCTTTTCCTCTTCTGGTCATCCTTTATTCTTTCTCTTTAATCACAGGCCTAGTGATGGAGCATTTCCTGAAAGAGGCCCACATTCCTCACAGACTACTATAAATGCTTTCTGCTATTCCTGCAGTCTAAATCTCCCTGACTTTTATCTTTGGAAGTTCAGCTCGAAGAATATTACTCCCATGACTGTAAACTTCTCTCGACCACGATGATTACTGATGATGTGCACAGTGGAAACTGCTCACATGTTAGTGTTTCCATGAAATCTTCCCTTGTATTCTATGCATGTAGAATCACTTCAACACTTTTCTAGAGATAAATATTCTACATCCCCACTGGTTTGTGGTAATAAATACTGTGTAAATTAAACACGATAAACATGTCGCCTGAAATTCTCAAATAGCACTATTCTTGAGTATCACACTATTTTTAAGTCTGTGATTTTATTTGATTATTTAAATTAAATATATCAGTTGTCTTACAAAATAATTTAAAAGGCTAAGTGAAATTTTTCAAAATTTAAGATTTGTGGTACCTAGAAATAAAACTGATAAGAGCTCTCTGTTCTATTTTTTTTTTAAAAAGTTACAGCTGGAAAGTGATTTTTAAAAAGCAAACAAAAAAGCTCACTCAGAAAAAGATTCAAAAGATATATAAATTAAATGTGCTCAAATTCAAACACTATTTGAATACCATGAGGTCATAGTAGGAATAATAAAATTGCTTAATCTTCTTTCTCTAAACTGAATGGTAAAAAATTAGACATTTCCAAAATGACTCTGGAAATTTCATGGGGTTTCCTATTTACACACACACACACACACACACACACACACACACACACACACACCATTCTTTTATCAATTCTATACAGCATTGCTGGGCACAGTAGTTACCTCAAGTTAAAATTCTACTGCAGGGTTAATTTATCCCCCCACCAATATTACATGATGCCATTTCACTACCTGTTCCTTGCTTTGTCACTTAAATAGCTCTTCCTCAATATACATCATGATGTTTAAAGCATCTCACTAATTTTTAGTTTATATTAGGCAAGTTCTCATGTGCAAGAACTCCATTCTTGTTGTAAATCAGCTTACGCAGATGGATACCTGTGTGCTCCCAGTCACTCATTTATTAGACAAATATTGAATTCCACAGTTTACTCAGCTGGGAGAAATTCCTGATACAGATGAAGGCATAGAGCATTTTTATCATTTAAAACCATAAAAAATGGCAGAATTATGTTTGCAACATATCAGATAGCAAGTTCTCATTTTGGTTCTTCTTACAAAGAGAGCACCAGTGTAAATCATTTGGTGTGTAAGAACTTTATTGACTCAATATACTATACTATAAATAGTGATCTGCAATGATTTGCAACTTTAGCTGAGTTCTAGCTTGAACAAGTCCGTAAGTCAGGGTGCGTAGCTAGAGAAGAGTTCCTGTGTATTGATGAGAAATTATAATCACTGAGAATAACCTATATTATATGTGCCTACCTTTCAGATATTTGGATATCATTCAGGAAAATTTGAGTCAAATTTATGTCTCTATACCATGAAAACATATTAATTACAGGTTAAAACCATATAAGGAACAATTTAAAGACAGTCATTTTTCATTTACATAAACTTGGTCTGGTAAAAAAAAATGTTCAATTTACAAACCAGTTTCAGATTTTCCCCATAACGACTCAGTATGGATTTTAATTAATCTACTTATATTTTCTACTAATTGTGCTTTCAAGATGACTTATGCCTATGCCACATTAATTTTGAAATTCAATGAGAATAATATTGGAGAAAAGTTCTCTATCAATCTGTCTCTTATTAATTTTACTATCTTTCTAGTCTTCCACTGACTGTATTCATTCCAGACTATTCAGAAACATGTTTACACGGTGAGGCTATCCACACCCGAGTAGAGGTTGACACATAGCCTGTTTCATTTCAGAGTTGAAAACAGGCATGTTTATTGCTATTCATAAAGATGGGGATTCTCTCAACCCATAGTTCTCTGAAATGAGCTCTGTACACATGCAATCCCTCACCTGGGCCCATCTATATCACTCCCATGGGACTTCATTTCATGGAGAATCGAAATGCACATGCATATTTTCATGATCTTTCCTGTGCTTTGAGTGACAAAAGTCTTTGTCTGGGACCTGGTAGTCACATCTATTCTGCCAGGATTCATAAGACCATGACAGACTCCTTATTTTATGAGACAGGTAAAATCTAAGACCCTTTATTGTTCATGACAGTTTTGGGGATGGAAATGGGATACTGACCAAAACTATAGCCTGAAGAAAGAATTGTGATCACACAGGAAGTGAAACTAGATTTGAGGGAAGTTCATCGAGGTTAATAATGTGTATGTTGATCAAATCATATGGTCAAGTAGGAAATAAATAATCCTCTACTTCCATGTTCATAAGCAAAGAGGAGTGAGGAGGCAGTCTTAGGCCAAGTACTATTAAGTATTAATAGATTCAAAGTATTTTATTAATAGACTGAAGTAGTAATAGACTCAAAGACAACTGCACAAAACTATTGATTTTTGTTGCAGGCCCCTAAGTAAGTCTAGTTAATAATGAATTACTACTCAGCAGGGTAACTGGAAAGAGAAACCAGCATATGCTAGATGTCTCTACCATAATGAAATACACATTAAAATTACTTCAAAATGTAATACTACATCATCTCTTGCCAATGGCCTTTTTGATGTCACATTGTAGATATGGCAGCGACAGCTATGTATTTGACCATTTTCCTCTTGTTCTGGAGCATGTTCCATGTTTCTCAGCTTCTTCTCTGGTTAGGTATGACCAACCACTTTGGTAACTCAGTTAGGATCAATGAAATCTGTGAAAAGTTAGAAAACTCTTAAAAGATTCACAACTAGAACTATCTGTTCTCAAATTGAAGTTTTATCCTGAAATATCTTGTTGAACAATTTACATGAAGTTACTCTATAGCATAATATATGTGGTGTAGTACACTAACTCTGAAGTTATTCTTTTTTTGTTCAGAACATAAGTAATACATTTTTAGAACTGAAAAGAGAATTTCATTTGATTTTAATGTTGACAACTTTTTCAGCCATCAGCTAAGAGTAAGAGGTTTTTTTGGGGTTTTTCTTGTTTTTTTTTTGTTTGTTTGTTTGTTTTTTTGGTTTTTTTCCAGTACCGGGAATTGAACTCATGACCTTGCGCTTGCCAGGCAGGCGCTGTGCCACTGAGCTAAATCCCCAGCCCCTAAAAAAGTAAGAGTTTTTTCAGTGAGAAACTAGTTAACTAGCTCTTCTAACCATCAAACTAATGTTCTCTGAAAATGAGAAGCTATATTATATTGTAAAATCACAATATGGTTTGTGACCTAGGGTATGATTTCTCTGAAACTTAAATGCTAAAACACTGAGATTCTTTCCTTGCTCTAAATCACTTATGTTGCAAAGTGGCATAAAACCATCCAAAGCTTCAATACTGTGGGCTTCACATTACATATTTTTTACACTCATATTATTCTTGTAAAAGTAAAATTCAGTTAGACTGATAGGCTGACATTCACAGTTGGCTAAAATATAGCACCTAATACTAACATTTTTTCTTGAAACTGGCCAAGGAAGTAAATTATTTGGGTATTGTTCTGTCCTACAAGGTTAAGGTAACGTGGAAAGATAAATGAAAATATCTTGACTCACGGCTGAGAGCAGAAAGGATAAGCTGCAATCATGAGTCTTCTTATCTGAAGAGTATGAGATTTTTTTTTTAAAACCGATTTTTATACTTGTTATCCAGTTTCCTTATCATACCAGTAAAATCACAATCAGGGTTAATATGCAATCACCATTCTTGTGGCTATACTTTTAACATTTTGGTATGCCACCTTAGTTTGGTTAAATTTGTATTGTTATTACAATCTAGTGGCTAGTAGTTGGTACAACTGAGTTTGCAGTGTAACACTGATGACATGTGATAATCAATGATTATTATTAAGGTGAATAATAGCTGTATACCAAATATTGGTAAATTTTCCCCACATAATACATACTAGTAAAAGTACATATTGAATTATTACACACACATACACTAGAATATGTTTAAGAAATACACATTATAAGATCTTAATTTCTTATGAATTAACAACCTTGAACATCCAAGCATATAAGATTATTGTGACTGTTAATGACTGCAAAAAGGACGTGAAATGAGCCTAAATCATAGTCATGCTAACGTGACACTGCAGTGCATGCTTATGTATTCTTAGTGTGTAGGAATGACAATAAATCAGCCTACAGTTTTTGAAGGGCAATAAACACAGTGAGCAAACTTTCATGAATACTATACAAGGAACAAATTCACACATGGAGGGGAGGCAACTTGCCCTAAGTCCAGAGTTCTTCAGTGTGAAGGATTAACTCTCAGGCCTATCAATCTGTTGTCTGACAACATAATCTTACCTGTCACTGTCCAAAGGAGGTGATAGATCTATAAACAGCATATGGTTTCTTATAGCACTTAGAACTAATATTTCATCAAAGCATGTGGCTTTACATTTTCAAATATAAACATATTTTGTGGGGATAAAGAAAATCCTTTAGCAAGGATTTGAAACGTAGCATTCAAAAGTAATCCGTTGCCTAAATGAATATGTTAGAAAGTAACTGCAATTTGATGCATTAGTATTAATAATTTATTTTATTTTTTATTTATTTTTTATTTTTGGTAACAGAAATCAAACTCAGGACCTTGAGCTTGCCAGACAGTCAGTGTGCCACTGAGCTATCTCCCCAGCCCCTTACAATTTATTTTAGTATTAAACAAACTATTCTGAAAATATGGGATTCATACTATAGACATGAAAAGAGGTCAATAAAAATGTCATATTTAGATTAACTTAAAGGACATTTAAACATTATAAATAGAAGTTTGAAATAAAATGATATTGACAGATTAAAAACATTTAGTGATAACAGTAGTTTTTAAAAAAATTAGTTTTAAAATATTTGTTTCCACAATTAGATTTTATAAAGCTGCAACAACTTTCTAGATTTAAGTCACAAAGAGATCCTTATCTAAGACACTCAATTAAAAACATATCAAGTGTTCTATTATGATCACCTAGTCTAAGAATTTTCCACAAGTTTCTTAATTTTCTTCTCATCCTTACAGATTTTAGCAAGATGTGGTAGTTCTACTTTGATGGGGTGAATTTCATTATATTTATTAATCAGAAATAAAAATCTATTTTCAGTTGTCAAATTGCTTGAGCAATAATAAAAATAAATGTGATTATATAAATGAGCAAAGAGTGTAGGAAGGAACTTAGAGATAAAGTTAAAACTTCAAAATGCCTTGTTGCAGAGGAATAGCAAGATATCTGAGCTATAATGACTAACTGTGTTGTAGGAGTATTTGAGAAAGGCAAGCACACATGAACTCACTGTCCATTTGATCTTGTGGATATATTGATGTAAAGATCTGGGGAGGAGCTAGATCCACTATACGTGAATTAAAGCCTCAAAACTTATCCACAGAAAAGCTGTTAGGTTTTCTTTACCCTCAGTCATACTTTCTTCCTGAAGTACTAGGAATGAATGAGAACCATCCTCACAGTGTAGATAAAAATACAGACCAAACTTACAGAACAACATGGTCAATGGTGGGTTAGTATTAAAGTATTGTTCTCAGTTTGTGCTAAGGTTTTAATAATAAATCAAAAATAAGTCTAGTGTGGTTGAGTTTTTCAAACATTACTAGTTGAGTTTATTTTCGTTGAAGTTTGAATTTGTTAACAATACTATTATACATAATGATGAAAAATTGCAAACCAGAAATACAGTGATTTCAGTCCCAATTTATATCTTACACTTTTACTCTGTCTCTCTCCATCTCTGTCAGTTTGTCTGCCTCTCTACAAATATATAAAGAGACAAAGAGAGACACAGAGAGAGAGAGAGAGAGCGTGTGTGTGTGTTTATTCAGGAGACATTTTACAAACTAGTATAATCAGTGTGATGCTTAAATGTACCATAACCAAGAATAATAAAAGAAAATGTTTTTGATTTTATGGACAAGTTTTCTCTAAGCCGTCAAACAAAGGAAAGGTTAATTATCATTATCTTTAAACTGTTCTCATTTATCTTTAGCTCCTTTATTTTTATTCCTAATATGATCTTCATATGAGTTCAATGTGATTCCAAATCTTTGTATATGGCCATGGTAGGGAATAGTTTTTATTAGTTTCTGAATATTCAGAGATATTTTTATCTATTTTACTTGACCATCTTCTGTGGCATCTAACTAAAAATTTACAGTGGACCAGGGAAATTTTGATTAGGGAAGATGAGCTTTATGGGCCAATATGTAAGAATGAAAGATGCACTTTTATGTCTTGAAAACTAGAAAGGTTCCACTAGAAGTGAAATGGCTGCATTGCTCAGTTTTTAAATGAAGTAGCTAAAAAAGATACTTGTTGAACACAACTGCATCTGTATTTCTCCATCATGCCTCAGAAAACAAATATGCACATGGAGAATTTTAAAGGAAAGTAGCCTCTAATGTCAATGACAACGTGGGCCAAAATAATTTCAACAATGATATGGCTTTCCTCAAACCAAAAATAATTAATAAACTATTTCACTAAACATTTTAAAATTATACAGAATTATAGAAATTGAAAATTACATAGGATATCCTGGCGTTCTTCAAAGGCAAATTTAACAACACCTTAAATTAAATGTGTTCTATAAGATATTTCTAGACAAGGAGCTTCCTTGAAGTGAGAAATTTGAGTAGCCATGGTAGAGACTGTTTTTTATTCACCATTGCAGATTTTTTTCATTCTTCCACAGTGATTAGACTTTAGCTGGGCATATAAAAGACAGACTGTGTTTCTCCACTTTCCTTACTAGAATTTTATATGACTAAGTCTTATAGGAAATAAAGTGCCACGCTGAATTTCCGCATAAGCCATTATGGATATGAAAAGAAATTTTGCTTGTCCTTTTCTCTCGTTGCTTACCTTCAACAATGACATTCTTTTTAATCCTCTACAGTTTTGGACAAGGTTAGGAGGGCAGCATTTTAGATTAATGTACATTGGTAACACAAAAGTACCTGAGCTTAGGATGTATTCAAGAATATGCAAATACTAGTTCAAAGTTTTCATGAAAAAGATGTAAGTATCTACCTTCCTGAGACACTGCTTTTAGTGTCTGTTACACAGACCACACAATTGTCTAAAAATTGTGAGTAAATCCTACGTTTATGCAGTATTCAATCAATGTATCTAAGAAGAAAACATGTAAATATATAGAATAATATTATGTGGTCATTATATATTGTGTTTTGACAATGAGAACACTATTTTGTAATTTAAGTGAAAATGCAACATATAAAATTAGTTTTATAATATCATTTCAAATGCAAAAATATATGGAAAAAATTTTATGGAAGAAAGTATTCGAAGTACCAAGAATATAATTTTTAAATGTTAAAGTTTTAGATTAAATATTCCAAATAAATGCCAATAAATAGTAACACATATTTTCCTAAGTAGAAAAATTTATCTTTTACAATTCTATTGTAACCTCCTCCCCCCCTCCGGTAGCTCTCACTTTTATTATGTCATTGATTAATCTAGTACTAAAGATTACCAGGTTTGCTTCTCAGCTTTTAATATTTGTGAGTTTTCTCTATGCTACTGTATATTCAAACATTGCATGTAGTTTAACCATCCTATAGTTATGAGAAATTCCTACACCAAGTTATCTACTTAGTTTTCTTTTTCTTACTTAGAAGGCCTCCATTAATGTCCTTTGCATTTGTATTAATAAAGTATTGTCAACTCTTGCTGTGTGAGACTGGTACCTATATGACTCTTGCATTCTATCTGCTTTTCTGTCTTTTAATATAGCCTTTCTGCTTATAGATAATTACACTTTCCATGCCATAATACCTACTTTTGCCCTCATGTTGAGATGTTTTTCCTCCCACTTGGTTGCCTGGTTCAAATGTTTCCTGGCCTGTGAAATCTAAACAGATTTCCTTGTGCTGACTCACATACACTCGTGTGTTAAATAACCTCGACGTTCTGAATATTTCAGAAGGAGATGCTGCTCAAGAGGAACAAGAGAAAAGATCCTTTCTCTTTCATACACAGTGAAAAAAATGAAGAAAAAAGAGTAGACACGAAAACCAAAGTCACGTTGGATTTCAGACGATGATGGAAACATGGATGATGGAGCTAGACATTTTTAGCGTGGGTGGTTAGGAGGAGGAATTCCTCTTTCAGGATGTCACATTTACCTGAAACCTGAATACCAAAAGAAGCCACCCTGGTTGCATGACTTCAGCTTCTCAACATTAGTGCTTTAGTCATTCAGAGATTTACAAAAACTAGAGAAATAGGTATTACATATTAGGTAATCAGCGATGTTTACTGAAACATCATAACATGACTGCATATATTTTCTTAATTGACTAAGAACTGGAAAAAGGTGAATTCAAGAACTGTTCCTTCTCATCTACTCAGCCTGTAAATAGTGACCTCCATGCAGTATGTCTGTGTATGGAAGGCAATCAAGATGGTAGCACAGGTGGTTTGAGAAAGATATTGTTTGTCATTGTAGTTGCATTATCACAACAATTGCAACCACTTTTTCAAGCTAGTAGTGCAGTCCCAGCCTATGAGCTTTGCAGCACTGACTCTAGAGGGACTATGTTACCTACTCAAGATAAGACAGCTATTATGGGGTGTTATGGTTGATACATTGTGTCAACTTGGGGAGTCTGGAGGTTTGGCTGAGTGACTCAGCAGGAAGCCAGGGTGCTTACTTTGTGTACATTCTGAATCTGTCTGTGGAAGAAGAGCGCATGGAGATTATGTGAGAGCTACACACCCCTTAGGTGGGGGTAGCCTGTTTACAAAGTAAGGCAGGGAGAGAAGCTGCTTGCCGCCATTCCTCCCCTTTTTGCTCTGGCTGTTTGCTGTTCGGCTGCCATTCCCCCCTTTGCTCTTGTTGCTTTGCTATCTTCTGCCTCGGAGCCCTTGTTGCTTTGCTATCTTCTGCCTCGGAGCCAGCCAAGTATGGACTGAAACCTCCAGAAACTGTAAGCTAAATAAACCTTTCCTTCCTTAATTTTGGGCTTTGGGTATTTTGTCTCAGCAACGAGAGAAAAGTAACCAAGACATAGGGGTAACGCCATGATTTTAAAAGTGACTTTTCTGCTTTCCGAGACCAACTCTGACACACCAGGGTTTCTCTCAAATGTGGGAGCAAGTCAAACAGCATCAACATCACTCACAGCCTTTGTACCAGGGGAAACTCTCAGGTCTTAGCTCCACTCTACTGAAGCAGAAATTCTGGGAATGAGGTCCCGCACTCTTGTTGAACAAGCCCACTATGCAATTCCAGCATACACTGACACTGTAAAGCCATTCCTTACAAAACAAAATGCTGACACACTTTGTACTACAACAAAAATCTATTTTAATATCCAGTATAAAGTTTTACTATGTTCGCTGTGGAAAAGTTATCTAAAATTAACTAAATATATTTGTAAGAAAAATATCTGTTTCTATGCAAGCTCAAAGAGGTGGAAAATACTAAATTACTTTCTTTGGTTAGAGGGTTAACACTTTTCTCAATTTCCATTTGAAGTTCAAAATAATGTGAAACCATTTCAAAAACATATAAACAGCTTTTAAATACCAAAAATTGTACATTCAGAAGGACACACAGTACATACATACATATATTTTTTGCCGGGGAGGAGGTTTACGATACCCGGAACCAATCTCACGACCTTGCGCTTGCGAGGCAGGCGCTCTGCTGCTCAGCGCATTCCTTAGCCCCCATACACATATTTATGCTATGCCGGCCTTTGCACATGCTAGAGCGTGCTAGAGCAAGTGGCTTACCACCGCACTAAAGTTCTGATGACCAGAAATAGATTTCTTTAAGTTTTTGTGAGAAAGAAATCCCAGAACCAAATGAAAAACATAATTAAATTGAATGTAGTTATTTGAAAATAGAGGAAATAGACTAGCAATTTTTATAATGTCTCCTATACCCCAAAATTTTTGTATCATCAACAGATAACAAAAACTTTAGAATAATTTGTACTGCTTTATTATAAGTGACACTCAAAAAAGTGTCACTTATATTTTGGACAAAATAATTGAACAAAGACATCGTGCCCCTAAATTTGGATCATAAACATAAAACCTAGCTTTATATACACAACTTGTGAAAAAAAATCAAAATTTTACAGTATTAAGTCAAGCTCTTTTCCTAGCTGAAATCACAAGACCCTCTTCATGTAATTTTGTTTTTGTTTTTCTTCATGTGACTTTAAAAAACACTTAGTTATTTTACTTATTTCTTTCCATCAATTTACTTGTATTCATAATCACTTTTGACTACACAACCTAAGTTCTAATTGTGAATATATAGCTCATTCATTTTTTTTTTATTGGTATAGTTTAGATGCACATAGTGATCACATTCATCACAGAGAATTTGTGCCTGCCCATGATGTAGGCTGATTCTTTCTTTCACCCTCATCCCTTCCCTCTCTTCAACTCCAGTTCTATTCCGATTTCCAAATGCTTGGGGCTGGGGATTTAGCTCAGCAGCACAGCGCCTGCCTGGTAAGCTCAAGTTCATGAGTCCAATTCCTGGTATCAGAAGAAAAACCAAATGCTTTGCTCTTTTCCTTTTATTCTACTTTTTCATTTCCTCTTCTCCTCCCTTATTCCCCTTCCCATTTAAACACTTTCTTCTCATTTCCTAATATCTATTATACATTTTCACCCTTATTTATAGTTTCCTTCCTTATATCAGAGAAACAATGCGATATTTAAACTTGTGTCGGATTTATTTCACTTAAGGGTAAGGCCTCAAGGTGCACTCATTTACCTGTAAAAGCCTCAAGTGTATCCTTTATAGCAGAGTAGTCCTCCATCATATGGAAAAAAAAATCTCTATCCATTCATTTGTTGATGAGCTTTTGGGTTGATCCCAAGATTTAGCCATTATAAATTGTACTGCAGTAAACACGGGTGTGTGCATACTGTTGTGGTATGATGCTTTTAATTATTTCAGGAAGATACCAAGGAGAATAGCTGGGTCAAATGGAACCTTTAGTTCCAGGTTTTTGAGAACTCTCCACACAGATTTCTACACTGGTTGCACCAGTCTGCACTCCCACCAGCAGAGTCCCTTTTTCCCCACAGCCCCTCTGGCATTAGTTATGGGTTGACTTCTTGATAATAGACATTCTTTCAGGAGTGAAATGAAATCTTAGTGTTGTTTTAATTTTCACCTTTCAAAATGGTCAGTGATGTTGAACATTTTTTCATTATTCACCATTTTTACTTCCTGGTGTGAGAAGTATCTCTATTTTATATGCCTATTTTTGGGTTGGATTTTAAATTTGGGGAGTCTGGGATTTTCTTTCTTTTTGAGTTCTTTATATATTCTCAATGTTAGCCCTTTGTGGAACAGCTGGCAAAATTTTTCCCTACACTGTGGGTTGTCTCTTCACTCTGCTAGTGATTTCTTTTGTTGTGCAAAAGCACTTTAAAAAGATGAGGGCTCATTTGTCGATTTCATGTGACTTTTGCCACGAAAGAGCCATTTGTCTTAAATGCTTTTTTATTCATGAAAATGACTTTCCGATTTGCCATTTACATTAGAAACTCATGCAAAATATATAATTTATGCTTCCTATTTTTATTTTTGTACTTGTTAAGCTAATATCAAATGTTTCCTAGTTCAGGTAATATATTCCTGACCACAAATGTTCTTTTACCTTAAATAATGCAGATATTATTTCAGTGGAACAAAAATATTGAATGCTAATGCTTTCATACAATTGAAATTCCAGATGGAGCTTTGATACACGCTACAGAAATACTTAGTTGGCTATCACTGAGCCTTGACCTTGGGCTGAGAATGTCAAATTGTAGGGTTAAAATCACGCAGTGCAGAATCTAAAACCATAAAGAAAATAAAAGCCAGGTGGGGTGAAATCCATCAGGAAAGAAAACGAAGCAGAATCAAAGCTGGACTAAGTAGCAATGAAGAGACATTAAGGGTAAAAAATAGAAGCTTCAGAGTATAACCTAGAGAGATTATATATAAAAAACTAAGTTAGTCCTAATTTCTGGAAGCAGTGTGCCTCCTGTCATTTTAACCTGTGCTATATATGTTTGAATTACTTTTTATTTTTAATGATTTTGACTATCACCACATGCTGCAAGAATATATAGTTTTTATATTTAGAAACAAAAAATGGCACAACAGCACATTTTGTCTTTATTCTCCCATATAACTTGCTTAATACTTACTGTGTTACTAAATACTTGGTACATTACAACCCATGGGCTCAAAACACTTATGTAATAATCTGTCTCTTATTTATTCTAGTTGAAGCGGTAGAAAAGCTTCAAAATGATAAATCTTGTTGGAGGTCACGATAAACAATATTTGATTCATATATACTGAAACTTGTTATAAGTAATGAATGATTTAGATAGAGCACATTTAGCACTGTCTAGCAATGAACATTTATTATAGAAATACCACAGCAGATGAGTCTGTGGTAGATAGTAAATCATCAATCAGATGTGACCCCACAACAAATTGCACCTCATCAACTGCCTTAATATGTCATGATGCTTCCAAATAGACATCACTAGTCCATTTGTTAAGCTCAAGCTACTTTTTCACTGACAGAGCAAAAGACATTTGGTATTTTCATTTATATGTAATATCAAAATGAATCGATGGGATCTAGTCACCTAAAATAGAATTTCTATGAGCATCAAGCATTGAAATTCAGACCTTATTTTCTTTACATGATCAATGCTTAATGATCTTTTATTTTAGAAATAACCTTTTAAGAATGAAGACTTTATTTAGATTCTAAAACTCTAATATACCATATTACAATTATCTTTTAAAGCCACAATTTTATTGAAGTAGAATGGAAATGTGTTTACCACCTTCATTTCTGTTATAAAACTGAGTATTAAGACTTTCTCAAATAACACTGGAAAAGGAACAAAAATAAAACTAGTATGTTTCAATGTTCAAGTATTCACAGTTATGGCAATTATACCTTCAAAAGTGTTTCTTGTTTCTACAGGAATACTTATTTTAAAGATAACTTATATAGCCTAGCTTTCCAAATTAAAGAATATTCTTTATTTCTTCATCCACTTTGTGGGTTTTTTACATCTCTGCAATTAATTGAGTAGCTTTATATCCCTTACTAAGGTGCATAATTGTGTTTTGCTTTATGTTTTTCCTTGGCCATAAGATATGGGAAGATTTAAACAACCTACCTCATTTAATTTGTACTTTATAGTGGCCTCACTCAGTTAAATCTATAATTCTTATATGTATTATACGGTTTTATAAGTAGTTTTCAAGCATGACCTTAAGCATACATACACACAAATATTGATACAATTATTGATTTGAAAGTTCAAACTATAGTCTTCACTCTGATATTTGGATGAGTGTTGAGGAGTACATTGCATAGCATGTACGATAATTTGGGTTCCTGAACTCCAGATCTCTTGCTAATTACCCCCTTGAAAAGATTATTCTGTGGCCAAAAAGAAGTCTATGATTCAAGGTGTCTTAAAGAAATGCATCACTTCTCCTGAATTGGCAAATCAGAGGTATTTTGAAGAAGCTTCTAAAGAAATAACTGCAAAATGCCCCCACAGTTAGAACAATTGTCTAATTAAAAAATAATTTTAGATTTGGATAAAAATTTCTGTTGATTTTCAGACAACAGTCAACCATGAATCCAGTTCCTTGCAAGTCCTTGTTATGTGTGCAAAACTGTGAAACCCAGCTATCCGCTGACTCCGTCCAGTTTGTACACCAGGTCACATAGATAATTAAGCATCTCAAGACTACAATTTGCAACTACTTATGCCCCCCTGGGACAGGTATGCTTACTGTTTGCCATAAAAAGTTTTATCTCCCTGGCCCCGTGTCCTTTGTCATAACATGTGTACCACCAATTTGCCCTATCATGTCATCAGGTGAGGGATCTTAGGACAAGGAGATTGGATTCCCAGTTCCAAAAACAAAAAACAAGGAGAGTGGCGCTATCCCGGCATGCGCCTTCTGCTTGATGTTTTGTGAGCGTGAAGTTTGTTCATGGATCTACTCTGAGCCAGTCTAATTGCTTCCTCAGTCATCTCTTTGGGAGTCTTATTACTTGATTTCATTCATTATGAGTTTGGAGAACTATGACAATTAATGACATATTGTATAAAAATAAAGTGATGCACTTTATTCTAGGAAATTAATATAGGCATTTAACAATGAGGTATCAAAAAAAGCTTGCAAAGCTCTCGCTATTTTGTAATGAGTCATTATCAGATTACCCAATTACCACAGCTAATATTTCTAGGCATATCTTCAAATTACTTAATGACATATTAACAAGATTGCTGTATTTTTATTGTACAAACCAAAGAATCTGAGAGCTGAATGGGAACATAGAAGTAATTTTTCTCTATAATGAACTTTCTGCTGTCCTGAAATTTCTGGTGACGATAAATATCAATGTCTACAAGATGGAGATGTCATTTTCTGATGCTAGTCATTAGCGCATTCTTTTTTACACTGATCTGAAGTTGAATTGTGCTAAACATCAGTTAATTTAATCAAGGCTTCTCTTTTTTCTCCCTTCTTTTGGAGCACATATTTAAGCATCTAGGGCACTCTTTTCCTTATCTTTCAAAGGATCAAACTATCTCTTCTTTATTTTCATAACATAGACAAAGTGAACTTATTCTACATTGTCAAGCTAAGTAGCCACTATTTAACTCCATTTTCTCTTAAAAAGGGTATTCCAAATTTTTAAGTATTTATCATTGTCCATATGTCCTTTATTCCAATGCTTCAAAAATTCTAACTTGTTTCCTCCCTAAATCTGTATGTTCCATGAATTTAGCCAAAATATGCATTTGTCTATTTTTATTAACACCATATTGCCTACTTAAATTAGAATTTTTTTCTCCATAAAACAATGTCAAAGAAATTTAAGTCCTTCAGAGTCACTGAAAAAGTGTACATTAAGGAAAGCTATACAGTATTTTATCATGGCAAACTGATGAACATTATCTATTTTGAACATATGAAAAATTTTATTAACTGTTGGCTGAGTCATGAAGTGTTGTGAAATAAATTTTTACTCTTTATGATATTGAAATTTGAAACCTCTGACCAAAATACTAGCCAGCATACACTCCTAAGCTTAAATATGAAAGTACGTTTTTCCAGGACGGGGGATATAGCTCAGCAGCACAGTGCCTTGCTTGGCAAGCACAAGGTCCTGAATTTGATTCCCACTACCAAAAAAAAAAAAAAAAATAGAAAGAAAGAAAGTATGTTTTTCCATGTACTTAAATTAGAAAGAAAATTTAGAAAAATGCATTTGACATATGAAAGTGGAAGAAAACTTATAAATTATAAGCTATGAACATCTAATGAACAGTTATATTTATGTATCAATCAAGTATATCACTGACACAAATTAAAATAAAGTTGTTTTCTATTTGTATATTAATCTAAAAATGATAATCTCCTGTAGTACTCTTAAAAATGCATTAAGCATTGAAATATAATTTGAATTGGCATGTAAACTGAAATTCCTTTCTGCAATATTCTTTGGCATTAGGAATCAAAAACCTTAAAATAATCATGTCTTTTGAGGCAATAGAACCTTTGCCAAGGAAACAATCACATTTATACTTAAAGATACTCAAATTATTCAATATAATCTAAAGATAATATAAAATTACATATGTAAGGTATAATAATATGTAATGCATAGTTAAATGATTTATAATATATATTTAATGTATATCTGTATATCATTCTAATGTATATATTTTGACATGTACGTTTACTAGCATGTGTATGTGTGTTTATGTATATACATGCATGTATGCATGTATCTATGTATCTTCTTTTTTTTGTACCAGGAATTGAACTCACAATTTTGCGCTTGTGAAGCAGGCACTTGCCAGGCAGGAGCTGTGCTGCAGAGCTATATTCCTGGCCCTATATTTATCTTCTGCCCATGAATAGCAGGGAAAGTACTGGACAAGATTAAAGTGCTCATTCTTAGGGATAAAATTAAAGTGATTATTCTTATGTGGATTGATTATATTTTTTCTTTTGTTCTCTTTAAAGCTTTCCTGTTACTTTCAGTGTTTCTACACTGATTGTATATTTTTTAATGAAAAAAAATTGATCAAACTTTTTAAACATACTTTGGATCTAACTTCTGCCAACATGCTATGATAATTACTCAAACTTATCAAGAACTGCTATTTGCCAGAACAGAGAGCTCTTGAAAATGAATAAATATTCAACATTACCAAAAAATTTGTCATTGTAATACTCTTCCATGTTCTCAATATGCTTTTTTCTTAGTTGCCTAATGTTCCTGAAATTATCTTTAAAGTTTCTTTTTCTTTCTTTCTTTCTTTCTTTCTTTCTTTCTTTCTTTCTTTCTTTCTTTCTTTCTTTCTTTCTTTCTTTCTTTCTTTCTTTTTCTGTAGACAAGTCCTTCCTACGTTTCCCAGGCTGGCCTCCAATTTCAAACCAACTCCCTTGGCCCCCTAAGTAGTTGTGATTATAAACAAATTCCACCCTGACCAGTTCCAGGGTCCATATTTTTTTATAATACTCTCAGATTCAGAATTTGCATATTTTTTCTCATACTTATTTAAGCTTAAACTACTACTTTTTTGGGAGGAGAAACTTTGGGCATTGAACCCCAAGACACAGTATCACTGAGCTACATGCCCAGCATATTTTATAATTTATTTTGAGGCTGGATCTCATGAAGTGGCCCAAATAGGCTTAAAACCTTCCCTTATATAGCTAAAGCCACCTGAATAGCTGGTTATCAGTGTTTGTTAATATGCTCAGTTTATGTCATTATTGTTTGATCAAGGAATAATTTTGCTTCTTCTGCAATACCTTTCCAAATATTTGTGATGTCAAGGTAGCTCTCAGGAGTATAGTATTTGACTGTTAACAGTGTCAAAATAAATTTTACATTTTGTAATACTGTCTTTGTCCTTCAAGTGGTATTTATGGAAAAGCAGGGAAGAAACTGAATTAATTACTTCAGTTTATAGATTGACTAATATGGAAATAGAAGCACATATAGCCTAGGTTACAAGTATAACCTACTCTCTTGTACTGCCACACTTCAAAATAAGCTTTTAAATTATGTTTAAGATAAAGCTAAAGGAGAATTGGACACTAATGGCATAACCAGATTTCCTTTTCCTATATTATTAAGGATTCTATGAACTTATTATTTTCATATATAGTAATGCATCCAATAATCTACTACACAGGAAAGTGAATACAAACTTTTCCTAACTGGCTGTATTTTTCTGCTTCAGTATGAGAATAGTTGACATCCACGATTAAAGACTCAAAATCATTGTGATATTTTACACTATGAAAATGTTTAAAAGAGTTTACAATGTTCTCTGAAGTAAAATATTGCATTTTTCTTTCATAGATTTTATATTGAGAGTGTTTGATCTGTTTGCAATATTCCTATTAGTACTAAACTTCACTTATCATAAAATGAGATTCTCCAATCATAGCGAGCAAAAAGGAAATTGTTATAGTTTGTTTTTTTCTCTCCTGCTAAAATAGGATTGTTTAAATCCTGGTAGTTTGGGGGGGAAAGGTATTGATCTTAAGCAAATTTTATATTATCCATTTAATCAAAGATCAGTACTTGCCTGAACTTCTAAAAATTGAGCTGATTCACCTGGAACTTTAGGCACATCTTGATTCTGTATTGTGTGTGAATTACTTAAAGTTCCCTACCTCAAATAATCAACCCCAGCAAACAGGTCTTTAGGTAATTTGAAGGATTAGAACAATTGCCAATGGTTAAATGAGAGAAAACCCTCTCCATTTTTTTCACATTAATTTTTCAAAATATCCACTTATGGTGACATTTAGAAATCAATCTACAGCTCAGTGATACCAGTGCCTGCCCAACAAGCGCTGAGTGTGAGTCCAGATAACAGAAAAAAAAAAAAAAAACAAACAAACAGAAATCACTCTATAGATCTATAGCTTATCATTTTAAATGCTAATTTATTTTATTGTCTGTTTAACTTATATGCAAGCAACCACATTAACTGAACTGCGATTGTTAAAGAACACACACTCAATGGCATTTTATTCATCCATTGTGGTTTGTGAAGCTAGACAAATGACCTTGTTTATTTTTCAGCATTTAACTCTCAGCACCTCACAGTACTTGTATGAGTACCTGAGTTCCATCCTTCCTGTTCTGTCTTTTCAATTGCATTTTGATGTGAGGTTTATCACTAGCTCATGATTCTCAACACTAATAATGACAAATAGTTTTATTGAAGCTATGCTGTGATCCGCAGTAGAATGTCTAGTGTTTCTCCATGTGTATGTATTATTCAGACAAATAATGACCCTAAAATAGAAAAAGCTTCTTACCTCTTAAAACTTTTATTGGGCAGGGTTCAAAATGTGCACAGTTAAGTGCTATTCTCTGTGTATTTAATGTAGAGTGAAAAGCTGTTTGGTGCCCATTTTAGATTCACTGGCAACAAGATAGACAAGAAAGCATGTACTAGGAGTCAAAAACATACATATAAAAAATTAAAAGTTTAAAATTAATTTGAACTTGTACCACGTGCAAATCTAAAAATCAATTTCCAAATGGAACAGCTTGAAACTTTTTCTTGCCATCTGGTTTTGGACCTGGTTTACTCACTTCCAAATCTTTCCTTGTGTATGCTCCAGTTTTCTATGTATTATATAGAAAAGATAATCTCAATGATACCTAACCCTATACAGTTGGGTTTCTTAAAATGCAGTTGTTTAGTTTCCTCTACACTATGAATATTATCCAAATACTTTCTTAATAAAGGCTAAATCTGACTTCATTTTAGACCAGATGCGATATTAATTTTATCTATTGAAGCATTTTATTTGTCTAAAAATAAAAAAAATCCATCTAACATTTTTACATCTATAACGAACCTGAAATACAGATTGATGAATTCTAATTAAAGGTAAAAAATTCCAGATTTGTCAGCATTGCAAACAAAGGGAATGAAAGAAAAAAGACAATCAAGATATATCATGTACAGGTACAAATTAGCTATAATGAATGAGATCATTATGTGTATAAACCAAGAAAAAAGTAATGCTTAACATGTAGCTCTAAAACTGAGACCATGCATGGAAACCTTTAGTGCCATGACAGCACAGAAGAAGGGCTCGATAACTGGTAGCAATTAGCCTTAAAGTTTTAAAAATGTTAACAATAACCAAACACTCTGGGTACATTATTGCTTCTGAAGAACATATTTTTAAAAAGACCACCGGTAGCTACTTTATGTACACTGTGCTAGCTTCTGCCTTCCACAAAAGAATAACACGGTGGGAATCTGAGAATCACATAAATAAAAGTGGACTAATAATACACAGCTGGGAAAAGGCAAACACATCAGTAGAAATTCAGTCTTTCCTTTATTTCTTGATGATACTTTCAAATAAGTTTAGCAAGTAAGAGCTATCACACTATGGAGTTAATTGTGTCTGCAAGATACAAAAAATAAGGCCACTGTAATCAAAATTACCAGAATTTAAATTACGAATAGGATATAGAAAAGAGCATCTTCTTGGTGTACCAACTGATCATTTAGCTCTCGATAGTCCCTTCAGGTCTACTTGAAAGTGCATTAAACTTACAAGTAAAACTGACTTCCAGTAGCTTCATTGCATCCTTTAAAAATTATCATTAATTAAATTTTCCCTTTGGAAAAAAAAGAGGCTATGATGTGCATTACTTAACTAGTAAACCTATTCACTTGACTAGGACTCTTGAAACAGAGGAATAAAATCACATTTTATGTTTACATGAGACATTTAAAATTACACTATTAAATCTCAAAGATCATTCAATAACATAATTAAGATATGAGGAGCTCTTTTTAGAGCACATATATTTGAGGATTCAAGCTACATGCTTTTAATTGTACAAAACTTGAAAAACATTTTATTACTGATTATCTATATAACTGATAAATGAAAAACCATAGTTTTCATATACTATGCTTTATGCTGCAATAATAAAGGTAGGTTATTCATATGCAGGATATGATTTTATGTATTTATATTTACTTTGTTAAATTCATAGAGTTTATATAGATGTATGCATTTATACACATCTACACACAAACCACACAAACTTTTACCACACGATAATACTGTATTTTGAACTATCAGACAAACCACTGAAGAAGATTATCGCCTACCACACTTTCTGCATGGCAGGTAAATAGTTTCCAGTGAGAAAGTTTTCAGTAACAATGGCATCATAGAGTAAATGCTTCACACAGAGAAGATTATTTTAGCAGAAGATTCTGTGCAACTGCTTTTCTTTTTAAAGTACCAAAAAAAAAAAAAATCTTGCATATGTAGTGAGTCAGAAGTTCTACAGAGTAATGAATATGAAAATTAGCGACCCAGGTAACTGCCTGCGTGACATTTCCTACATTTTTCAGTCATTGTAAGACTTGCCTTTCCAGTTCCCACAGTAGCCTCTTATTTTCAACTTTGTAAGTTCTGGTTTTTTCTACCCAACTCTCAAAAACATACTTAATTGACTTGATGGCAATTTGGCTTGTCAACTTGATTGGCTTGAGCACAAACCTCGAGCTTCATTAAGGCACATTCCGGGCTTGATCTAGAGGAGTCATGTAGTCATGACCGTGAGGGTGTGTGTTTATCCCCTCACCACTTCTCTGGTACTGTCCCCCTGTTCTGCTTCCCCATCAGCATACACTAAGTAATTTTGCTCCACTGTACCCTTCTACCATTATGTTTCTGCCTTAGAAGCAGACTACCATGGACTGAAATTTCTGAAACCAAAAGCCAATAAATCATTTCACCTTTTAGGGTGTGGATATTAGCTATTTGGTCTTAGTAATGGAAATCTGACAAATATAACTGACTCAGTTGTTAATTTCCACTAATTCTCATTGGAATCAGGTTAAACTACTTGACTATCTTCTAAATGTAGTGCCCTCCTTTTAGTTTAATCTCAGGTTCAAAAAATACTGCCTATGACTAGCATCAAATTGTTACTCATATGACAAATGGGGATGACCTAAAGAAATGTAGCTTTCAGACAGCATTAACAGGCACGACATTGACGAACATAAACAATTACATGCCACAGAGCCTAGTACAGAGATTTTCTTAAAAGAAGAAAAGAAAAAAAACACTTAGCTACATACACATATAGAATATCATTCTATACCTCCCTGTATCATTTGAAATTTTTTCTCTTTTATATTTATATTAAACCTTAAAAATTAAGGACATCTAATTTACAGAACACACGTTACAAGATTTCTTCCAAATGTATTTCTATGTTCATCCTCTCCAATCACTCAAATTATATTTCCCTTGACAGCATTATGTAAATGTGAAATGAATGAATACACAGCTTCTAGATATCCTATTAGAGTCCAAAAGCACAATATGTGAACATAGTAGCTGAATTTAAAATATTTTCTTAAGAGTACAGTATATTTTGTTCTTCTTTGTATATATAAGTAATATTCATAACATCGGAGGTGGCCTCAAGTGCATATACATGATCAGTAAAGACTTCCCTGTAGTAGTGTATCCATTGTAACTCACTACACTTAGCAAACAATAGTCTCAACCTCAAGTCTCTGTTATGCGTCTCTATACTATTCCACAAATTCCCAAAGCAAGCGTGGGGCATTTTGCCAAAATGGGAATCTATTACTAGTGAGCCAGAAGCAATCCTCAGGCCTGTATGGATCCTGGAAGGCACTTGAGTTATGTTTCTGATTGCCCTAAAATAAATTCTTTATTTCTGCCAACCATTACATTAAAGATTTGATGATGTGCCCCTGTCTCCAGAACACAGTCTTGGACTTTGCCCAACTAGATAACTATTTCTTTTCTGACAGAACTTTTGACACTGATATGTAAAGGATTCTACCGAGCATATGTAGAGTCTAGCCTAAAGCCTATGCAGTGAACTCTTCATAAATTGAAAGAAGGCATGAATTTCTATACCTTTCCCTGGCAACATATCAAAAGCTACAGCTAAAGGTGACATAACTGAATGAACTCATTAGATCTTTCTTTCTTCCTGAATGTATCAGAAAATGTTTTCTCTATGTGAGAATAGAAACATTAATTTAACATTTGATAGTATAGTCATTCAAATAGTATTGCTAAGTATTTACATGGTTTTCGTTGTTGTTCCTGCATGGAGAAAATTGGACAATGTCCCATTTACCATTATGAAATGAAATCTGAAACATGTACAGTGTGCTTAGTTGGATATGAGTGTTTTTTTGCCACAAATTGGCCTATATTTCAAAGTGAATCTGTTAAGTGTGAACCACATCTTGCTTAGAAGGATCTGAATTGACAATTACTTCCCTCCTCTTATCAGATACAGCTCCTCCCTGCCTCTAATCTTGAAATATAGATATTTTCTCCAAGCCTGTAACCAGGGTCCTCTAAACATCAAAATTCCTGATATATCACTTGAAATTTATATGTTAAAATTAACTATAATAGCTATCCAATATTTAAGGATGTTTTGCAATATCACAAAGATAGAAAGAACAATCATCTCTTCATTTGAAATTCAGTATGCACATTAAAAAAAAAAAACAGACAAACGGAAACAAACAAGCATCAACATCCACACAGAAATTAAGACAAGATTTGAGGAACAGATTGAATGCTAGAGTTTACCTTGTTCTAAATGGAGATTTTGGTATGATGTCAAGAAACTGATAACTTCAGAATATAATTTAGATATCTGTACTTTTTTCTTGAAATTGCACTGAGCACAATTTTAGTCTAATTTATCTTTAACATTATAATCACTTAATTTTGATTGAAGATCTTGGCTAAAGAGAGATTTCTTTTCAGCAAGGGAGAAAGAAGAAAAGTCTTATGAATAATAACTTATAAATTCCTAGACATAGAAACCTGTACAGAGAGTAGCCTTTTAGTGTCTTTGATAGATAAAATTTGAGTATCTATTTAATAAATGAATTTTGAAAACCCAATGTGGAATCAGTGAAGAAGTCCTTTCTTCAGTGAAGTTGCATGCTATTTTTAAAGTACCAGTTAAAGACCTTGAATCTTTGAGTTCACACTGTAAGTCTGGAGTTGTGACCTTCCTGTTCCCTTTCTTAACTTCCACCCTGGCACAAAAGTGATTCCAGGGCCTTGTGCGGCTGACTGGCTGAAAGGTAACTGTCAATGAGAACAGGGGTCCTGAAGAATAGGCTGGTATTGGGATATGTAATGTCCTTTAGCTTATGTGTGCTTATTTCCTTTCCTGTTGAGGAATTTTATTTCTTGTTTGTATGCCCTTGATTTCTTCATCAACGTAAAACCCCTACCAGCTAAAAGATCCCAGTCTTAACCGATCAAGGTCACTTCCCATTGGATTCGTATAATTTTCCTTTGACTTAAAAAAGTAGACCTCATAAACTCTCATCACTTTTTGAACTTTTGTTTTGAAATTTTGATTCCTTTTCAAATAACGAAGGTTGTAAAAATAACTACTTTTTCCTTTATTTTCTTAATACTCAAATAACTTTGATGGTTGAAGGCTGAATTTACAGACTAAAAAAAGTGTAACTACTCTCAGGCAGAGACGTAGTATTAGTCATGATCCACCCTGAAGCAAAAATTTTATGGATAAGTTGTAAACCCTCCGATAATGTAGCATGTAATGGAAGCGCTGACACCATCATAACTCTGGATTCATGAACAAGAATACCAACACTAATAGATTCAAGGCATTTCATTACTGTCAATTCAGCTCACTTTTTAAAATTAAACAACCTCTTCATCATCTTTACTTTCCTATTGAGTTCCTAAACAGCTTTTTGTTTTTCTCCATGTGTAATTTAGCCAGTAACTTGTCTCCCTGGTGGACCCATTGGGGCTGATAAATGCACACATATATGAGCTTTTGCACATACCTGATGCAGGTAGCATGTACTAAAGCATTTCTCAGGTTATACTTTTCGGATACATTCTGACTTTAGAAAGAATATACACTGAAAATATTTTCTTCAAAATAGACCAGAATTTTGATTCTAGGGAATAGTGTTTCCTTTTACTTTTATAAAAGTGCTTATTCTTCTGGCAAGCGCAAGGTCATGAGTTCAGTTCCCGGTACCGGAGAAAAACCAAAAACCAAAAAAAAAAAAAAAAGTGCTTATTCTCTTTATAAGTAAAAATTAAAGAACGTCTTTTTACCTCTTTTTCTAATATGAAGAACATGGTAGTTAAAATGTTTTCAATTTCCCTCCACTGGGTATCCAATAAAATCATACATTTAAACAAATCTTCGAGTAATTTAATAACCCAGCAACAAGCATATATTAATAGTAAATAGATAACTAAAATGAAAATTTTAGGTTACAACAGCCAATTATTTTCTTACAAAGTTTCACTCTAGGGAATTTTATTGAATTTATCCAAATGTTATTTGGCAAATAACACTGGACAAGATAAACTAATTTTACAACAGATCTTGGTATATTTGTTAAGCATGCTCCTCTATTAAAAATACTTTAATGAAATTTTGAATACATAGAAAAAACAATATCATTTCAGACCTGGTTTTGGAATTTCCTCCTCAGTTATAGGAAAGAGAAAGTATTAAATCTATTTATTACATACAGATGGAGGTTACATTATTTAAACAAATGAAAAACAGAAATGATGATTATACATAGTACAAAGAACACTCTACATTTTTCATGAATATTCACAAAGTTCGGTTTCCAGTTCCACAGTCTCATGTTATAAATTACTTTTGAACAACACCATTGCTTTTTTTCTAACTGCACTACTTTCTACATGAGTCTAATCGAGTTTTCCAAATTTTATAGTTACTATAAATATGTTCACATAATTAAATCTGGAATGAAAATGATATTATAAAAGTTTATCATAAAAACAATTTTCCAATAATTTGGAGGTAAGATATAGAGTTTGAAAGTGACAAATGGATAACACAAAAAGTTAGAATATTTATTATCAAGTTTTTATATACTGTACTTTGTTCATTCAACAAATAATGACCATCTATTAGGTGCAAAAATGCACCCAATCAAAGACAAAAATCTCTTCAAATAACTTACAAAGTGATAAACAAGGGATACACACATAAAAAGAAAGCACTACAAAATTCTTTATTCTCAAATGTCAAATGTCATAGTCATTTTAAAGCTAAAATATTATTTTCATGGTGCAGTCCTGGGACATTTGATATGAAGGCCAGTACTAATGTAGTGCTGAAAGCATATTTCAGGAATAAAAGTCAAAGACAATGTGATTCAGTAATATTTCTCCCAACCAGCATGTCAAGTGATTTCAGTATATGTAAAAGAACAAATTATCAGTAAAAATGTTCAAATTGTATTAGTAAAAATAATGATTTATTACACATTCATAAGTTATGTGAGATATTAGACTATGTGGGGTACTTACCGAAACAAGTAAAATTTTCAGTAGTTCATGTAATTAAGGAAAAGGTCAGAAGCAATAAAATAATACTGACATCATAAGTAAAAAACACCATCAAATGTTAATAATATTTAATTTTACTGCCAAAAAACTTCAGGAAACCTCAAGAAATGTTCGACTAATTGCTAAAATATTAGATGGGGGGCTGGGAATTTAGCTCAGCGGCAAAGCGCCTGCCTGGCAAGCGCAAGGTCGTGAGTTCGGTTCCCGGTACCGGAGAAAAACCAAAAAAAAAAAATAATAATAAAATAAAATAAAATAAAATATTAGATGGAACCATGTAGATAATGACAGTCTGAATACCTCCTGTGCACCTGAACTGAAATGATTCAAGGCCATGCCATGTTGTCATAATGCAGTCTCATCATTCATAAAGGAGAAAAATAACTGCCAGAGAGGGATTTTTGTTTTTTTGTGTGTGTTTGATTTTGCTTTTGTTTTTGCTTAGCACAGATAGACAAGGACAACCCATTACCATAATTTATAAAAGCCAGTAGGGCATTTGTGAGAGAGTCATCTGCATCATTCAGATGTGATAACTTCTCTCACTGTTGCCATAGTTTAACTCTTATATTGAGACTTCAACTGGTGTGTGAACTTACAGGCTCTTTCAGGAGGTATAAATAGAGCCATGGTTAATTGATTGGGTGGTCGGGTGGGACATAAAAACAGTGAGGAGTATCCTCTCTTAGTTTGATCTGTAGTTACTCTAATTGACCAGTGTTCATGTTGGACTAGGTAGCCTTTGGCATTATTCTGATTCACGTACTTATTTAAGGCCTACATCTCCATTTACACTAATTTATCTCTCATTTACTTCATTAGTAGCTGGACATATTAAAACTTGGCTTAAATTTATGCCCTTTAGTACAAATATGTTATCATATATACTTAAATAAGCATACTCCACATTATATATACTTTATACATAACCTGTTTTTGTGAGACATACATATACATATTCTCCAACATAAACTTTCCACACATTATGCTTCTTAGAATGAAACACTTCACATCTTTTAGTCTTTTTCTTTTATCAGTGAGGGTAATTGAATGTAAAATAATTAGGTTCTTCAATTTTAATGAAGATGATGTCAGCAGTGTAGTTAGGATTTCCAGTTAGTTTATCATGAATGCATACTCTTATGATCACTTATATTATGCTCTGAGCTAATCAGATGAGACACCCGTTTTCCCTTAAGGAATTTATGTATTGTGATTACATGGAAAAGTGTGTGCCTCAGGGAAAACTTGCTGGCCTACTAACCTATATTTGCAAATCATACTCATTGATAGGCTTAAAAGTGCCTTGGAAGCCAACAATAATCAGAATTCTTTCCAAATGTCAGCTTGGAGTCAGTTTACAGACATCTGTTTTGTGCTCCCAGGCGATGTGCTGTGTGTAGCATTGCTTACAGGCCATAGCTATACACTGTTCGTGTTGCCACCACCCCTGAACCCTGCCCAGCAACTCCTTTCCGAATGATAATTCCCGTTAATACAACCAAAATGGAAATGGTCGGTGTGGGCAGGTTGCCATAGGGAGGTTGACAGCTGCTCAATCAGATTAAGACAAATGCATGTAGGCAATGTGCATGCAAAAAAATAAAATCATTTCAGAAGAAAACTCTGTTGCTTTCATGTTTTTATTTTTCCAAGCATTTTAGAAATGATGCATCAATTTCAGAGATTGTTCTATAAATATTTAAGCTGTAGATAGTATTGTTAGGAAGCAAATCACAAAAAAGTTAAATAACCTTCAACATTTTGTATTTTAAGCTTTGATCCTCATTTCCTCTGGCCCTACTGTTTAATTTAAGCAGATTATTGCTTCCCCCAACTACCCCATACATATTTTCTATACATACACATCACATCCCTGCCAAGTACCTTAGAAAATGAAAAAGACCTCTGCTTTCTGAAAAGGAAAATCATATAGGGAAAAATTGTCAAAATATGCTTTCAAAGACTACATAATATGCCACAAGAAAAGTAACAGAATTTACAACCACTGAAAGATAACACACCATCATCAACACCCAAGCTCATGAATAAATAAATATTTACAACATGTACATATGCATATCAAGGCAAGGCTACGTTGCAAGAGCTCAGAGTCTGTGCAACATATTTATGCAATGCATATACAGTGATAAACTGAAGCACTAAAAAGGAAATAATTTTAAAGTGTAGTCAACACATTTAAAGTTTTCCAGTAACTTCTCTGACCTTTCCAAAACACCCTAGTCTCTTTTAACAATAAATGAAATGTGTTGCTATGATTGCCTATTCCTGAACTTGACTGAGTCATATCATCATCGTACAGCAGAGCTAGCAAATTTCGAGCTGAGCTAGTTAAAGCACATTGGAAAAAAGTAGTGATATGTTCAAAGATGAAACATTTCAGACCTGATTTACAAATGAAATCCAGTGCATCTGTATCTAGAGCTGTGTGGAATGCATAAATGGCTAGAACCACACAAGCATTCTTAAACAAATCTTTCTGACTAGTTTCACAACTTTTCCATAGTCTTTCAGCTATTTAACTTTCTCATTGGATATTTAGTGTGCTGGAGCTACTGATCAAGTTTAACACAGGAAGTTCAACTTTAACATACTATGAGTACCAATTACCGTTGAAAAAAATGTACATATGAAATATAATTTAACACTCCTGCCATCCCCTGAAGTCATAACACATTTCTATATCCAAACCACCAAAAACCTGTATGCAGGCTCACATAAATAACAGCATTGTGCAAGAAAAAATTCCACTGATAACACCAGGCAGCACAGTAATGTGGTGATATAATTTGCAAGGCCCAAGGTCATGTGCTCTACTACTACCAACTATTGAGGCTAAGTGTCTGTTGGAACTTTTCCCTGGGAGGTACAGTAGGTAGAGGATTTCTGATATTTTCAGTGCAACAAAAGAAGAAACAGAGATCAAACTAAAAGGGCATGCATATTTAGAAATCCTACTGAGATTCTGTGATAAATTATTAAAACTTCTTGTTAATGTTCATACTTCTCCTTAACCTCAGATAGCACTGACAGCAGAGCAAAGGTGGAGAGAGACCTGTAAAACATTTTTTAAAGAGCTAAGATAAAAAAATTAGGTATAAAAAATGCTTCTGCAGTGCAACCTCCTCAGATGTCTTCCATCAAGATTTTTCCTAAAATATAAAAGTACTATCCTGAAAGTCTCTCCTGGAATATTTCTGCAGCATCATTTTGGCTTACTGCATTCTCAGAACACAAACCTTGATAACCTGTGTTTATATAAACAGCTGGCATTCAGAGGATGCAAAGCCATCTGAACTTTACAAAAAGGTAGGTTCAAAGTCTCAAAAATTCTCCCTCATCTCATAATAATTTTTGACAAATGCAGAAAATAGACCACAACACTCCAAAGCACTGAAAGCCTTTTTCTCATTTAGCAGATTTTTTTCAATAAAGTTGATACAATTTATTTTTATTAACATTCCCACACGATTGAATCAGTCAAAAAATTAGTGTTGGTAGAAGTGCATTTTCAAACATTCGTCTGATCATTTCACAAAATCTGCCAGCACTTCAGGGATCTAACATATTTGAAATCTATTTCTTTTTTTAAAAGCACAGCTCCCTAAGGATAATATACATATCCTCGCATCAGATCAGCATGCATCTGGCCCTAGAGTGTCCCTGCTGGAAACAATCATTGTAATGCTTTGAGAACCCAGAAAACCAAAAATTGCAAACATATATTTATATCAGTAAGAGAGGAAAACTCTTCTTCCTAACCACCTACAATACAGATCTCCTTCCTGAAATAAAAACCTGATTTCAAACAGAAGCAGCATCTCTACCCTTAGCTGTCCTCAAGTTACCATTCACTAGCCTTGCTAACTCCATTCAGATCTTTAGCACAAAACTTTCACCACTTACCCCCCTTCCAAGCTTTTCCCTTCCAGGGGGTCCTGGCCAGCTTGCTCAGAGTTGGTCCCGAGAAGAAGAACATCAAAATGAAGAGAAGTTCAAGCCTAGTGATTTTCCCCACTTTCTCTGATGATAACATTGCCACAAGAAAATTTCACAAAATTTCTCACATCTTCTTCCCTCCCGGTTATGAAAATAGCATTAATCATGGAAAAACCTGAGGTAGGTGTTGTTTTGCCATCTTTAACACCGAAGCAGCAGCTCCCGGTGTAGCCCTGAGCCAAGCTACATTTCTCACAGATCCGGCTCCTGCTCTTCAGTACAGTCAGCACTGCTTCTACTCCAGGAGCTATAAAATAATTTCTGTTCTCCACTCTGCTTTCAGTGGGAATATATTCCTCAGCGTGCTGGGTGAGTCTGATTGAAAATGATAAAAACAGGAAAGTCTGTGTCCAGCAGAAAAGAGAAAAGATGTCAGGATTGTGTGGAAAAGATGAGAAGCAGTTGTACTGACAGCTTTCAGGCTGCCTGTGTGATCCTAATAGCCGTGCAACCAACCAAATTGCTCTTTTAAGAGTAATAAGAATTCAGTGAAAGCCGGTATCACAGCCACTTGGGTGGGTAGTGCTGGGCTTAAAAATCACCCAGACACTGCTACAGATAGGCACTGCTTCAGCCCAGCTTCAGAATAGGAAGGGCTGAGCAAAATACAGTATGCACAGAGGGTAGTTAATCTATTGTGTGACTAGACAGGGATTCGAGCGATGTGGTGCGGACAGACTCAGAACTTAAAATGTGTCTAATTTTTCCTTAACTTCACTTCATGACACGACAATGAGAATGCATCTGCACCAATTATTCATAAATGGGTCTGAAATATTTATTAGATGAGCAGCAATAAGTGTATAATTTTTCTCTCCAACAATAAAGCGAGAAAGGCAACTTCTCAATAGTTGTAGTTCTCTTCTTTATTAAAGTAAGTTTATTATGGCATTCTTCTGCTTTCCCTAATGACCCCACTGTGATGTTATGAACACACTTTTGGAAATAACAAACAAACTTTATCAAGGCTCTGTTCATCTTGCATTCAGGGAAGCAATTTTTAAAATGTTTGCATCCATCACCATGGAAATGCAAAAAACTAAGTCTGTCAGTATTTCTCAAACATATTTATGAAAATATTAGTGGTCATTAAGATATAGTTTGTAATTAATAATAAAATCCATGACAGTCTCGGGATTAAGAGGACGTAGATAAAGTCATATCAAATAAAAGTAATTTGGACTCTATTACCTAAAGTAAACTAGCATAATCAGAATATTCTGGCCAGTATTTTAGAACTCTCTACATCTTAGCATTCTCCATAATATCACTGATTGCCTTAACCAGTAGAGTGCAATACATGAATTATGCCTTTATGTATGTTAAAGTAATCAATACCAATATTATGATAATCACTGATATTATGATGTTACCATGTTCAAATTGGGATAATTTGCCCTTTGCACATCATGTTCTTGGAAAAGATACTTGATATAAGCTATATATTATATTTTTAAGTTTAGCCATTAACACTGGTTTTGTAAATAAATGAAGCAGTGTTTGTCAACAAATACACAATAGCCAATTCTCAAACTGTGGCATATTGAAAATCACCTTGTGTTCAACTTTTAATTTAAAAACTTGGGGGGAAGATGAGAAGAGTTTAAATAGGAGTATTTTATAAAGAGCAAATTTAATATTTTAAGTCTGTGAGTACTCTACAAGGACAAGTTTATATCTAATCCAAACTTCTTTTCTTTACCAGTAACCTGCCTTCTTGCTTACCTGATATGTTCCTCTCTAAATGAAGGAGAAATGAAATTGGTAGAATGAACTGGCCAATATTGTTACCTAAATCTTCTGAGGAAGATCCTAGAACATTCTTGTTTACTATCCAGTGGCTCCATTCCACTTGAAAGAAAGAATACACTGTTTCATAATTAGTGAGTGATTATTGTACATGCTAAAAAGGAAAAGAAAAATGTCAAATTTAAATCTAATTAAAAAGTGTTTTTGAGGATTTTGAACAATTTTGAAGGGGCTGCTCCGAGGATAGTAAAACTACTCTTTGCTGAACATAGGATACAGTTCGCCAGGTTGACTGTAAAGATATTTCATGTTTTGGTTCTCAAGGTTTGCTTCCTTTTCAGTGACCCATGGTAAACATCACACCATAGATGCCTCTGGGGTGTAAATGGAAATGGAATTGGGAGAATCAAAGTATTGTTGCTCATGCAGAGAAGGCCGTTCTCTTCCAGAATCTATCTGAGTGAAGCGTAATGTTTCCAACACAGTAGAAGATAGGACAACAAAATCCCCTCCTGTGGCAGCGGGTGGAGGTACCATGTAAAATACATGGGGTAGAATTTAAAGAACAACGGAAAGATTGAAGAGAAACAATCTATATGAAACATCTCCACAAAGACCTGAATGTGGAAGTGCCTTCCAAACTAAGTTAATATTAATAATTAGCTAATTTGTTAAAAGTTCTAGGCACTTTATGCACATTAACTATAGTTCTTACAACAATCCAGTGAAGTAGGAATAATCATTGTCTCTATTGTGTACATTGTAAACGGAGGCAGGGAGAGTGTAAGTTACATATCTAAGTTAGGTATCCAAGTAAATCACTCCTCTAAGGTGAAGACAAGCTATGTCTTGAACTCAGCTCACTTGTGAGTCTTTACTGATCATTATGCTATGCCCTTTACTAAACTATTTTCTCTGTGCTCAATTCTTCTCTGTGAGCTTATCAGTAACATCTTAATATAACAGAGCAACAAATACTATAATGGTAGCATATTCAATATGTGCTGGGTTCTGTTTGAATGCATATTTTAGTTATATCATCTTCAGAACAACTCTGTAAGATGTATCTGTCATCATTCCCACTTTGTAGGATACTTGTCTACATAGCAAATAATTTATAGATCCAGTATTGACCTTGTACAAAATCAGTTTTAATTGTTTTGTGTTTGTTTTGTAGAATCTAGTGCCTGAGCCTGGGGAAATTGCATAGTAGTCAAGGGAGTTAGAAGGTGAAACAGTTGGGGAGAGCGTGGAGGGACTAGAATGCCCACGGTTGGTCCACAGCACCAGTGAGGTCTATAAACGGCAAAGTACTAAAGAAGGTCCCAGTGAGAAAAGCAATTAGAATACATTTCCTGACCACTTGCTTGTTCTTAAAGGAAAACATGAGGAAAGACAAGGCCCCAGAAAGACTGGGGCCAAGACAACATAATAAAGGTCTTAATGCAAGCCGTAAAGAATTGCTGAGATGCCTGCAGAGAAGGAGAACTTTAAAAGAAGTACATATTAAGTACAAGGGAAGAGAGGAAGAAGAGTTGGTTCCGCTGGCATCTGCAGAGCAGGAAGGCAGCCTTTTGTAGTAATCAGAGGGTGAAGTGTATAAAACTAAATTGTATCAGGTAGAATGTAGCAGATGGTCTGGTCTGAGAGAATAGCATAATCAGACTCACGGAGATGCAAAGAACCCTCACTCGTTCTAGGGAATGCCAGAAAGGCAGTGTGGCTGGAGTAGGAAACATGTGAGTAAACAGCAGGAAAGGAAGAATCAATGATAGGTAAATGCTAGATTAAAATGTTAAAAGATACTAACAGTTAAAGCACCTACACTTTACTGTTGCTGACAGAGGATCAATAGAGGGTTTATTTGAAGGAAATTACATTATCCAAAATAAATCTTCCATACAGTTTGGGGTACATCTTGGTGAAGAGTCAAATTGGAAACAAAAAATAGGGATGATAACTTAGAAATTAGAGCAATGTTCCAGGGAAGAGATATTTTGGAGTGGAACTGAAGAAGGGACAATAAATAGGATGAGATTACTCTGAAATAAACTTTGAGATTTATTGTCAGCATTAGTTACTGGAATAAATATTTAATAACCCTCATACCTAAAATCAGAAAAATGTTAGATATTTTGAAATTACTAAGATAAAGTCCTTGTTACCAGGATGGTTGTATCATTAAGGAGTTTTGACAAAGAACATACAAAGTGAAAAGGATGGGAATCTTGCGTTGTTTAAACTTTTCTTTAAACATGTCCTTATAAATTTGATTTTATCTTGCTAGCATTTCCTCTAACCTTGACACCATTAAGCAAGATATAAGAATCTTAAAAATTATATTTATTTTTATTTTAATGCTACCACATATTCCGTTCTAATTATACTCACTAACATCTTATTATTTATGCAAAATGAGTACCATCTTTTTTTTCATTAATTTTCTTAATAAGGGTATAATCTCACTAATATCCAATGCTAGATTATAATAGTATAATGGGAGTTGTGCTTAGTAATCATTTAATAATTGAAAAATAGGAAATACAGCCTTAATGAGTTTACAACCTCAATGAATTTACAACCAAAAAATATTAGTAAGTTTTTGAAAAGAAATTTAAGTTTTATACTAATACATTGCTAATCTCCCTAAGGATACTCATTTCATTAAATGTAGTTGAAGACACAGACAATCCCTTTTCTGAGTTTGGTCATTAAGTGATCCTGTGGCTCATATTGGAGGCAATTCCATCTATGAAAGGTCATTTGTCAATGTCTGCATACTGATTTCCTTATCACAATGGAAAGTGGGTTGGTGAGAATATGGTACTAATATATACAGTGCACAAATTCTGGGATGCTACTGAATGCCTTAATATATATGTCAGTTCTTACAACAAAGAATTATCTGGCAAAAAAGAAAAATGCCAATAGTATAAGGCTTAGAAGGTCTGTGGGATCCTCAGCTTCTCTGATCACAGGATGAGAATCCTTCTCACCATCATTCACTTAAAGAGATTTGGAAGCAAATGTTGTTTATGAGTGAAGCTCACTAGATGACCATGGGCCACTTAGTACCAACATGTTCAGCAACAGCAGCAATGCTCAATATTCTATTCGTACCCTTCTGCTTCAAAGGAAGCCTCATATTTTTCCGACTATCCGTGGGTAAAAGGTGGTAGATTGACTTGGTTTGAGTACCAGAAGGGACACAGCAACGCATGTGTACATCAGTAAAAACCTTCCATGCCAGAAAATTACCCATGACCTTCACTTACCCAAAAGCCAGAGAGGATCATCAAGCCGAATTTAGCTTTGTGACTCTCCAGTTACTGTCCCACTTACTAACCTGGCAATAATTAATCTCTACAACCTATGCACGGTAGTATTAATAAAAGTATTTCATAATATACCACAATGACAAGCAACAAGATTAAAACTTTAGGTGAGATTTAATAAAGGATAGAGTAGGGCTGGTGCTATGGCTCAGCAGTACACTGCCTGCCTGGCAAGTGCAAGGTCCTTAGTTCAATGCCAGGTACAAAAACAAAAGAGTAGAATATTTGACACACAGCATTACATTGGTCATTCTTAAAAGATCTCAGATAACTTCATTAATACATAAAAACAAAAATATAGTTGTCATTAATTACTTTATTACTCCATGACAATTTCATATTCAATTTTAGCTGTGGAAGTCAAAGTATACATCTGAATATTACAATGCTTTATTAAAGTGTAATTTAATTCTTCTTATGCACCATATTTTTTGTTCAACAGACACCAGGAGCTACTGACTATATTTTTTACTCTCACTGTGTTGCACTAGAAATACAAATCATTCCACATGATAAATTAGAAAAATATTCTTGGCTTATGTACATGTTGAGGTAATATGTAATATGTATTAATTTTATTTCCAGGGTCATATAGGTATACTTACATATGTACCAGGTCAAATAGCAGTGAATGAATATTTCAGTTATTTATTATGGTTGAGAAATTAACTCTGGATGAAACAACTCCGGTTTGAAGCAGTCATTTCTTTTCATTGCTACAGAGAAATGTCTGGAAAGATTTTTCTTTTCCTTTTACTTTGCAAGTGGCTCTGTAGAGTGAACATCCCTGAATTCCTCTGATGATTTAAGATGCTGCATATCACAGGTTGTACATCAGTTCCCACCCCATTCGCCTGTGCTTAGAGGAGCCACACGTGTACATTCTATAGAGATCAGGCAAGCTGCATCAGTTGAACTTTCAAATCATATCCCGGTATTGCATTGCATTCTTCTTCTTATCACCTCTTTTTCATTAAAATTGAAAAATTGTATGTCTTATTTAAGGGTTCTAGCTAACTGTAATTTTACTATGGTTTTAAAAGTCCTAGTGAGAAAGGTAGTTTAATAATTTGTTCTACCTAAGCTTGATTTGAAAAGTAGTTCTCAATGTTAGTGGATCCATAAGAATCACCAGGGTAAACTTATTAGGCTAGAACTTTGGATTTGATCTAACAAGTTGTGGGTCATGATGCATGAATTTTGAGGGAAAACTCTTCTATGTAACTCTGAAATGAAATCCTGCTCCAATGTTGAATACCTACATTGGAAGTAAAGCTTAAACATTATGGATTTGCTATTTAGCACCTAGTCCTTATCTTTATATACATATTGCTAATATAAAGTTGATTCAAGTTTAAAACTTTTTGAATGAATGAAATTTAATATATTTGGGGAATATGTGTGAAGAATTAATTTCAGGCCTATGTTAACACATATTTAACCTAAATTGCAAATGATTACATGACTTCTCTTTTAAAAAAATAAAAAGGCAGACTATCTCTCCTGGAAAGAGGTCCTAGTGATTTTCTAGAGAATAAACCTTGGAAATAATCAAATATGCCTGAACCTATAAAAATATACTTTTTCTCCATCCTCGATATTTCCTCAGGCTTATGTAAAGTTCATTTAAAGGACATTACTAGAAAGCTTGACATGGTCTATTGGCTATGCTACATCAATTACATAAAATGCTTCATATCTGTAGGAGATAGTCACGGGATATTTATTAATGAGATATAATTTCTTTTTAATTTTTATAATAAATATGTGTTAACATGGGATATTTTTTCCTGTAAATATATAAAATCTAAATAGTCTTTTGACCAAATAGCACAGACACTAAATCATAGTGCTATAACATCTCGTGAGGATGCTTGCAGAGTATGTATTAGTATATGTAGTTGATTTTGCTAGTGGTTTTCCCCTGAGCATTCTTAAAACCCTTGGGATACTGTAACATTTTGACTTAAATGTTAAGTCTTCCAAGGCAATTGGTTCTGTATTGTAAGTGTTGAAAATACCAGATAAAATTGTTACAAAGATAGCTGTTTCCTTACAAAAGCAATGTTTTCAGAGTATTTATAAGCTATAGAAGAGTATAAATTTTAACCAAAGTAGTATCTAAGAAATGTAAAACTAAGCATCTTTCAAAGTTTTTACTATTACTTCCTCCTTTTACCAATTACAAGCTGTTACAAGAATAGGTACAGGTCCATCGTGCAGCTGTATATGGATATATCAGAAGTAGTCTCTATTTCCAAGATAATTCAGGATCGGAGAGGTTCTCCCTAACCATATACATCACGTCAACAGGGAGGAGGGTGTGGTTAAGAACACAAAGTGATACAGGTGCCAGCAGCTGTCTCTCAGATGCTTCGGGAAAATTACCATTTGTTATTTTTCATTACAATCATGTAGTCATAATTTTTACATGGAGCAACTTAGCTACAATAAAAGATACAAAGTGAAGTCTTCGTACTGGGTAGACCTGAGTCCAGTTACAATTCTGCAGTATCATTTATTTGAGAAAAATGGAGAATATGTTTTAGAGAAAATCTAGAAGTCTTGGCTATGAGATATCCTGATTGATAGTAAATAGACTTTTAAAAATGACTTTTGCAACTTTTGTCTGTAACACAACAACTCTTACTACTTGAAGTATCACATATAATGAGGTTTGTAGATAGTAAAATTATCTTTTTTCATAGGCTTATGGAATCTCAGAATCACATCAAAGGATTACTTTACAAAGCACAAATTGGCAAACATTCCTCATTACTTCAAATTATATAAATGAATTTTTTCCTTCAAAGATTATAATTACATTGATCTGAAATGTTTTGGATGAATTCTTTATTTTCAACTCTTTATTCTAGTCACTCTAAGATGATGCTGAGCAAATATTTTCATTCTTCATCAAGGTAATTATTTTAATAGTAAGAAAGAACCACTCTGCCCCTATAGTCTTTCCCTTAAAAACACCTTCAGGTCAAAGAATCTATTTTCCTTGAACATAAGTTTCAGATTCATTTTCATCTAAGTAATCTCCCGTCTTTGGGTTTCTGGATGCTATCAAGTTTTTTAGTCTATCTTAGTATCTGATTCATCCCAAAGAGAAAGGCTTACTCAATTTTTCCCCTGTAATTCAAGCTGAACTACACATAACAGAAATGAACTGGCAGCTCTTCATAATATCGCCCCCTCCTGTCTCCACCCACTTCTCTCCTCTTGTGGTAGAGGGAGATGCTGTCGTGTGACAGAAACATGCCTCACATTGGCTTCTGCAGTTCAGTGTCCCGGGTCCTCTAGCATCAAGTCTAATGATCTTGACAAGAAAAAAGTGACCTGGATCCATTTTCTCTACTGTTAGATGTCAATTTTTCATGACCATGGGGACTGCTCAATAGCTTCAGAAACTTAGAGAAAGAAGTAGTTTCTTTGCTTTGATGTTAAATCATTCAAATTATATTTACACAATCTCAAAATAATGTTTCAATATAATTATGAGAAATCATACAACTTCTTCACATGCACTGATGCGTTAATGCATGTATTCATTTGTTTTATATGTACAAACATTGATTCTTTTTCTTAAGCATTAATTCTTAAGGAGAATTTATTAATTAATCACCCTTAACAATGAAGTAGCTTCCCATTAGTCTAGCATCAGGTTAGTTAAATCACCAGATGATGAGTAATACAAGCCCTAGTGCCTTCATCCTAGTTACTACCGCATACAGAAAACATGCTCAATATATCTCTCAAAGAGCAGCCTGGTTTCTATTTTTGTGGAGGCTGAATATTAGCACTGGATCTGATAACAATTCTCAGGGAGTAAAAAAAATATTGACTGTAATTTTTCTTTGACACAGGCCCATTTCAAGTCCATGAGAATAGCAGACACCATTTAGGATTGAAAAAAAAAAAAACTGATTTAAGGAGAGTCATAGCCTACTATTGAGGTTGAAATAGATTTCTTATAAATAACTGCAACCAAACATTGTAGGAAGAACAGTCCTTATCACTATAAGAATGACATTCCAATTGGATTTATTCAAGGAAGTGAGTTACTAAAATGTTTCCTTCAGGTAATTTGCAGAATGGAGTTGTCTAACCTTGTGTCCACAGCTCCATCTGTGCCTTTGGCTGAGTGTCATTTAGCAAGTTACTCCCGACTGCTTGAGGTGGCTATGTGGTAAAGACAGACACCAAGAATGTCACACTTTAGCACACAAATCTGGCAGACAGCATACTCATATACCCAACTACCTATTCAGTATGTATAGTTGATTATAATGGCATTGAAAATTTTAAGATTGTTCACCTTCACAGATCTTCTCCCACTTTCATTCACAGATTTACTTGCTTAAAGAATCTCAGAATCACTCTGAGATTAGGTTATTTTATATGGCAAAAGAAAGATGAATGAAATTAATGTGATAGCACCAGATCTTTAAAAGAAGAGAAACTTCTCGTCCTGGGTAAAAAGACAGAAGAGAAAGTCAAAAAGATTGAAGGAAGAGAAGGGAATTGACAGAATATTAATGTCTTTAAATATGGGAGAGCCATGGAAAATGACCAGAAGGTGATCCCTTTGTTAACAACCAGCAAAAATTGGGAATTTCAGCCGACGACCAGAAGAACGGAATTTTCCAACAACCTGAATGAGTGAAAATGGACTGATAGCCATAACGTGCATATCAGAAGTAGGTTGAAAGAGGTCTTGACTTTTGGCAATGAAACCCTCAACTGAGAACTCAGCAAGCCCGCATGGACTTCTGACCTACAGAGGTGAGACTTAATCACTGGGTATCATTTTTTTTTTTATTTCTAAGCTTTTAAAAATTTAGTCTATGGGTACATTTTTGATCTACATAATGATTACATTCATCGTCAGGAATTCGTACCTGTACATACCATATCTTGAGACTTCTCTTTCCTCCACGCCCCTCCCTCCCTTTCCTCTCTCCCCATGTTAAGGTGCTAAATTTGTGGTAATTTGTTATATGGAAATAGATTACTTATACAGTTATCTAATAAGAATCTCCAAATTGTCTGAAAATAATTTGTTGGTTTTCCTTCGCAGGCGTGTTTTTCTGCATCCATTTCCTTTCATTTAATAATGACAGTTTCATTCAGTTGTTCAAGCCAAGAACCACCTGGAGTCGTTGTTATGTATGTTCTTTCAAATCTGTAAGAGCAATCTCCAAACCTGCTTGACTCTAATTCTGCAAAATATTCAAAATCCCACCAGTTCCCTCTCCTTGCATCTCTTCCACCTTGCCCTGAGTCACTAGCGTCTCTCACCTGGGATCATGGGTAGCAGCTCACAGGTCTTGGGTGGTCTCTCCAACCTGCTATACGTTTTGATGGAGTGATATTTGTAAAAGTTAAGTTGCAGCATATATGCCTGTTTCCTGAAAATCCAACATCCTTTTCCATTTAACTCAGAATAAAATACTTTACCAGTGATCTAGCAGGTTTTTCATAACCTGTCCTTCCCTATCTTTCTAACCCTGTCTTTTCCTCTTTTTCCCTGCACTTGCTTTATGCTAGCCTTATAGGATACCTTAACATTCATAAAATCCAGGTGCTTTCACCTTGGAGTGTTTGTTTTAAAGGCCACTTTAACTTTTCTTCAGCTTTATCAAATCCCTTATTTGCTTAAGGGTTTTGCTTGGATTTTACTATCTCAATGAAACTTACTTGCCCTAGCCATTCAAGCACCCTGCTCCTCCCAAGCTTGATTCCTGGCTTCCCAGATGGGATTTATCCTGCTGCGACTCTTTTCTACATCATGTATTCATTTTACATGCCCAATGCCCTATTTCCTTTCTGTGTTCTCTATTTATTTCCCATATGTCCTCAGAATAAATGAAAGCTGCTTGAGGACAGAGATTTTTATTACTTTCATTCACAGATTTACTTGCTTAAAGAATCTAGTTATGTAGCATACAGAAGGATCCCACTACAAAGCGGTAAGAAATCAATGAAGTATAGGGACCTAGGGAAGATGATGAAAGGAAAACACTTTCTACAGATCTTAAACTCTATGGTGCCCCTGGCAGAGGCACCATCATCCAAGGGACACTGTAAATAACCTAGAAACTAATTCTATCTTGGACCTAGTAACCATAAACTTTGATTGAACATAATGACAATAATTAAGTCTGATACTGCACCTTTCTTTGGGAATATGTATGAAAGACATAGAAAGAATCTTGCTCTAATACTTGGGATCAAGTAGTGATGTTTTAAGTTATTTAATACTTCTCATTTTTAAAAGGATATACATATATGTGTATACACACACCCATTTATATTATGTACACACAAACTTTACCTCAAAACTATCCTCGAAAGTCTTACCTGTTCAGATGTAGGGCTCTTGGAAAGTGACTGGATCATGGGATCATAGAGGCACTATACTCAGCAGTAGTTTAATCCATTAATGAGTTCATAGCTGAATGTGCTATTAAAAGTGGGGCCTGTTCAAAGGAGGTGAGTCACTGGAAGGGAACATGTTTTTTTCCCTGGCTCAACCCTTCTCTCTGTGCTTCTTGGCTGCCATGGGTGGATTTGAGCACCTTTTCCCTGCTGGTCCATGTTTCTTCCCTGAATGCACCTAAGCATGGATTTAACGCTCTGAAACCATAAGCCGAAACAAACTTCTCCTTGAAGAATTATGGGTGTCAGGTATTCTGTCCCAAAAAGTTACATATATTTAACTTGCACATAAATCTTATACATATAAAAGAATGTTGTTTGAAAAATTAAATGGAAAAACAGACTAACAATGTCTGGTAAATAGTGTATGCTGTAAGACTTTTAGGCTTTTTGCCTTCTGTGGATTTGCTGACTTTATATCGCTATATAAGGACCAATAGTTTGGCTGTTTCTTAGTCATAGCCTCTGAGGTGGGATGTCATTCTCATATATTGGTGGAGTTTTTCCAAAATAGCTCCCCTTACCCAATTCTAGAATAGAGCTCAGAATGAAACTGTGTATATAATTCAAACTCTATGTATCTCCTCTAACATGATGTTTTCAATTTGGAAACTTCAGTTTCTTGGTCTACACTTAATCCAGATCTATCCTATATACAAGAGACCCCTGAAATTCACAGGGTTATGTTTTCTAGAGCATCTGCAAATTGTGAAAAATACAAATTTCAGATATAGTCAGAAAAATGCCTATTTTTACAATTTAAATCCTAACTATACTATCTCCTGAAGTTATGCAATTTAATTCAATAATATACTGTATTAATAAAGCCTTAGAAGGTGTAAGACATTGCGGTGGTATCTTAGAGCCTTAAGAAGAACAAAACCAAGAACACTTGAGATAGCTACACGCCAACAGCAACCAGTTCTGAGGTGAGAAAGCTAGTGCATAGGCCAGAGATGGGCTACAGGGCAGCAGCCAATCAGCAGAAAGGAGGACTGAATAAAGCTCTCCGATTGGCTACTTGTAAACCTCCCACAAAAAAAGTAATTGGAGAAGATATTAGCAGTTTCTGCGAAATTTTGGAGGTTCCTCGAACAATTATTAGGTTGTAAGGAAAAATCCCCAACAACTGAGGTCACAATATCTGAACCACGACTTTACAAGACTATATTGTACCTTCCTTTGATCTTCATTGATTTATCTCACTTTTCATTTTTCATCCTTTTTCCCTTTTCCACATTTGTACAACCAAATATAGCTCATCTTGTAACTCTCTCAAAATCTGAAATGGGTTTTGCAGAGAATTATTTTCTGACTGTTGCTAAACAACTAAATAACTTAGAGAGAAATGCAAGCTTACACTTCCTCCATAAGAACATGTTTTAGGGACGTTTGTTTGATCGCAGGGATCTTATTCCACGTGTCAGGATTAGGACTAATGAACATTTTCCCAGATATCCTTAACTCTATTCTTTGTTAGTATCCATCTGGGGTCAGTCTTTAGGAACATCATACACAACATCTCAACATCTGCTTGGTGAATAAAATCAGCCAATCCTTGTGACCATCACTGACTCCTCTATATACTCATTTATATCACTGTTATTCTTCTCAAACATATATGTTACAATATCCAGAAAGAAAGTAAAGTACTACACTGGAATACAACTTTTCTACTAAACACACCTCTTCATTTATGTTTATTTTGAAATATTCCATTGATAATCAAATATACCTTCATGTTTGTTTCAAGTGGGTTAGTTGTTTTAAGGAAAAATAAGATTTCTTCTATCCAAGATACTTTGATCTTTTTTGTTTTCAAAGCAGTTTTTAAAACTGAAGTTTAAACACTGTTATCTTCCTCGGAGAGAGATAATTAGGCAATATTTTAAAAAGAGATTCTTATAGGAGATACTTAACCCCAAGTATGGAATAAATGACATATTCTGAAACATGCATATAGCTGTAGGCATGGGGAATTGTGCAAAAGCGTAATTAGACTATGAGGGGTTTCTACATGATATTAACCATGATATTAACCACTGAGTGGCTTAGTAATGCCTTGTGCCAGAATTACTGTTGTGGGAAGGGGGAGAAATCTCCAAGCACAGAGGAGCAGCACTGGAGGCATTGTGAGGCATTTCTAACAGAGGATTTTGGTGGGAAAAGTCAATACATGCACCCTTCTCTCCTTTTACAGAGGATAAAATTCAGTTGCTGAGAGACAAAATGATTCCTCTTACCAAGAACATTACCATTTAGTCTTAATTTCCTCATCTGCAAAAGGAGAGCTGCCAGTATTTCCTCCTAGTGTTGTAAAGCATGAAATCTTGCATGAAAGACCAGCCCCCCTAATATCTACAGACAGTGTGGTGGACATTTGCCTCTATGAACTGACTGCAGGTTGAAGGAAGAAACATTGTTGAATGTCTCATTCTGGTGTCTCAGATTCTGTGCAGAAGACATCCCACCACTTCTGACTCTCTTTTTTAGGAATCAGGTATGATGTAAGAAAATAAAAACAATGTGGCAACTTAATTTTAGATTCATGTAGTCGATTAAGAAGATACTAGTTTAGCATTAATATATAAAGTTGGATTTCAATGTTCTCTTTCTTTGCACCATTTTAATTCCACTTACCCACCAGATTTTAAAGCCACTTACCCACCAGATTCAAGACCCTGAACCTATAAATTGACTTCCAAATAAACACCCAGATGTTTGGGGATTTCAAAACTGACCCTATACACAATTCTGGATGGATGGCTCTAATGCTGCACTGAGAGGTTACAGGCCTACAGCTGCATAGGAAATATTTGTATGATTCTTCTTTTCCAGGATTCCAATTTACCCCTGTGATGGGAAAAAAAGTAAATAGTGGAATATTAAAATATTAAATAAAATGCCATGAAGGCAATGAGATTAGTCCTTACTGTTGGGGCTGGGGAAAGGCAAAATTCAGCCAAGGAAGTCACACTGAAGTAGGTAGTCTGAGAACAGGTAGGATTTTCATCTGTACCAGCGGAAGCAGAGTGGAGGGAGTAACTAAGCAAATCTGCAGCAGTAGTGTGTTTGTTTCCTATAACTGCTGTAACCAAGTGCTAGAAAATTTGGTGGCCTAAAATAATAAGAATTTATCTCACAGTTTTGGGGTCCAGAAATCTGAAATCTAGGTGCCAGCACTGCAGGGCCACACTGGCCTTGGTGGATCTCTGGCACAATCATTCACGTCTTCCAGTTTGTGCTGGTTGTTGGCTCAATACTTGGCTTTTTGTCTTGTGGCTGCATGAAGTCAAATTCTGCCCTCACTGCCATCTTGTTTTCTACTCTGAGAGTGTATTTTCTATACTATGTCTCTCATAAGGACATTCGTCATTGGAATTACAACTCACCTGCATCATTCAATATGTTCTTATATGGATTCTATAAATATAATATAAATATGTAAGAGTTCTAATGTACTTATATTCTTTAAAATAAAATATCATTTGTAATTTATAGGGGTTTGAAGTAAATATCTTTTTGGTATCAGCAGCCAATTTTTCAGCCTGCCATGAAGACATTCTTGGAAAAAATTTTAGTCCATGATTCCACGATATCCTTTGCCTTCATTTTCTTTGAATATTATTAAATTTTAAAACTGAAGGGCAGTTGTTATGTAATAATAACACTTAATGTTTTCTTTTTAAATTAGGTAAGAGCCTCAGGAAACATCAGATGATTTATTTGCATTACATAAGGAATTAAGGGCACCATGTAAATGACAACTTCAGAATCCAAATAGAAATCATCCAACATTTAATGGCTTCTAGATGAAAGATTTTTAACTGTCTTGTCTATTTTCCCACAAGTTATTGAAAATACAAATTGTTCTCTCACACACGCATATACATCACACAAAATTGTAGCATAATGGTGTGTAAATTAATGTCATTAAAAACTCCTTAAAGATCCACCTAAAAGAGCTGTCTTTTATAACTCCATTATAAACATTTTACTGTGGAAAACAGGAATGGATATCTAATACAGTATCTACAACAATGTATTTTAATCACACATTTGTTTATGTTTCAGAGAAAGAAAAAAATACATATATATGTACACATACACACACAAGATAGCTAAGGTATTTATACACCTAATTTCTATTGGATCATTCAAAGGAATGGTTTGTGCCTACATCAGTCAGTTTTGCATTCCTGTATCTTGTAATCTGTGTAACTCTTTGAATAACAATATACAATATAATAATCATTGTTAATTTCCTATTATTTTCTCTTGAAATTCTGTATGATTGTTTTCATTGCTCTTTTTCTTCTTTAAAATAAAAAAAATTAAAACTTCTTGAATGCAGATTATCAGTAGTAATGAGAAATTTTTCCTCCATATCTGGACCTCTTTTAAGTCTCTCTGTGTAAGAACAGCCATGGTTCTTTAGAAGCAGCTTTAATTTTTGCCACATTACCCTGGTCACCATTATTGGCTAGGGAAAGGGAGATACAATCCATGAGCTCAAATATATATTTTTAATGAGTAATTTAAATAAGGAACATTAGACTCTAAATTTGTGTGTTTGAGTCACATAATTATAGAATTTTTAGCCACTGGAATTGTGTGGAGTTTTCTTCTAAACTCTCTGAGTTAAATATGTAAAAGCTAAATATTATTAAAGAAAATCAGAGAAGACTAGAAAGAATATGGACTCAAAAGAAAAAAAAAATTGTATGTGCTTCACTTTGCAAATCCAAGGATGTTCTGAGCTTATCTAACCCTGGAAAGTGATTCTGAAGCTTGATTTCTACCAGAGCTATTTAGCGGGGCCTGTTCTCCCAGTGTTCATATCCTATAGCTCACAAAAGCAACAACTGCTAGCAAATTGTCCTCTACACAATCAATCAGATCAATCAGAGGAGCAGCATCTGTCTTTTTCTCCTCCTCCCTGTCTGGGTTGAACCTGTTGGACTCTCTCTCGCCTTTTTTGCTTCAAGGTCTTATTTCTGCACAGCAACCTGAATTGTTGTATGTGTTTCTTTTGCACTGAACACCTTTTCTGACTCACTTCTTGGCATATGGGCCTGCAGAGTTTCTGGTTCAATCTGGCCCCTTTGGCCTCTAGTGTCATTTTTACCTAGCAAGGAAAGGGCTCCCTGCCTGTGTTTCTCAGTTATTTGAGGGACTAGGTGCAGTTCCTTGATGACAATGTTTGATTTTTCTGAACATTTATGTTGCCCTTTAGAAGGGCAGACACCCTTTCTAATTCCCACAATAGCACAGGCTAGCAGACAAGATGCCTGCTTGACTACTGAGACCTTTCAGGTCCAGTGTATTCCAGTTTAAATATTGCTATTCTTACAGTTTAATACCCTTCTACAATTTCCCTTTCTCTGGTGAGAGAGCTGTAATATTTCAAGAGGGGTTTTTCCTTCCGCTTGTTTTTTAAATTGTTTTTTTTTTAGTTTAAAAATTAAATGTCATAACAAACCCAAAACGAGGACTATCTTTTAAAAAATTCTTGTAATATCTGACATCTGAGATTCAGAAATATTTCTTAATGTCATTATAATTAGCATGGTTCTATGTAATAAGGTAAGTTAATCAGATTGCTACAGGGACATAAATTGAAATGGAAATATGCTTGAGACTAGATGGAAAAATTTATTTATTTATTTATTTATTTTATTTTGTTTTGTTTTGTTTTTGCGGTACTGGGGATTGAATTCACGACCTTGCGCTTACCAAGCAAGTGCTTATACCGTGGAGCTATATTCCCAGTGATGGAAAAATTTAAAAGGAAAGAAATTTGGGGGAGTCATATCCTCTATTTTATTTATAATAAATAAAACATTTTTCTTATCTGGTTAAAGTTTCTCCAGCTCTTACAAAGGGATTTTTCTATGTTTTATTTTCAACTTCATACTCAGATTGCTCACTTAGATAGAGCATGTTTTCCACATTGTCCACAGGCACTGACAACCCTCCTCATCTTTAATTACACAAGGAACTGGCCAGTGATAATAGTCTAAATAGTCTACACCAGCAGTGGTGAGTGTATGGCATGCATGCTGCAGTGGGCTGATTGTTATCACTGAAAGTGCTGAAAGGCTCACAATCACTGGTCTACATTCTTCATCAATAAAAGTTGAGTGATGTGCATTTGTTATTAAGTTTGACAGAACACCTGACTCCCTTAGTGCTTCTAATTAAACGTTGTCTTGGTTACTTTTCTATCATTGCTGGGACAAAATACCCAGTGTCCAAAATTTAGGAAGGAAAAGTTTATTTAGCTTACAGTTTGTGGAGGTTTCAGTCCATACTTGGCTGGCTCCAAGGCAGAGTGGCACATGGCAGAGGGCAAACTTTTGGGGCAGTGGAAGATAGCAAAAGCAACAAGAGAAAAAGAGAGAAACTGGGGCAAGCAGCCTCTTTCCCTTCCTTACACTGTATGCAAACTATCCACCCCAGTGCAGGAATAGCACTCACATCCATAATTTCAACATTGGACCATGAATCAGTCATAAACTGAAGAAGTCAGCCCCATGATTGCATAAGGCTTTGGGGGGACATGCAGACGTACACCATAACAAACACTGAATTGAGCTGTTTCTCTAATAGTGAAGAACAACACGGAGGGGCGTGTTGGCATAGAACAGTAGTCTTGGCACTTGAGAGGTTGGAACAGGAGGGCCAGTAAGCTGAAGGCCAACCTGAGGGGTGAGACCCTGCCTCAAAGAACAACAACAACAAAATACAATCAAATGTCTGCACTAACCTGATGATTGTTAGCAGAATTCAGGTAGAGGGGAGACAGCTGTTTCCTGGGTTGATTTTGGTGGTGCTGACAATGTCACCTGCCAACAATGTCGAGTTCATTATCATGTTTGCTTACTAATCATTTTAATTATCATCCTAAAGTGGACTCTTTCTTAAAGAAGACCAACTAAAAATAGATACGCAGCATTTTTGATTGTTCTAATTTTGAATCATGAGGAAGACAAAAAATGTTGTACGAAACTTATCTCTTAGTGTTTTGAAACATAAATATCACCTTCAAATAGCAGCGGTTAACTCTTGAGTAGTTTTACTGTGGTAGGAACTATTGCATTTTATATATTTACTCACTTAATAATCATAATCTAAGAGGTAAATGCTATTTTCTCCATTTTCCAAATGTAAAACATGTAGGCTATCAGCTAATGCACAGTATGGTAGGAATTCATTCCTGCCCACATGGGTCTAGTCTTCTTAACTGCAGTACTACACTGTATCACACATACAGTGCATGCCTTAAAACAACTGGAAGCAGAACTTTCCCGGTTGCACTACACCTCTCACTCAGCTTCATGTGCTCTCCACAGTGGCAGACTCAAATGAGAGGACAGGACTTGCTCTAGACCAGAACACATCACTTTCCAGAGACAAGCAGCTCTACAGACAAGTATGGGGAGTAACTGAGAAAGGACAGACATACAGACCACTTGGTCCTTGAGAAGAGAAAGAAATCTCATAATAAGGCAAAATAAATTTCAGTATTTTTGAGAACACTGTACAATAGCTTATTCCTTATCTTAATTAGTATTTGACAGCTTCATGCTTAATAGATCAAATGTCATTTTTAAAAATTGTTTAGTCTTGAGAGAACTTCATATTTCATAAAGACTACATTATGTATATAAGGGATAATTAGTAAGTCAAAACAATAGCTATCATCAAGATATCAAATAAAAGTAAATATTGGTGAGAGTTCGGGGAAGATGAAACCCTTCTGCGTTGTTGATAGAAATGTAAACTAGACAACCATGATGGAAATCACTATAAAGAGTCCTAAAAAAGCTAAAACTAAAAGTTCCATTTGATCTAGTTATTCTCTTCTAGGTATCTTCCCAAAAGAATTAAAACCATCATATTGCAGTGATATATACATAACCATGTTTGTAGCAGCACAATTCAAAATAACTAAATCTTGGAAGCAGCCTATATATTCATCACACGAATGAATAAAGACAGATGAATGAATAAAGAAATATGAACAAAGTAAAGAAAATGTGGCATTTGCACAAATAGACTATGATTCTGCCATAAGGAAAGACACATTTGAGTCATGTGTAGGTATACAGATACAGACTGAGACCATAATATTAAGTGAAATAAATCAGACAGATGAGAAATATGACATGGTTTCTCAAGTATGAGAAATCTAAAATTAAATAAAAAGCAAACTAAAAGATGATAAGAAACAAGCAAATAGATCTATTGTAAATGGAAAGATCAAGAGATGGAAAGAGAGGAAGGGAGGGGAGGGAGAGGAGAAGAATAAAAAGAGAATGTGTTAAGTACGTGTACCGAGTCCTGGCAAGAAACATGAATATTGTGTACAGCAAACAGGTACAAATAAAAAATAACAAAATGTTTAAGAGTGTAAATATACTCAGAGAATAAGTAATAAAATAAGGAATAAAAACTATTTCCAGTAGAGTAGATTTCCTCAAATGATAAGCCTCGGAATCCTTTCCTTCACTTCTTTTTTTCCAGGCTCAATGGAAAATGATATTTCTTACAGACACTGCTGCTTCATAAACATATTTAATTATGAATCTGAAAATAGGAACTGTGACATCGCCCATCACTGTGAGCCAGAGACCCGTCTAAGTGGAGACATACATTTTACTTTATTAAATTGCCACAAGAACCCTATTATAGAATTGTAGATTGATCTTTTTTATTTTACAGATGAGGAAACTGAAGCATGCAGTGTTGAGTGTAAAAGAGCTGAGATTCAAATATAGTGTATGATTTTAAACAATAATACACATGTAAAATACCAAAAATAAATAATTGACCAAGAAGGGCATCACAGAAGTGGAAATGAATGAGTCTTTAGAATTCTCTAATCCTACAGATATATGAGCCTAGTCTCAATCTGTTTAAAACAGAATTAGTCATTTCTCAAAAGCTCAATTTTGTAAGGTATAGCTATCTATACTGCTCAGGGTACATTAGGATGTAGCATGATTAAAAATTGCCATGACAGTTCACTGGCTTAGTGTAATAATTTACACTTTTGATCCTGTAAGCCCTTGTTCCATGTCCCGTTCTTTCCGGGATCCAAATTAACAGAGTAGTGTCCATTTGAACCGTTTAGGGTCTAATGGTAAAGGGGAAAGAAAACTGAATCAAATCCCTGTTCTTAAAGCTCATGCCTGAGAAGACAAACACAACACTCCCGCTCACGTTTCATTATGGAAAGAGAGGCACATGGCAACAAGTGAGCCTGACAGGTCTGGAATTGTAAGCTGATGTAAGAATAACGTATGTAATTGCAGTGTAGATTTATTAGCATCATCATTCAAAAAAGTGTGAAACCTGGAATTTATTTCTAAACTGTATTTTTAATTACCTTTGTGCAACCAAAATACATTCAAGATATATATAGTAGTTATACCATAGCCACCTGCTCTTCCTTCCTAGCTAAACAGCATCCTGTCTAAAAGTCTTTCTGCGAGCGAATCTCCCTAGCGGGTACTTCATCCTACACCCAGCTTCCTCTCCTGTTAGTCATTGGCCACATCCTCAGCAAAAAATAATGATAATTATTTTGTTACTGATAAGTGAAAATTAGTATTATCCTTACCCCCTAATTATGATTCCTTAATAATTTTGTATCTTCTACAAAAAATGATAAGAACACTTTTTCTTTTTCTGTGCAGGGTATAAGACCCAGGGCCTGGCATGTGCAAAGAAGTCTATGTCTTTGAGTTATGTTCCTAGCCCCCAAAGACTGTTCTTACATCACCATATCAGTTTCCCACAAAAGTTTGTGAAACCCCTAATGCTGCAAAGTTCATTGAGGACATCATTTGACACTGTAATCACTGGTTTAGGCTACTTTGTCTATGCTGTTCCCCACATTGTGTCTCTACTGAGCAAATATCTACTTTGACAAGTAGCATTTCTCTTGTGAAATATTCTTTTTTTTTTTCTGAGCCTTGCTCCCAATTCTACAGTACAGCACACCATGCACAGGAAGAGATATTAATTTTTTCCATTATTTTCTATATCTGTTCATGTAATTATTTCCTTGCATGCCTATGAATTTTATTGGTTGTAAACTATTCAAAGGAAGTACTTATGTATTATTCATTTTTGCATTTACAGTGCTACCACATGGCCTACAATATAATAGCTACTTAATAAATCTTGAACAATTTTTGAGTCTTCATTAAACAGTAATGGAGGAGAATTGAGAGTGTGTTACAGATCAGATTTTAAATCAGAGTGGGGTATACAAAAGCACATGGAAAACATGGGCCTAATGAGGCAAGGAATAAGAAAAGAGAGAAGACTTTGCTTCAGATATGCAAAGAAGAAAAGATGAAAGAAACGGGAATTTGGGAAAAGAGGTTAGTCAATATTTGATCACACTAGAGAAGAAATTATGACAGGTAACAAGTTTACATTCCAAATTTAACTTTCTTATAAAATAGGACAATGAGTTCCTCTGACTGGTAGAAGAGATTTTCTTATTTTAATACTTTTTTTTCAAATTTAGTATGAAGGGAAACAGTACTGCATTTGATATAAAAATGAAAATGGCTTGTTTCTCCAGACTTTTATTTTCTCCCAGCTCCTCAGGCCATTAAAATCAATCTATTACTTAAGCATTTATAATAGCAAACATCTTAGAATTTTGACTTTTGATTTGATCTTTTTTCACTCTGTCCTGCTAGTGGTCAAGAGTTTTGATGTACTATGCTTCTTATAAATATATCAAACTAAAATCTTTGTTATTTTTCATTTCATGGGGCACCACAGCCCACCACCATATTTAATACACTTAAGGCATAGCTAGCTGTTTGTGCTAAAATAATTCAATAGGGTAATTGAAAGATTGAGTGAACTTAAGAAGCTGTATAATGTAGAAAACCTTCTGATAGAGTATGTGTATAGCATTTATTCAATAATGAATTACTTGGATTTTTCAATAGAATTCACATACAGAAAACAATGGTGTGTGTTTGTGTGTGTGTGTGTGTGTGTGCAAGAAAAGTTCTCTTTGTCCCACAGCACATGAGTAGTCTCTTAGTAAGCTTGGTTATTATTTTACAGACTTGCATCTGAACTCAAATATTATTTTTACAAACACAATAATGTAGACAGTATGATGAAATGGATAGTCTTGTAGTACAAAAATGATTTGCCAAAAGTCTTTAAAGGGAGCAACAGAAAAACAAAAAGGCCAGATTGAATAGTGGGATTGGACTGCGGTTTGAAAGAATTCCAGACTTTTAAAAGAAAAATTCAGTTACATGCCTGCTACATGACTATGACAGGCATGAAAATGTGCCAATTACGACTTAGCAGAAATGCCAATGTACATGATGTGTTTGAATCAGATGAAGAATTAAGTGAAGAAAAAGGTCAGGCTACTTCAGATAAAATTAAATTTCAAAGCTAAATTTAAAATGCTCAAGACTTCTCAGGATTTTTTTCTTTGCCCACAGAATCTAATGTTCAAATGATATTTTTATGAAAGCACTAAGAGATTATATAAATTCAGAGCAGTTTATCATGGCACGCTAAGAGAAGCTGTGAATCAATGATTCAAGATGGTGGATATGAATGAATGGGTTGTATCTATCAAAGAAAAACGAAGGCAAGTAAGGATGCCTCGAGTACGTTAAATGAGTGAGTTTACATTAGAAGGTTTTATAGCAGTTTTATGCTCTAGAGCACTCTGCACTGTAAAAGCATGATCAGGAATACCGGAAGTATTAGGAGTAGACTAGGATTCCCTTAGGATAACTAAAGGCAAAAGAGGCAAACTTCTCAACAAAAGTGTCTCTGGTCCCGGAAATTACATTAAGGATTGGCTCTCTTGCTAAGGAAGAAGACCCTAAATGGTTTTTCTGTATGTATAATGTCTTCATATTCCAAACATGATCAAAAAATCTGAGTATGATACATAAAGTACCTATAAATTTAAATTTTTAAAAATGGAAAAACACAATAAAGGGATAATGAGGGTAAGAATATAAAATTCAATCTGAGTTTCGTGAAATTAGAAGGACAAGGCCGTTTGGTTCTAGGCTTTCAAATGGCCCATACAGAAAGTAAGGAAGAATGATTGTAAGATCCAAGGTACGTAAAGTAAAAGCTAAGGTACTGCGTAGAAAATCTGACCCTAAGACAACAAAAGATGGTCCACATAAGATTTGTATAAACAAGACTTTTTGCAATGAAATGAAACATTGTACAATAAACTTACAGCCCATGTGATCAAGTTCCATCCTTCTGTTAAAATAACCCACAACACAGGGAAATGCCACTGTAGGAGTCCATGCTTCAGTGATACAGAGGCCAAGGGTGCACTTTAGAATTTGTTGAAGAATAAATGAACTGCTTGTCCCTCAGAAACTATGTCAGAACTGCTGCTTCTGTCTATTAAATTTTAAATTGGAATCAGCTCACAAAAATTCAGAAATATACTATTGGAGGCATTTCAAGTGAAGCTACTAGGTGAATAGAGATCCATATATTATAACTAAACACATATATATTAAGAATGAACTTATTATTTAGGAAAGTTGAATAACTTTCATTAAGGTTGATATACCAAAGTGCTGTCAGGGGTGAATCAAAGAGTAGAGGAAACAAGGATATTTATTTATCATACATTAAATTGTGAATAAGAAAAGGATATTTTTTTACATATGAAATTGCTAGGACAAATAATTTTACTCCCAGTAATTCTTAAATACACAGGTAAAAAATTGCCATGGGCTTATGAGTTTATGATACAACTTAGCAATGAGATAGACTAAATATGTCTGACTGAATTAGTGCACCTTTTTTTTTTTACCTATAAGGCAATGCTGTATAGCAGGGAACCACATTTTTTTTTAAATTTAAAGTTCGTATATTTTAGACTCATAGTAAAACAACTAGGTTTGTATTTCATATTTTTCAGAAGCACATCTCATTCAGGGATCCTTCAATAAGGTAAAAGCTATAAAAGCTAAACTTGTATCTTATTATCTTTTTGCCCTAAAGCTGACTGTAAAACTGGTACAATAAGCATAAGTATGTATGTTTTCTTACTAAGATTTTTGCAAAGCACAGCATGCATTTAAATTAGAGATAGGAAATAATCTACAAGGTGATTGCTCACTGCAATTGCTGGGAGGGTTGAAAACTAAACATGGGATTTGATACCCAGCAAGAATTATCACTCATCAAGGAGGGCTCACAACCTGGTATTTAAAAAAAGTTGGAGACTTCCCAGGTTTCATTAAAATTTGTTTTAAATGAAAGAACTAAAGATGATTTAGTCACACAGAGTTTTCAAATTCCAGTGGGCAAGAAAACATGCACAGTAATAATCATAAAAGGCAAAGTAACTGCAAACCAATTATGTTTATATATAATGTGCATTTTAATAACTAGTTTTGATGAAAAAGAAATATAATAATTCCTCAATCTTATTGGACTTAATATTTCAGTGAATTTGTTTCATCTAGGAGAATTTTGGTATGGTAGGCTCGATTCCTAACTGTCAGCCAACTTACCTGTAACACTCTCAAAAATTGAGAATAATAGTTTTAATATACAAAACATTGTCACATGTCTTCATGATTGACATTTTAAATAATAAGTATAATGTCAAAGATTAAAAGTAGACAGGCATCTTACATATTATTATAAAATACTGAACAGGTTGGCTATATTCTTGAGACTAAATCTACTACTAAATAACAATTAGGATTCAATTTCAGCTCCTTTGTAGGAAAATAGTTTCTGATCGATATACATAATTACTTTTTCAACTCTGATGAAGAGTTCATAATACACTTCCTACAATAAATTCAATATAACATGAGGATATAAAGGTGTTAAGCTACATTCATGAATGTTCACTATATAATATAACTTTAAAGCCTGGTGTTGAAGAGCTTTACAAGAGCCCATTCAATTAAATATTCATTGAGTACCCTCTGGGGGCTGGGCCTTGGGTGAGCTCCAGAGGGGTATAGAGGTGGGAACATTGAGTCTTTGGATCGGCCTAAAAAACAATTCTTTCTGCTATCAGTCTCATACACAGCAGGAAGAGTCTTTTTATTCCCTTCTTATTGTATATGTACAATATTTAACGCTAAAATAAAGTAGCTATCTAAAGTATAAAAGAAAATCATCCTTTCTGAGATTATAAATGTTAGCAATGAATATCACTTATATCAAAAATCTGAATAATAGAAAGAAGAAAGTTTGATACCTAAGAAATTAGTGTATTTCCAAGCAAAGGAAAGAAATGTAAAAAAGTCACATAAAGGTTGTTAAAACTCAAAGCAACCTCGAAACAAAATTAGCTTTGCATTTTATGGTTTGTTAATAAATAACAGGCTCTTAAACTTTATTGTGTTTTTACTTGCTTTACTTGCTTTTTATGGGAAGCAAACTTTTCTGTCGTCCTATGTATAGTAATAACAAACACTTGGTTCTAGGAGCCTGAGAAGTAAAAAAAAAAAGCAAAAAAAACCTGAGTGTTGTAAATTCCTTGATAATTATATTCATTCTTTTTCATTAAATGAAATATTTATGAAGATTAATATAATAATAACTGTTTCCTGTCATTTAACATTTATTACATAGAGCAAATTGCTGAATATTAAGGAAAATTTGCCTTAGGACTTGGTACAAAAAGTTATTTTTCTAGAAGTACAAAACATCCTAAAGAGCACATTAAAGTAAGAACTATAATTCATAGGCATTTCTTATATTGCTCTACATGTTGGTTTCTAATGATTGACATCTATCCAAGGTCAGTTTCAAGACATAATAAGCAATTTTCCCAGAAAGAAACTTTACGTTTTACTTTCCATAGTAAAGTTCACTGCCAAAGACAAATCAGAAAACTGTTTCAATAAGAAAGTCTGAAAAAATAATGTTGGTATGTAGAATCATGTGGAGTTATGTATTCAAAATATAAGCCAAGAAGTTAACCCTGAAAAGAATATGAAAACCATGCTTGGTATAAGAAATCTATATAATTTTAATTGCTTTTGAAGTCTTCACTAAAGTTAAGTATATAACTAAATGGACATTCAGGAAATTTCCTAACCTAAGGTACTAAGGTAGACTTGAAATTCTCTCTCTATCTCTCTTTCACACACACACACACACACACACACACACACACACACACAAACATGTTTACATGTATATATGTATGCATACATGTACACATTACAGATATCCATATATGTGTATATGTTCATTATTAAACGTCTATACTTTTTATAGATGCTACCTGTAATAACATTAGTACTTAACTATCTTATTGGTAAAGAATGAGAAAACTTTTCTGCATCTCACTTTCAGTAAGCACTGACCCTAAGATACAATGTAGCATCACCTTTACTTCCCAGGCACTGGGTAGGAATGAGGTTGCAGTTTAGAGTAAAGAAGTGATTAAAATGGGACTATCTCAATTAGTAAAGTTATGAAGGTGGATTGTTTGCATACTCTCCAAAATAAACCAGTGGATTTCCCTTCTAATTGTGAAACTGCAAACCTCTCCTTCTATCCCCCAAAATATCTCATGACAGCCAGATCGTGAACAGAGAACTATTTCTGGTTCTGACATGTACATGTGTCTCCCTGTGCAGACCCATCATCATGAAATGACAGCTTCCAGATGCTTGCCAACCTCTACCTTAGGGGAAATCTTTTAAAAATAAACACCAGAACAAATATTTCCTTCTGAATGCTCAGTTATTTTACTAACTTCTTAGAACCTTCTACCCCACATCAACAGATTTGACATTATTAGAGACCTTTTAGTAGTTTGAGAGAAGCTGAGGATATTTATTTGAGGAAAAGTTTATTAAAATTCTGTTTCAGAAATCATGATTTATATATGTATCATTTCTACCTTGAATAATAGTAGCATGTGTCTGATATAAAATGCAACTATTTTTCCAGTTCATTAGAATGCAAAACTAATTTCCTAAGTATTTATAAGATTCTGAATACTGCTATTGAAAAACTAGAATCTCGCTTTTCTTATGAATCAAGAACTTTTGGAATTGTTCTATAAATATCTCAAGTCAATCATAACATATGCACTCATTTTAAGATCAATTCTATTTCATTTAAATTTCTACTTTATACACTTAAATACTCTTGCTCTGTTCCAGATTTCATTAAACCATTGGGCTGGGGATTTAGCTCAGCGGCAAAAGCGCTTGCCTGGCAAGCGCAAGGTCGTGAGTTCGGTTCCTGGTACCGGAGAAAAA
>NW_004955407.1:15578385-15582437 GCF_000276665.1 Chinchilla lanigera
AATAAATACATGTAAAAATGTTCAACGTCATTGGTCATTCAAGAATGCAAATTAAAACAACACTGAGATTCCATCCCACCCAAAAATGGCTACTATGAAGAAATCAACCAAGAACAAATGCTAGAGAGGCTGTGGGGAGAAAGAAACCCTACTCCACTGCTGGTGGGAGTGTAGATTGGTGAAACCACTGTGGAAATCAATTTGGAGAGTTCTCATAAAACTAGGATTGAAAGTCCCATTTAACCCAGCTATTCCTTTTCTGGATATTTTCCCAGAAGAATTAAAGACATCATACCACAGCGATATATGTGCACCCATGTTTATAGCAGCACAATTTGTTATAAGCTAAATCTTGGAAACAACCCAGATGCCCATCCACTGAGAAATGGATAAAAAAGATGTGGTATTTTTATACAATGGAGTATTACTCAGCTATAAAGAAAGATAAACTTGGGGCTTTTAGAGGTAAATGGATGCAACTAGAGACCATATTCATAAGTAAAATAAATCAGACCCAGATGGGTAAACATCATATTGTCTCCTTGGTGTAGCAACCTGAAAGACTAGGTAAAACTTATGTCTATTTCCTATGAAAGAATATATAGATAATAATTAATATAAGCACAATAAAAAGTAATAATCTCAGAAAAGATATGAAACTACATTGCCTCATTTGTATCAATTATTGCCACTCAAGTATTAAAAAATCTAATTTTATGAATAATTTTAGGTCCTTAACCATTCCTTATTGTCACACTAGCTCTTATTCTTTGTTATACACACACAGACACACAAACACACACACATACACATCCCATGATACACTTCTTTTCTGCACGACTTTTCTCCTAAGAACATTATGTTCACTCATTCTTGTGTCCTCGCTCTGCAGTTTTTGGTCCAATCAAACACATTATTAAAGCATTAAAGTAGATATTTCCTTCTGGGAGCCTTCTTCAACACTTTAAATACTGAGTTAACTCTTCCATGTTTGCCAAGGACTGTGCAGGAAACTCCATGTGAAAGTATTTCATCCAAGGTTATGTGTCTTTTGTGTGATTTCCCCCAGCACATGGAAAGTACACAGGAAGCCATTTACCACTGCACCCCACTATCTAGTGACCTGCTTTGGACTTAACATGTGTTCAATAAATACAAGTAAAACAAATGTCTCCTGGCTTGAAATTTATAAATAGGTTTTTCTTTCTAGCATGGTAGCCATGAAGTACATATGAGTATTATACACTTGAATTTTAACTCATCCAAAATTAAATATACTTAAGTGTAAAACAACACTAGATTTTGACAACTTAGGAGTGAAAATAAAGTAAATATCATAATAATTTTAAAAGTGCTATGTTGTATATATTGGAATATAATAAAATATACATTAAAAGTAGTGTTATCTGATTGTTTTGCTTTCTTTAAGGTGGCTACTTACATTTTTTAAACTAAATGTGTGACAACAAGATATGGCTTGCTCTTACCTTTGTTAAATGCCAGGCCCAAGAATATCACCAGCCCAGTATTATAGCCATTTTTGCCATTCACTGTTAGTTGAGGCATTGTCCTGTTGTCAGTAAGATAAGAACCAGTAGTATTGTAAATCTTGTTGGTAAATCTTCTTAGATTAAGTACTCTGTTTTTAAGTAATCTATTGTTTTCAATTACAATAAATTAGATTATTATATGAACCATCTATAAATAGTTTTTAAACACATTGAAATGACAGCTATTTCAATATGGAGACATAAAGAATATATTCTCATTTTAGAATCTGAGTGAAAGGAAAACTGTAGAATTGCACTATCTAATAGAACATTCAGCAATGATGAAAATTCCCTATATGTGGGCCATTCCTCAGGTCAGCTGCTAACCACAAGTGGCTACTTATGCATTTGAAATATGGTTAATACAACTGATTAAATGAATTCTTAATTTAGTAATTTAAATTTAAATAGCCACATGTGGCTAATATCTGTCATATTGGACACTGCACCTTTAGAAAGAAAGAAAATTTCTGCCCTGTTAGCAATACTGAATTTTAAAATCACTTACCTTGAAATGTCTACTGAGACATTTCTTTTTTTTTTTTTTTTTTTTTTTTTGGTTTTTCTCTGGTACCGGGAACTGAACTCACGACCTTGCGCTTGCCAGGCAGGCGCTTTTTGTTGCTGAGCTAAATCCCCAGCCCCCGAGACATTTCTATCTTACCTGAAAAGTAATGTTTTACAAACTTAGAATGGTTAAAGTACTTTAGAGACACTACCAGTTTAGTTTTTAAGAATTTTTTCTTAGGAAATAAAGATATGCATATTTAAATTGCCACTAAAATCTACTTATATTTTAATTATCTGATACCAGCAACCCTTCATGTAGTTAAATTATACATATTTGATTTTTAATTAAAATCAGAACATCCATTAAAAACAATTAAAAATATGTCACCCAAGTTCTTTGTGTTTCTTTTTATATTTTATAAATACATTTCTTTTGATATTCTGTGGAAGTAATTAATTCAGAATAACCTAAACCTCTGGAAGACATTTACAGGAGGCCTTTATTATGTAAAAGCAATTTCTGATTTGGGAACATGCAAAATAAACTATGTATTTAAAATGCTAAACCTCAGGGTTTTTTTGTCTCTTCCAGGATGTCCAGAAAATAGGTCTTTAAGAACAAGAGGTAATTACCATTCAGATTTACATGCTTTAATAATGGGCTAATAACTGATTGAGTAGGTAGCCCTTCTTCCTGTGGTTTTCATCAGGGAGGTATTAGCATCCTAGAGTCTCACAGTTGGTTGATACAGCTTTTATACCTGACAAATAATGTCCTTGTGTTATATAAGGATATGCCTCAAAATTTTTGAATTAATGTTAGTGTAATTTTGCCTATGGAAAAATATAATATGCAAATAACTTGTTTGAATTATTTTTATTTTATATATACTTGGTTAGTTAGTCAGCTTCTTGCCCAAAGTTTTCAGCACATAGGTTGGAAATATCAGAAAATGACCTTGTGGAGTCACAGTAACATCATAGCGGAGACAGAGATGTTGAATGTCTGATTTTTTAAAGTTATAAAATGAGCATTGTCTTTAAAATTTCATCATGTCCTTTTAACTGTTTATGGGACATAGCATTTAGAATGTCCTGCCGCTGTTTGGTGGTAGGAGACAGGAGGGAAAGCAAAACTTCGCAGAGTACCTGCTCAGTGACGTTCCCATGTATGCACTGTTTCTTTCAGTCCTGCAGGCAACCTCCAGGCAAAGTTAGGGAACTGGAGCTCTTAGCAGCTAAAGAAATTTGCTTTTCATCAAAAAACTGATAATGAAGGCAAAATGGGGTTAAAGGGGACTGAAGTCTCCATGACTCTAACCTTGAAGTTTATGTCTTTCCTTCCATGTCACATGGACTTTTTGGAAACATAGATTTTGGTATTTGATTCAGAATAACAGAAAAGTAAAAGCTAAAAGCTACTTGCATTAGAAATACATTGTAGAAAAATTTGCATGCAATGTCCAAAGTTTGACACATATATTTTTGCTTTTTGTTGTATATTTCTTCCTAGTATAATTTGAGGGATTTTTGATACTAAGTAAACTTTCCTTGGATCTCTTAAAGTAGTATTTTTAGCAAATAAATTTAAACTTTTTCTTTGTTTTCTCTTGGCTTTACATTGAGATAAAAATCATGTTTCTAAACAACTAATATCTGGTTGAATAGATAACATTCAACAGTTGATACAGTTTTTGTATCTTACAAATAATGTCCTTGTATTATAAAGGATATGCCTCAAAAATTCTTGAATTAATTTTAGTGTAATTTTGCCTATGGAAAAATATAATATGCAAATAACTTGATGTTTGAATTATTTTTATTTTATATATAGTTATTTAGTTAGTTAGCTAGTTGTTTTTAAGACACCAGCTCACTACATAGCCCAGACTGGCCTCCAACTCATGGTGATACTCCTCCCTGTGGAATTCTGGAAGTACAGGTGTGCTCCAGCAAGCCCACCAACATTTGGATTTTTTTTTTTTTTTTTTT
>NW_004955407.1:15582537-15583595 GCF_000276665.1 Chinchilla lanigera
AAAACCATAAAAATTTAACTTTAACTACAATGGAGAGCACTACTATATTGGATATTACACTTTATATTTTAATGATGATTAAGATGTGCTATGTTTTGATCCAAAATTCTTTGTCCAGGACAAAGAAGTGGCTGCCCCTGACTTGGCTGTGGAGTGTCAATCTCTAGAAAGAGGGAGCTTCCCATTAAAAGGAACTGTCAGATTAAACTGGAAAGAGTATCACATGGCTTGGGTATGTGTGTTTATTTATTGCTTAGGTTTTAGATCACAGAACACATCCCAACAAATGTGGTGGTAAATTTTACCTTTGTAGCTATTTATAGATTTATGTTTGATCTTACAACTCTCCTATGAAAATAAAATCCCTTCACTTGTACATTAATTATTTTACTATAACAGTTATTTGTTTCCAGAATAAGAAATATTATTTGATCTACCAAAAACATTGCTAATTTGTGATTTTCTTGTTGATAAATATATACCATTTGTAGTGAGGCCCCCAAGGGCAATTGTTTAGGGACTTTCTAGTAGCTTTGTTATTTTTCCTGGAACAATGATTTTTTCTTACTTCCTTCTTCTTTCTTTTTATACTATTGGTTCTTATTTCTATTTATTTTTTTTATTTTAAAGACAGTAATAAATGAGAAACACAAACAAAGAAATAGAACAGTAGCAGCATGCCAGTATCACAAACATAAACAAATCAACGCGAGAATATTCAAAGTGATACAGGGTCTCAAGACAAAATAATATGAATCAACAGTGGTTGTTACATTACATAATGCTATCCTCAACTGCTTTGTTCAGATTACCAGATGTAAGAACGAAAGATTGCTCAAACCACTAAAGGGGATAAGAAAATAATTCTTCGATAAAACAGGAGAGATAATACAGAGTTTCACTAGAGAAAATGTTAGGAGTTCATCATTGTAATTCCATTGCATACCATTACCTTCAAATCAGTTGCTCAGACCACCAGAAACAAGCATGCACAATCGATCAGAACATAAAAAACCATAATCATTAACTATTCATTTCAATACACCATCAGATATCAA
>NW_004955407.1:15587831-15631817 GCF_000276665.1 Chinchilla lanigera
TTTTTTTTTTTTTTTTTTTTGCTAAAAGTAAATGATAAGTGGAAGTAATTACATATCATGAAGTCTGTATGCAGTAGATGAAGGAATGCAAATGTTCTTCGTACTTTTCTGGATGACAAATTACGGCCACATGAATCAGTATTGCCATTTGAAGTTGATCTGGCCTTGAATTCTGCTTCCACCTCTTGCTTTAATTCTAATTTCTGGTTTGATCATGTTTAGTTTGCTCATCTGGAAAGTGTTTGGAATATTTCAATTTACCTCATATTAATATAACTATAAACTTGGTATAGTTCATACTATACTCACATAGTACACATACAGTGCTCTATTTGCTCATATAGTGTTGTTATTGCTGTTGCAAAAATTTTGTATGATTATAGTTTCTGTTTTAAATGTGAGAGTTCAGACTAGTTATTTATTAAATTAAGTAAAATGTTTAACTTGTATACAAAAAAGAATTCTTTATTATTAATTCGATATTAGAATTCTTTTCCACGTCTCAGTGATACCAGTCTTTGCATCTTACACTCACTAAACGCAAGTAAATGAACTAGAAAAATAGTATCTATCTCATTATGTGGTTAAATGATATTGATAGATTTCTTTAAACTAAGGGTCTTGCTATAAAATAATGATTAACAACCTCAACTTCACAGAAAATCATGTACTAAAATAAAAATACTTTATGGAGAAACCTATAACATATAGTCAAACTATCAAAAGTTCTTCATTTTAAAATTGTAAGAAAATATAAATCTTAATATAGGATCTAGGGCCTAGGATGTAGCTCAGCAGTGCAGTACCTTCCTGATAAGCATGAGGTCCTAAGTTCAAGTCCCAGTACCTCTAATATATATATATATATATATATATATATATATATAGAGAGAGAGAGAGAGAGAGAGAGAGAGAGAGAGTCTAACTATGTAAATTTTTATTTCTACAGTTAGGTGAAAGTCCAAGAAGATAAAATTCTTAGCAACATGGACAGTAAGTTAATGCATATCACTGCTCCTGATGGTTTGAATTTGTGTCTTCCAAAACTCATGTTAATATTTAATCCATTAGGCCAAGAGAACTCTACCTTCTGTGTTGGAATTGGTGGTCTTATAAAAGGGTGTGCTCTGTCCACTCTTCCTGCTCTTTCCCTCTGTGTGTCTTTCCATACCATGCTTTCCTTTCCCCAATGTTGTGATGTAGCAAAAAGGTTTTGCCAGATGCCAAAACCATGATTTTGGACCTCTCAGCCTCCATAACTGTGAGAATAAAATTCTACTCAGTATAAATAATGTAAGATTATGGTCTTCTGTTACAGCAGCACAAAATAGAAGACACTATCCAAAATAGAAATAAAATGACTTACCTGTGAGAATCAATGTCTCAAAAGTTTATTTCCCAACATTACTACTTTAATAGCATGTCATAAAAAAACAGCATGTCATAACTGCATTAAGTTCCACTGTAGAAGTAACGATTAGATTATCAGAGAGCTCTTCCAATTATCCATGTAAACTTTACTTTAATAAATTAAATTTCCAAGTAGAAAAAGAATTTTTAAAAATTACTTGGCCAGAAATCCATAAATATAACTTGTTTTCTTCCACATGTTAGTTGTGTAAAATACTGAGCTGAGGTAAAGGAAGGGTCCTACCAAGGCACAAAAACATAAAGAAATTATGGCTGGGACCATACTACTTGCTAAGTGCCAGTTAACTTGACTATTGATGCACTAAACATTTCATTTGTAAACCTCCATTCTCAATTGTCAGCTGGACCTCAGGTTTGCAGTAGGTATCGTACATTTTTGTGATTATGTTGCAAAAACATTTTATGACACAGTATAGTTAGACCTTCAGAAAGCTAAGCATAATTACTAGGAATGTGGAAGTATGAAGCATATTTTAATTTTAAAAGGAGAACAGCAATTCCAATGGCAGATTAACAAAGAGATCCTGATAAGGTTTTGTGCAGAGCTGTCTCTAGAGATGAGCAAGTTACTCTGGATGTATCTTAAAAACCAATATTTATTGAGTCTGATTTTATCACTAAATATGAAGACAGAGAAGTTCACCCCCATGGAATGAAGGTTGTGTATATTTGTGTGTGTACTTGTAGGGGTATGAGTGTGTGTGTGTGTGTGCGTGTGTGTGTGTGAGACAGAGTGAGAGAAGGAGGAGGTAGGGAATCAGAGAGGAGGAAGGAGTGCTTATGTATGCATTCTGTTGAGTGTGCTATAAAGTGGACATACCTCAGTAGTTTATATACAGTCATGTTGGAAAGACTAGAAAAAGAAAATGGGAGGTTGTACCTTATTAGGTATTATAAATCCATTCATTGATTTTATTGATCAGATTGTATGAATTCTGTAACAACAGACACCATTAACTTAAACATAATAGAGACCTTATCCAACATATATAAATCTATAGTGAACTCAAAGTTCTTACAGAAGGGAATGTTAATCTTTGGAGTCACATGCTTTGCATGTGTCTGAGGGTATTTCAACATCTTTTTCATTCTTTCTGTTCATAGATCTTATTTGTCATAGTATGGGAAGATAGCAGTCACCCAGGAGTGATGGTTAACAGTCAAATTCTAAGTTCATAATGCTAGTCTTTGTGCTAAGCTACCACTCTTGTAGCCAACCAAGGAGACTATAACTCAAATTTCTTTCTGTCATTTTATCATAATTGGTTTTTCTTCTCAACCTTTTATATTCATATGATTTGTTTATTCCCATGTTAATAAAAATGAATTAAGCTTGTTTACACAATCTACAGAAACATCACTCAAAATGATGAGACACCCACCAGACGCAGTGGCTAATCATGATAAATAATAATAAAATAAATGTTTATTGCACTTTACATATGATAAAGCCGACTGAGTGTTTCAAAGGACAGCCTCAATTCAGCAAGATAAAAAGCCCGTGTAAGCTGGGAAATGAGTTGCTGTTATTTTCAACTCATTGTTATGAAACGAAGCTCCTAGCTCTAAGGCAAATCATTTACCTAAGGTTTATGACATTCAGATAAGACTACAGTCTAAATTTCTATAGTTTAAGTGTAATATTGCTTAATTATTGTCATTCCTGCATAAACTAGTAATGAAATCAATGCTATTGCTCTTCCTCTCTCCCTTCTTGCTGTCTTTCTTTTCCTCTACATTTTAAAGGCTGATCCTTTTACTCACAATTAATTTATGCAACCTTTTTGTATGGTGTATCAGGTAGTACAAAAGGTGCTCAAATAAAAGGCTGAACATGATACAACTCTCAGGATTATTAAGAGCAATAAGTAGAAATTCTTAAAAATGAAGTGAAAAAGGAGGGAGGAAGCCCATGTATAGGACAATGTTCTCCATCACAGTGTAATCCTCTTTGCTCTACCATGGGCTGTTATGACAGCACGGTCTCATCATGAGTAGGGGGATGGTAGAAAACTGGGAGACATAATTTATTGTTGCTATAACATGTAAATTAAGGTTATGTATGCAAATATGTCATGCATCTGAGCAGTTTCTATTATATCTATGGCAATGAAAAAAAGTTATGAGAACCACAGTTCTAGACAGAGAAAAAAAAATTATGTATTGAAAGGGTGGAGTTGTCTTAAATCTGTTCACCAGCCAAAGAGCTGAAGCACTTATGTACCACTGAGGTTCCTTGAAATACTACATCAATGTCTATATAAGTAAAGTGCAAATAATCTCTAAAAAAACACCTTAGACACATTCCGACCTCAATAAGCACTACCCTTAAGCTTCTTCAGCAATTTGACGGTTAATTCCATTTTTAACCGCATCTAAGTAAAGGGATTCTGTGAAATCCAATAGCCATTTTTCCAACTGTAGTACAAAGAATTTCTTGCCACCTCTGTATTACTGTCTTTAATCATCCAACTTTATCTAGAGTATGATTTCTTTCTTTTTAATCATGATGTGAAATAGAGAAAAGCATATCAATCATGCTCTATAGAACCTGCAATTAGGCCAATCAAACCCGGGTTAATATTCTGTGTCAATTTTCAAATATGGAAAGAACTTTAGATATGCACTGTATTGATTCAGATGTTTTGAACACAGGTACAATTTGAGCTGCACATCAAAATTAAAAAAAAGAAATCCTACTACTGCTTGAAAACTTGAGATTACCATCCTTTCAAAAAGATGGTGTGACTTTTAGCGTTGTTTTTCTTTTATGTTATGTGGAAGACACTTCTGTTTCTTACATTTATGAACTCATAGACCTGTTTATTCTTTCTGCTGTATTACTCAGTCTTAATTTTCAATTGACTGCAACTTACTGAGTATGTGCATGTGCTAGGAAAAGTACTGCATGTCAGTGATAGAAAAAATGGATAAACTGTGGCTATCCCTTCAGAAGGGTTTTCTGGGATATTTGGATGTTTTATACTTGTATTAGATCAAGTCTTTCAGAGGGAATGAGTAATCTTTAAAGAAGATGTCATGAAAATAAGGCCAGAAAGAGTCTTTCAGAACTCCAGAGGCTGAAGCAGGAAGATCACCCAAGTTCAAGGTCAGCCTAGGCTACCTAGTGAGTTCAAAGCCACCCTGGATTACATAGCCAAACCTGGTCTCAGAAAAGCAAATGAAGAACAACAAGTACACAACAAAAGAACTGAGTGATTAACATTGTAAATCCTCAATTTCAAGATAGTAAGACAGATATTTAAATATTTCCATGAAGCTGGTGATATTAAACTAATTTATTATTTGAATTTCTGTGCCAAAAATGACTGATAGAGTAACATTACATTCTTTGTGAGCAAGAGTCTAGGTAAAAGTGTGTGAAAGTCTTATATATTTGTACATTCACTTTTTTATTCTGGGTTTTCTCATCTATATGGAGACTAAAGGTTAAGTTTTGCTGTAACAGTTAATAAACTACTTAAGAAGTATACATGAAATTTATATTTTACAAATCTATTAAATTCAATTGAAAAGGGAAGAAAATTATAACAAATGATATTACTTTGTGTTATATAATGAACTATATATCTTACGTTCATATGATGTACCCCTAAGCCCAGGGAGATGGCATTTGAAGATAGAGACTTTAAGAAAGTAACTAAATTTCAATAAGGCATAAGATGTGGACCTAATACAGTGGAACTGGTGGTGTCCTCATAAAAGGAAGAAAGGAGTGAACTTCTTTCTCTTTTCACGCATACACAGACGTGATCATTTGAGGACATAATGACAGATTAGCTATCTACAAGCAAGGAGGAAAGCTCTCATCAGAAAATAAACTTGTGAGCATCTCCAATTTGCATTTTTGTCCTCCAGAAATGTGAGAAAATACAGTTTGGTTGTGTGAGCCAGCATGCTGGGTCATTTTGTTGTGTCCGCCAAGGTTGGCTAATATACAATGTCAACAATTCCAATAAGTAGCTTATAAAATTTTCCTAAAGGTAACTACCAACATATATTCAATCCCTGTTGAGTTTCTGTTTGTGCTTTTAGAACTTTGTATATATAATCTCCCTGACTCCTCAGACCAGTCTGAAAAGATCAGTCCTTGTGTGATGGGATAGTATAAATAAGTGTGAGATATGAAGGTTAGTGAATAAAACATTGTTTTTAGGGTACAGAATACAGAAATATCATCAATTCTTATTAATTCTTAATAATTCTTTTTATTTTTAAGGGTACATTTGTTTGAATATTAAGTATTATTAAACACTGTACTGCAATCTTATACTTTTCATAAATGAGGAAAGAAAAATGCTAGTCCAATGAAATTTAAAATAATTATTGATAAAATGAATTCATGAAGTTTATCAATTGCTACAATTCTCTATCTGGAAGGAAAAATGTAATATATTAGGACAGAAGTAGAACAAAACTATTATAAATATAGATACAGTATTGAGATTAATTTTTGATAGCATAATCAAATTGCAAAAGCTTTGATTACTACTTAAAGAGCTAATCATATAAACCAAACACTAAAATTTAAAACCTATAATGTCCTAAAATAGACATGCTAGAGATTAAAAAGAAAATATCCATGAACATGAAAGCTTGAAATGTAATAAGGGCCCAAATGAGTTAGTGATGGCTATCATAAAAATCCGGCAGGGCATTCTATTTACAATTTGTAATAAAACTGTCACACATTAAATTTATAAAAGCATTTATCTTGGAAAAATAAATCTATTTGCCAAGGGCAAGTTAATAACCTCTACAGTTCATTTGAATATATGGACAAAGAGATAGCTTGATTAATAAAGCATATAAGAAATGTATCGAGAAAGATATAGGATGCGGTGAGAATGAAACATCGCTCAGAAAGGTTCTATGCTGTGAATTAACAGCAGGAACACGTTATACATTATCTGAAATACAAATCAATGTTGTTAATCACCAACCTAACAAATGTGCACACAGAGAAAATTGTGTTCAAGTGTTCCATTTTCAGAAACAATTAAAAATATTTCAATTTAAGTACCAAAAGAACATGTGGTTTTTTAAAATACCTAATTGAATGCACAGATTTGCCAAAGATTAGAAGTCCTGCACTTCTTTGAGGCAGCTAAGAGAAGAGAATTTTGTTTAATTGCATGGGAGTCTACAAATACTCAGGAATAAAAGCATACATAACTATTCCTTGAAATACCAGATAGACATAGAGACAGCTGAGAAAGCATCGGTTATACACTATTTAAAATAAGTAGGTGATAGTATAATAAGATATCACAGATGTCGTGAGGTTGATCAAGTCAGTTCAGCAATTTGTGTGTGTATGTGTGTGTGTGTGTGTGTGTGTTTCCCACAATGTCCATAAAGATCTATTCCCTTACTCTGCATTTCCCTTAAAATGCAAACATAATCTTGATTATTTAGGAATGTTTAGTTTTGTGTATTTTCACCAAATGTAATGACATATTAAAAGAAAAAGCATACAATGTGTAAATTTTCTTGGAAAATATTCAACTTTGCACTGTAGAGTGAACATAGCAATAGACAACATGAAAATAACTGGACACAGCTGTTGTCTAAGAAAAATTAGTTTTAGAACAAGCGAGGTATGTGATATTGCTAATGTATCACTGTTTACCAACCTTTTTCTCTAACATAGTCTTTAAAATCCTGTTTTGAAAAGCCTCAATTAGCAGTGAGTTATATTTATCTTTTCATTAAAAAATAAAATTGCATTCTTGAAGCACCTCCTATTGAAGAGTACACTTGTCCTTCCTTTGATCCTTCCATAAACTCACACAAATTTTCTAATTTTATTATTGTTATAAGCATCGAATCACTAATAGGTTAAGTACTTGAATAAGAAAATTGGCTGCTATCTTAAGAATGCTTTGAATCATTTTATACAAAGAACATGTCATTTAATACTGTCCAGTAGAAATTCTAGTACTGGGTCCTTTTTTTTAAGTAACTTAACTCTGTACTTCCATTTTCTCTTTCTACAAGAGACTTATAATAATATCTACATCATGGAATTACTGCGAAGCTTGAATGAGCTCGCCTGTGCATACAAATTTACAAGTGATACAACTACGAAAAGTGTACAATAAACAGTAACTGTTATGGCTATCATTACATTCATTCAAATTAGTAAATATCCTCAAACTTTGAGTAACTGCAGTATATAAGGACCAAATAAATATCTAAAATATAAAACATACCATGGTGCAACAGAGGCAAGTATTTTATAACAAGTTAACATTTTGTACTGATGTACATGGAGTTCTCAAGGAAGATTGTGGAAACTTAACGTTTTACACTAGCCCTCAAAGTAACATGAAGTCTTTTTTGGTTAGGACAGAGATGAAGAGAAGTCACTGAGGGTTATGCATCAAGCAAACAACCCGAAACAGAAAGAGCCCAAGGACTTGCTTTGAGTTAGAAATGAGGCTGCAAAGCAGCATCAACCCCTTCAGATGTGAGCTACAAACTCCATGTAAATAAATCAGTCGGGGCCCACAGTAAGGCTCAGCGATAACACAAGTGCTTAGCATGTACAAGGACAAGGGTTTGATCCCTAGCACCATGCAAAACGATTTTTTAAATCACTGATTTTTTTTAGTAGCATATGTTTGCGGTATGTCATCCAAAGCCGGTATTTGCTACTACAGAGCGAATAATTTTAATGAAATTAACGTAGGGAGGAAATTATGCAGAGGTGACAGTAAGATACAATTTTATAGGACAAGCTAAGATACAATTTTATAGGACAGTAAGATACAATTTTATAGGAAAAGCTGAAGTCAGAATTCTGGATTTTAAGCGAGAATTCTTATAGAAGGGAAGAGCTGCCGAAATCTCACGTGAGGCACCGAGATCAGAGAGGCCTGGAAAGGGACAGGAGCCTTAAGATCTATTCCTGGTCTGGCAATACCTGCCCCTGTTACCTCCAGCCAGTAATGCACTATCTTTAGGTTTCAATTTTTACTTCTGGAAGTGAAGAAATTGAATTGGATGGTATTTCAGGTAACTTCTACCATTCTAACTCTATAAATTTCATCCAGTTGTGGCAGGAGAGAGGATCACAAGAGATCTTGGAACTAAAATACTAAATGTATCTCTTTCATAGGAAAGCGGCTCAGACATTTTCATTCCTACATTATTTAAGAAATGAAAAAGGAAGTTTAATGAGTGCATGTTTAGTTTTGCAACCAAGGAAATAAACAATAAAGACAGATCTGGAATTATGAGGAAAGGTACATGAGTATCAATCTGTGGAATATTTTGTGTTCTCAGCCTGGAAGACCAACAGAAATAAAAAATGGACATAATGTATCTGAAAGCTTAAAGTCAGTGGAATGCTAATCTGGAATTATTACTGTAGCTAATATTTTTATGCTTTCTAATCTATGAAGTACTTTATCATGTATTAACGTATTTTATCATCTCAATAAGCCTATAAGGCAAAACTTAGCCAATGACATTTATTACTACTTGCTCAGTTGGAAAGATCCAGATCTTCAGAATTCCAACCAAGCAGTATTCTCAAATATAATCAATATCGACTGTACTCAAAGAAATATTGTGCTATGTTTGACCATACTTGGTGATTCTGTGGTGCTGTGAAGTGGTTTTGTGTTTGTTTGTTTTGTTTTTTCTGGTACCGGGAGTCAAACTCATGACCTCACACTTGCCAGGCAGGCGCTGTGCTGCTGAGCTAAATTCCCAGCCACTGAAGATTTTTAAGAAGGGAATAAGAGGGAAATTTATGTTGGGGTTCAGAAGAGAGTCTCAAAAGTAAAGTTCCAGAAGCAGCCTCAGAAGAAAAGCTATTCTTTAACACTTTCTTGCCTTCCTGTCTTTTACCCCTCGTTTTGTCCTAGCCCAGGCCATGCAAACAATAATTTTTCTCTACAAGTTGGATCATAAGAATCAGAATCCCTTTCTACAAAGCTAACCACAAAACACAGATAATGTTATTCTAATGCTCTCCTGTCTTTCTGTGTAAAACTTCAAAATAAATTCTTTAGCCTACGTTTTTGACTGTAGACCATAAAATCTCCCCATTCCAGAGAGGGCTGTGTCCCATAACTAGAAGGGAGGAATGATGTAAGAGATGCCAGGCAGAATATGGACAAAGGATTCCCAAGCCCCACTTTAGTACTATTGGATCATATTCTTTGGTCTGGCCATATTTCTATGTGGTTGTCCGTACTTCTTCAGTTTGGGACATCAAAATGGCTAGTTCAGCCTGGCTCTTTTAGTCTTCAGTCTGAAAGTTTCTACATCATGTGAATCTATGACCAATATTTTTTTTTTAACATTTTCCCTACCAATTTGACAATTGCCAGTTCATTTCAACAGAATCAAGTGTTGAAACTTCAAGGGGGGGGAAATTAAGCCTTTCTACATTTAATATCAGTTTCATAGTAAGCAAGATATTTGTGCTTGAACAGGGCTGAGACTGGAGAACTGCATGCAAGGCTATGACAAAATGCTTAGGAAATCTCTTCTGACTATCAGTTCCATCTGGTCCTGGTGACCTAAGCTTGTTGAGTTTGGCATACATAGCTTTAGCTTGCTTAGTGTGGCCACTGCTGGGCTAAATCAGTTGCCAATATTTAAGAGCCAAGATATTTTTATATACAAGTTTGATCTTTCAACTTTTTCAATTGCAGAACACCTGGCCTCAGTTTGCTGGAAGTAGGCGCCCACTGTTTCCTACCAAACACAGTAGCTCTTGGTTTGCCCCAAAGTCCTGATTGTTCTCTACTGCTTCTCAGACTTGACCTTTACACACTTCTGTTACCTTTTTGACAGCTGAAAACATCTCATTTTGCAAGATGATTTTAGAGTCTAAGATTTTTTAAGGCTGTGTAATGTTTTCATTTTGTCTGAGATGAGTTTTCAAAAACATTACACATGGGAGAAGGGTAGCAAAGCTAACAAAAAGCCTTAAGAGAAACCGTAAATTTATAAGAAAGGGAAAAAAGTTACAAACTGCATAGCAAAGGGCCAATCATAAAAATAAAATCCAGTATTCTGCCAACACCTGTCAACCATGTTAGCATGAGTGAAAACAATCTTTTCCATTTTATTCTCTTTTGTTATTTTATTGCTTGAGAAACACACTTGACATCTGTCCTTTCAACAGGTAGAAACTAAAATTCATTATTTTTCTCATGTGCTATCAACTTGTTGGCATTATTCCAGAGTAAATGATTTAATCAATGAATTAAAGGAAGAAGAAAAGCTTGTTAAATTTTATTTAACAAATCATGAAATAGTGATATTATTTTACACAAAGTAACAGCATTTATTAGTTGTCAAGTGTTCAAATCTTAATTTTTAATGTTCCAGTTTATTGCAGTATGGGTGAAAGGTGATGCAGAAGTTCTGGGTGCACAGGTAGGGTAGACAAGTTTTAACTAGAAACCCAGAGAGATCTCGTTTGCCACAGCTCCTGTGATTAAGACAACATATATGGCAGGCTTCCAAATATGGCACCAACAGGCATGTTCCTCATAAAGCCAATTAAATAAAAATAATGTATAACATTATCATTGGATTTCAAAATGATACGTTACAGATTTCTTATAATAATAATAAGATTGAATCTAAAAAAGAAAGATAATTTTCTGTAAAATGCCTCACATGCTTTTCTTCACTAATTCTACAATGGTCTTTTTCAACTGTTATTATTACATATATACTGTGTACACCAAGAAATTCAGTGAAATGGAGTATTTCAATAATACAAGAAATATATACCCCAGTAGTGTTATGTGCTATGTAACAATGTTTTGTCAATAATAGATTACATATATGACTGCAGTCCCAAAAGATTATGATATAACTAAAATTTTCTTATCTCCTTGTATTTTAGTGTAACTTTTCTATATTTAGGCAGGAGGATAGCTAGTTTGAGCCCATATTGGGCAATGTCATGACTTGGTGAGATCCAGTCTTAAAATAACAAATAAAGAAAGGGAAGGAGATCTAGATCTGTGTGAAATCCTGAGCTTAATCATCAATAATGACAAACAAAACAATTAAACAAAACTCAGGATTGTGTCACAATTGCCTGTATTCAATGCAATGACGTGCTATACAGGTTTGTACCTTAGGAGGTAGAGGTTATTTCATGAGTCTATAAAGGATATGCAGTAGGCAGTACCCTCTACGTTTGTATAAGCACAGGCAGCAATGGTCATGCAGTGATCAAATTGTTTAATGATGTATTCATCAGAATATAGTCCAATTAGTGAGAGTTAGTAAGTATATATTTCATCAAATCAATAACTATACACATAATACTTTTTCTAATACAAGAGGAGAACTTAGTCAATATAGTGCCCAGCAAAATAAGTAAAATACAGGTAGCTTCTTTTGTAACTCCATTTTTTCATGTGTAAATATTTTCTTTTAATTTTAATTAAGATGAGATAAATATTGAATTGTGTTTAACCCCTTCATATAATAGGAATACATTGTTGCATACAATCATGGAGGTTATAAACAAACAATACAATAATATAACAGTTCCAAATATAACTTCAAATTTTATAGGTAGAGTTCCAGAAAAAAAAAAATATGTGGTATTAGATAATGAAGGACAGAAACATGTGCCAACCTCAGAATTATATAATAAATTAAACCTTGATTCTGGAAAATGTCTTAGGGCTCTGCATGTAAAAAAGGAGGTTGATAAAGAGTACCCTAGGTCTTTGCTGTTGCTTCAAACAGAAGAGCTATCTTCATTTTTTAAGTTAGAATTTATAGGAATCTTTCCTCTTTAAAAAAAGTCTGATTTAAAAAAAAAGTTTTGGCGCAAGTAAGGCAAAATCTCCTTGTTGATAAACATTCTAACCAAAAATTGACTTCTTGACATGATACAGTTGTCCACTGATATTCATGGGAAGTTCATTCCAGGACCCCAAGAATACTAAAATCCACAGATGCTCAAATCCCTTATAATAATGTGGCATGATACTTGTACATAAGATATATAAGTCCTCTATATACTTTAAATCATATCTAGCCTACTTATAGTAACTGATACAATGTAAATGCTGGGAAAATAGTTGTTATAGTATATTGTTTAGGGAATAATTACAAAAAAGAAAAATCTGTACATACTCCAAATGTTTTCTAAATATTTTCGATCTGCAATTCATTATATCTGCTAATGTGGAACTCATATGTACAAAGGGCTAACTGTATTTAACCTCTCCTGATTCTCCCTTTAGTATGTATCCTACAGTAATAACTTAAAAAATTTACATCCTTTTCACTAGTTACTTTTATGATTTATTTATATTCTATCTGAAAATAATGGGGAAATGTGTGAAATGGAAAAAAATTTCCATGGGTCATTTTGAGGGGACCATTTGGTTTTATCTATTCTTTTCACCATTATCAAGATATTTTATAAATCTGGAAATTGTAGAATACTTATAGAAATGTAAAGTATGCCTAGAAGGTATATATATTTGATTATTGTGCTATGTATATTGACTCATTTTGTATCTGTTTGTAAATTCATCTCAGCATTCCTTTGTGGGTCTTTGAAATTTCCCTTGAAGTAGCTGTGTTTTCCTTCTGGCTTCTATTCAGTTAGCAAATTAAATGAAGGTTGTGATAAGTGTCTGTTTTATATTTGCATGAATCATGATTTGTCTTTCTGTAGAAAGAGTCTGATATCATTCAATCTCAACCTGTTCTATTTGGCCTTTTGCATTTATCTCTCAATAGAAGCTGATTGAAATTCTTCTAATTTTCTCCTATTAGTCAAAGCAAAAGCCTGTTTTTAATTTTTTTCCAAATTGACCTCTGTGGCTTTTGGTATTATCATTGATCATTCCTAGGATTTCCAGAACATAACTTTCATTATTTTATTGTTTTCTTCCTTGATCACTATTCCTCATGCAAAATAGAATCAATTCCATGCATTTTTAGAAATTAAAGAGTATGTCCAATTTTTGGATTCACCAAACTTACTGTGTACATTTACTACCATACCCAAGGTCATATACACCACGTACACGTGCTATCCTTGCCTCTGCTCTAGTGCAGTATCACATTTTGCTGAAGGGTGAGTCATTCTGTGGTTTCAATATATGAAGAAAGTGCCAAACATGCTTTCTAGCTCTAAACTGTTAGAGACCCCAAAAGCCTTGTCATTTATTTCTATCAAAAATATTGTTATTGCCACAATTTCATAACAGGTTTTTATGAACTGTGAATGTCTAGATTTCACCCTGCTTGAAAGTTGATAAATGAATCTGACAGAGATGCACGGGACTTACCGTCAAATACTGTGCTCCAAAGTCAGAAACAAAGGACCTTAATTTTTCGTGGTATGGCAGGAAACGTGAGCCTACTGGTCGTGTGGGTTCTCTTGTTCTCCCTCACAGGATTTGGAAGTAAACCCAGATGGATGCTGTGCACACAGTGGATTTGCATCATCTAAGTAACTCCAAATTTAGGAGACTCTGCAGAAGCAAACCTGGCCAACGTTTGTCCCAGGAGACGTAATCCTCACTCTATTGAACAGTAGACAGAGTTGCCCTCTGGTGATCAGAGAGATATTGTCTTTAAGAACCATAGCCATTGCCCTATCTAGAAATAACAGTTCATTATGGTTTGCATCTGGATTGTAGCCCCAAATGCTCAAGTGCTTGGATTTTTGGATAATGGGGATGCTATATTTATTGGTGGAAAGCATCCATTGCTGAGCTCAGCCGTTCAGTATGCTGCTGGGAGATAAGATCTGGCCAGAAAAGATAGGCCACGGGGCAGGGGGGAGTATGACCTGGAAGGTTGTATCTCTTTATTTCTTGTCCTAGTTCATCCCTTTGCTCTCTGCTTCATGGCTGCCATGATATGAGCAGGTTTTGTTTTTTTTTTCTACTGACCCCTCCACCATGAGATTTCTGCTTTGGAGCTGGAGAGCTCTTGATTGAAACTTCTAAAACTTTGAGCCAAAATAAACTTCTCAGGGCTGGGGATTTAGCTCAGCGGCAAAGCTCCTCCCTGGCAAGCGCAAGGTCATGAGTTCAATTCCTGGTACCGGAAAAAAACCAAAAAATCAAAAAACAAAAAAAAAAATTACAATAAAATAAAATAAAATAAATTTCTCCTCCTTTAAATTGTGGCTGTCAAGGATTATGTCTCAGAAATGAGAAAATGGCTAACACATAGTCCAAAACAAACGGGGTCAGACTTTCTAGTATAAAAATGGCTGACAGAGGCGGTATCTATGTAAAACTGACTTGCAAACAGATTAAAATCTTTGAGGAGCCATGTATGAGCCCTCTGAAACTAGTCGCACCTTCATTTCTTTAGCACTGTGTCTGCTTCAGAGTGTACAGTGAATAAATGGGTCACTTCAGCTATAAAGAAATAAGTGTACAGAATTAAATTGTCAATGACTATTACTTTGAAAATGAGATGGAAATTAGGATCAGTTCATTATAGTTTCTCATCTCTTGTTCTTATGGTTTCATTTCATGACGTAGTATTTTTCCTAATTTTCCTAGGGGGAAAAATGTCAAAAATGAAACCCAAACAACACTGAAGCAGGTGGAACAATAAATATAATCTCCTTGTGGACAGAATAATTATCTAATTTATGCATGTTCATGCCACCTTTAATTTAACAGAAAGTGGAATTTGTCCAAAAGGATGCTCTCAACCCCATGGATTATGACCATTATAAGACCAAATTTGGTAGGTCATGAGAGTTTTCCTCTCCAAAATAAAAGCATGATTTTCTCATTATTTAGAATTCCAAACTTACATTACCTTTTACATTCAATTAAACTCATTAATTTATTGATAGGCAAAATAAGGGAGAAATATGTAATAAAAAGATGGCATCTGTTTTAAATATATACGTACATTTGTAAAATAGCCTATAATATTATTATTTAGTTTTTTATTAAGCAAAAATTTGAAATGAAGAAGAGTTCAACAAGAAAGCTAAATTAAACTACAAATTTTGGAAAAATTATAAGCATTAAAAATGTAACGAAAAGAGCAAAATGAGATAGAATGCCATAACAATAGAATAATGAAAAAAACATTAATAACTACAGATCACTATACTTTACATGTGTAACTTTTAATGGAATATTTTCTTTTTCTTTTTCTTTATTTTTGGTACTGGGAATTGAACTGATGACCTTGCGTTTGGCAGGCAGGTGCTGTGCTGCTGAGCTATATCCCCTGCACTGGAATATTTTCTTTAGGTAGGGAACTTTTATAGAATATTGCAAGTTAGTTGAAAGAATAAATTATTTTTAGTAGTAATTCATACAGTAAATTTCACATTAAAATTCATAAAAATGATAACAATATAAGATTGTTTTTAAACTGAAACGTCTTTAAAATACTTGCCTTTTACTATAAAGTTGGATAAAAATTTATTGATTTTTCAGAGATTAGCAATAATATGAGATATAAAGAATGTATAAGTATTAACATGAACATAAAATACCAAAGACATAGCTTAAAAATATTAAAATTGAACCAAATAAACATAATCCTAATATCTTACAAAGACTCCATAAAATAGAGAATATTTATATTGGATGAAAGTATTTCATTTTGGTAAGAAGCATTATAAAAAGAACAACTTTTGTTAAGATGAACGTTATAACTTTGAGTCTACCTCATCTAACTGTCAGAGAAGAAAAGTCTTTCTAGAAAAATTTTCATGAGAGTCATTAGAAAGTACCCATAGTTTGGAAATGAGAAAACAACTTTAATCATTTTCCTATGGTGCCAACATAAATTAAAAATAAAGTATTCCTTGAAACATTTTTAATGTCTTTTTCACTTTAGAACTCATTATTTAATGATTTAATAAAATACAGTAGAAACTATTAAATAGCATTATTAGTATAAGGGAATAATGTTCATTTTTAAACACACTATATAACAGTGATCATAATATAATACCAAAGGCACAAAAATAACTATATGTATTAGAAACTATTTCTTTAGAGTTTTTACAGCTAAAGAGAACTGATTAGGTAAATAACATATCATGATGTGTCTGCTATTCTTTTATTCTCCTTTCAGTCAATTATTTTATTTCTGTCTCTTTGAACAAGAGCTAAAGCAATGAAATCCTAAAAAATGACAATAATGTGATTTTATATAGGAACCCAGAGTATAGCTCAGAAGTAGCATATGTGCTAAGTATGTGTGAGGCCCTAGGTTCAATGTCCAATGCTAAACATTAAAAAACAATATATAAGCTTTTCCTAAGCATTATAATATAAACGGAAGCACACACACACACACACTCACACACACACACACCCTTTTGATTATTTTTGGTTGTTTTGTTTGTTTGGTTGGTTTTTCTCCAGTACTGGGAATCGAACTCAAGACTACACACTTGCCAGGCTGGTGCTGGGCCGCTGAGATAAATCCCCAGCCCCAATCTTTTGATTTAAGAAGAGAATGCATCAGAAGTATTTAATTGATTTCATAGTTTGGTTAACTAACAAGCTAACTCAAAACAGACTTTTAACTAATGTAATTTAATCCACGAGGAGTCAACCATGCCTTAGGCAAGGCATTCTGAATATATACCCATGTCATATGATACAAAGATCTATAAGGTAATATGTACATTATTTGGTGACTACAGTACAGTTTCTCTCTCTATGTTCTTTTTAAAGGTTCTCTATGAACTCATTTTTTGTTGTTGATCTCTACATAAAATTCAGTAATGTAAGAAAGTGATTAATACTTTTATTCCTGGAAGTCGCCTTTAAGTGCATGAGGATTTACTATGCAACAGACATCTTTACATATCATATTAATCAGTGATAAAGAGTTAAATAGTATTCTCTGTAATTTTTAATTGAACATTTAATTTTAAATTTAAATCTATAAACCTTTTACCACTATTATGATTGATTTTTTAGCCAATATCTCTCTTTGGTCTTTGTAAATGCTAATAATTTTTGTATTGCAAAATAGTAGCTTGGAGAAATGTTGTGAGTTCAAAAACTGAGGATAAATGATTAGAACTTAAATCTTGCAGCTTTGCAGAATTTTGAAGTCCAGTCCTTAAAAACTGAATTTTGTAGATGAAACCCATTTCAAAAGGCTCTTGGCTAGAGAGGAGAGCAAGTGTCATCCATCACAGACAATTTTATTATGGACAATGTGTGAACAATGAGAATACTAAAGGATATTTTATACCATTTTTATGAGTTTTCTGAGTCTTCAAGAGTAATATTTTCATTCTTTTCCAGACAGGGCTGGAAGCCTTAAAGATTAGACTTAAATGGAAGAAGGAAATCTCACACAGGCTTGTGGTGGAAAATACTAACTTTTTTTGATGTGTTTAAACCCCATTATCATCCATTGAAACTTCTCCCTGTAGCTCTAGGCCAATTTATTAATTTAGCTAATCAGGGGACAACCCTCATAGTAATCAAAACTTCTCTCTAGTTTATTTCTCTCCTTATCTTTTTTCCCCTGGAATGGTATCACCCTTTGACAGCGTGTCACCTATTTCTGAGTGTCAGCTTGAACTTTCCATCTATGTTACATTAGATCTCATCAGTGAACAATTTCTGTTTCTTAACTGCAAACTTTGTTTAGATCCTACTCATCTCCTCAGGAAATTGTAAGAAGTAACACAATGAATTGTGTAAGCTTCACCCTGTTGCTTCCAATGATAACAATTTCTAAAATGATAGTATATTGTCATAATTGGGTTATTGATTTGTATTGATACAATCTATAAATTTTATTTCATTTTTTCTGTGTGTATCTGTGTGCAGGTATTTAGTCTGTATAATTGTAACATGAATTCATGTATCTACCAGTATAATAAAGAGAGTAATGAGAGTTGTGGTGCATACTTGTAATCCCAGCTAGTTTGGAAGCTAAAGCAAAAGAATGACAAGTTTAAGGACAGCCTGGGAAAATTAGTGAGACCCTCTCTCATAATTTAAAAAAAATATGAAAATTTCAAAATGGCCTGGGGATATAGCTCAGTAGTAGCATGCTCCTGGATTCTATATCTAGTCACACATACACATACACACACACACACACACACACACACACACACACAATCAATGATATCATCCAATTGCTGCACGAATACACATGTATTTTTTCCCAACAGCTCCCATTACAAACTGAAATAGCAACCTTACACACACATATTTCTAACTCTAGAGTTTAACCACTCTAATTATCTTTTATAATTCATTCATAAAATGAAAATCTGATTATTTAACTCCTCTAGTAACTACCAGGTAAATAGATCCCTAAGTCCATCACATACTGGATAAATGTTTCACATTACTAAAGTACTGACTTGCAACAAAATCTCAGTAGTATAGGTTATTAATCATATAGAAAAGAAATCAGACATATTTCAATGCCTATTCTCTTAAGCTGTATTCAACGACAAGTCGGAGCTATGGATTTGGTAGCCTGCAGAGTCACTTAACTAAAAGATTGTATAGGAAACTGATAAAAACTGTATGCCTACATTTTTCATATTTAGAAGTCAAACAGCAAAAGCCTAACAGCTCTTGCTTCTCAGATTCATACCACTCTATTCACAGCCTAACAACTAAAGTAAGAATCCAAAGAGCTAGATCTGCGAATGAAAATTATTGCTACTAAAGAATACTCACTTTAATACTTCCATCAATTATATTTTACTTTTTGGACAGCTCTACATTGCAATTAAAAATTGATGCATTTATGATAATTGCATATCATTTTATGTCTGAGAGGCTTTGCTTTCAATAATTTGTGATATGACTTATGAAAATGTGTTCTCCATTTTTCTTCTCAAAGTAAGTGTAATTCTAAATGAAGAATATAATTTATTAGAAATTTATCCAAACCACTTCCTACTCAAAGGATGTGTGTAGCATTTTACACAAAAATAGATTTCAAATTTTTCAAAGAAATAATCCATCACACATTTTTAATACAAAATTGAAAGAGATGCCATATAGTATCTGATGATCATGCTTGCTAATAATGGTGTGATTCTCTAAGAAAATCCAAAAAGAATTTTCAGGATCTTGCCTCTGTCTGCCTACATAATAGTAGCATTACTTAGTGGCTATAAGGCATGACAAATAAATATTACCCTCAATGTTACTTATTACATTATATTTAGCTTACGTGATATACATGAACATAATTATCCTTAAAATACGTATAAATTTCTTATTAAAATACCTGTGCTTATCAAAGAGGCTGAACTATTTTAAAGATTGCTATAAGTATTCCTGTCAGCTTGACTGATCTCTATGGCTACATTATTTAATTAAACACAAATCTAGGCATTGCTGTTGATATATTTTGTATCTGTGCTTAATATCTATGATTAATTGATTTTAAGATTACCCTTGATATATGGATGAGCCCATCTAATCAAATGAAGACATTACAAGCACACTTTGAGGGCATTTTGTGGAAGACATCCTGCCTCAAGGACACCACACGTTGCCTGCCTGCCTGTTGTAGCCACTGGCCTGCTCTATAAATGGTGAGTCCACTCCAACAACATTGTGAGCCACCCCTTAAAAAATAGTAATCTCTCTCTATCTTTCTCTAAATCTCTCTCTCTATTGTATTAATTGTCTGGAGAATTCTGACAGACACCAATAGTATTGATTAATAAAATACTCATATTAATAGTACATAAAAACTACTATAATTGTTTTAATAGACAGTGGTCATTGCCCTCCTACATATGTTCATTTGTCTTTCATTGAATAGCATCCAATAAGTTTGGTTGGTCAGCTGGAAATAATAAACCTCAGTCCTTAGTTCCCATATTCAGTCTCACTGGTCCAAACCCATCTATACAATAAAATGCCTCCAAACACTCACACTGATGACTCAAATAGTGTTAGGGATGGCTTATCTCACTTTCCCATATCTATTTTCCAATGATTAAGTTCAGTATTAAAACACAGTTAGTCTGTCATGAAAACTGTTTACTTATTCCAGGTATCTGCTGAAATGTCACCTTAATAGTAACATCTCATCTTGTACAAAATTCCATAAGCCAGAGCCCTTTAGTTCTCTTAATCCTTATAACATATTTTTCATTTTCAGAAACATTCCACTGTTTATTCAATATTTTCCTCTCTTTCATATAGAATATAATCTTCATTAGGTTCAGTACCATTTCCACATAGTACATGCCATATAGGTAACACCCAATAAACAGTCCCTTGATGGAAGAAATATCAGCAGCTTGCCGCATCTTTAAGGGATCACAATTCAAACCACAATCAGACTTTAGAAGCATCCCCTAAGAGTCATATCTTCACTTCAAACTAATTCAGTCATTTTAGCAGAATATTTCTTATTCACATTTCTGACTGTTTATTTTTTTCTTGTGCAGTTCATGTATAAAACAGTTGCATAAGGTACTCCAAAAGAAGACGCTTATGACTTCTCCCTATAGTTGATGCTGAAAATAAGTTTTGCTTTGGAAGTATTTACATGAAAAAATGACACTTTGCTAGAGAATTTACAAGTATGATCCAGTGCAGAAATTGACCATTTTACCACCAAACCAAGTGTTATAAAATGCAAGTTGTGAAATCACACCATCTGGCTAAAACTAGAGATTTATATTAATTTCATCCTGGGTATAAATGTGCTCTTTTTTCCCCTTCGTCTCTACATCTACAGCTGTTCTCTGGCAGAAGGAATCTCATCTCCTGCCTGGCACCTGCCTCTCTCATTTCATGTCTCCCTCACACTATCCCTCAACTAGCTGAAGATAGTGCTTTATTTTTTAGGTGCCATTGGGAATTATGAGCACAACTCCTGCTAATAACTCTTATGGCCTGATGACAAATTTGGTCATCTGTCTTCAGTTACAAATATACAATTATAGATGATGTCTATACCTCAACAACTTAATCAAAAGGCTGTGGGGTAGGATGGGTGCTGCTGATAAGAACACTTCTTCTTCCGTCATCACACTGTGCTCAGCTACAATCAGTCAGGAAAGAATATGTCCTGAGTGGCCAAAGCGGCAGTTGAATAAAATATAAGTATCTTATTGTATTACAGTTTCTGAGATTTGCATAGCTCTGACAATTCAGGTAAAACAAAATAATGACAGTATGAATTTACTTGTAGTTAAGACTTGAAACTATCATACCAACTGATGTGAGGTATCACAAATTTTCATTTATGGAGTATGCTTTAAAAATGAAAATTTGTATCAAAATGTTAGATTCTTTCAGATTGGTAGTGAAGTAAAGTTTTTGATGGATGAAATTGGGAGAAATTGAAAAGAAAAATTTGAAAACAATCTAGTTTTGGTAATTATATTTGGCATTTGTTATTAGAATTTACAAAACATTGTTTCAAGTGTTTCACAAGATGTTCTAAAGAATTTCATTCTCTGTAGTTTTCCACATTATTTATTTTATGTATGAATTAAGTGAAGGGAAGAGATATTAGCTTGTGCATTTGGATAGGCTCCTCTGAGAAGGGAAAGATCATGCCACACAAATTTTATGATGAATATGATGAAGATATGGCAAGACCAAACTCTTCCATATGCAAAATTATCATTAACTCCTTATGCACTCACATTTCCCAGAAAATAATACATATTTGAAAATTTCATTTACAGCCGGTATGAGTTTTGCTCTGTGAAACAAAGAATCAAGTTTATACAAATCTAAGTATCCATAAATATGCAAAATGGAAAGGCTACTAAATATAGATATTCTATTTGTTCCCAAACTATCATGAAAGTAATCTTCATAAAATATTATTCACATTCTGATGTGATTCCAAATATTCTTAGTTTGCGACATTTTTATACATGGTTTTGAAGCTAAAAACAGTGTAACTATGTAAATTTTCTGTATTATATAATGCTATTAACTTGTGGTAACATTTCATCAGATGGACTCCATTTTTTGGTCCTAAGAGACTATTCACAATGCAAGAGTACTTTAGTCAAGTAAATTTACCAAATTTTCTATGTTTTAACCCACCACAGAAACTCACAATGTGCTTTTTGATATTTAAGACTTTAGAATATCTTGAAAGGAAGGGTTACACCTGTTTAGTTACATTTAACTCACTGCTTACTGACACATTTGAGGACAGAGTCTACCATAATATTTTGAAACTTCCTTAGAAGCAATATTCTTCAAATATCCTTTGGAAATAGTATCCTAAATTGGAAAGTCTATTTTAGTATATATCCTCTTTCTCTATTTTAATTTTCTCATAGTCCAATATATTTTGGAGCTGTTGTTTCCTCTTAGTCTCTCTTGTAAAAGTACAGCAAAATAATTTCCTATGGTATAGCATTACTTTTCTGTAGAAGGACTGTAACCACCCCATCAAATATGACATATTAATACCACACTAATAGTTAAATTCACTGGGCCAGCATGACTTACTTGCTTGTGGTACAAGTTGTTCTAAGAAGTAACATTGTAAAATAGTAAATTCTTTAATCCTTAACTTTAAACAATTCATATTGATCCTATTACAAAGAAAGGCTTGTTCTCACCTGGGTAAACAATTCACCTGTCGTAAGCTATTTATTTAATCAAATTCTCTGTCCAAAACATTTGCTTTGCTAAGTTTCTCAAGCCTTGACTGCTGTGTCATAAACTTCCCAATTCCAGTGAGTGAGTTGTCTGCCTTAAAATCTCACATTAACCCATTCCAGTCCTGAGCTAAAAACTATAAATGTCCATGTTGATTCTTCTGTTTCTGAGTTACTGTTAGCACTCTGTCATCATACCGATTACCCTGCCTGCAATACATTCTAATTCACTTATATTTGCATTAATGACATGTTGTCTGGCAATATTCTCGAAAGTTCAACAAAGCTTAATTATTAACTGTTTACAAAACAGGGCAGAGATTATTAAAGATAGCTTCAAAGAATCAGTTGCTTCAAAGGATCCTCATATTTTACATCCTACTTCAAATCACTTTAGTCTCTAAAAGTACACATATGAAATATATTTATGTTTTAGAAAATCAATCACTTTAGAAAATTTATACTTGAAACATTCAACACAGGTCTGTGTTAACACAGTCAATGCCTTTATGGAGTTCAGGGTTTGATGGAATGACAGACTTTATAAAAGCTAATTGTCTTAGCTACTTTTCCCTCATTGCTGACACAAAATACCTGACACTCAAAATTAAGCAAGGAAAGGTTTATTTAGCTCACAGTTTGTGGAGATGTCAGTCCATAATTGGCTGGCTGCAAGGCAGAGTGGCACGTGGCTGAGGGCAACTGCTCAAGGTGGCAGAAAACAGCAAAAGCAACCAGAAGAAAAGGGAGGAGCAGAGGCAAGCCACCTCTTTCCCTCCCTTACATTGTATGCAAACTACCCACCCCAGGGCAAGTGTAGCACTCACATCCATAATTCCAACACTGGACCATGAATCCATCATAAACTCTAGAAGCCCACCCCATGACTGCATGAGGCTTTGAGGGGACATCTAGACACAAACCATAACACTAATAAATAAGTGCCTTTGCAAAAATTAAATGTATGACTACCATAAGGACTGATCCAAACCAAAACAAGAATGAGAATTTTTAGAAAATTGCCTCAGGCTGTAGAGGTCTGCAAATTTCCTAAGGAAATAAACTTAAGATTTAAAGAGTGGGTAAGGCTTGAAGAAAAAAGAGAACATTGTAGTTAATGAAACACCATGAGTTCTGAGACTTAAAAAGGCTTACATTCCAGCAGCAACAGCAATAAAATGCAGATCCATTTAATGAAACAATGACAAATCAAGGTATCCAGTCATGAAACATAGGACAGTTAAACAGCTGAAGAGGTATATTAGAAAGGCAAGGAACTTGGACTGTATTCAATATAATGGTAAAATGTGATATTTAATAGGGTAATATGATGTGATTTTTGTTTTCAATACCAATATGTAGTTGTTGTGTGACACATGCATTATAGAAGTTCAAGAATCATGTGAAAAGATCAGTTAAGAGATCACTGACATTGTCCTGAGGAATTCTATTGTTTGGAGCAATGTCCATAAAGATGAAGGATGAAGGAAACACTGGTTTCCAAACATTTTCTTGTTCAAACCAATAGCTTACAACAAAACCCTGGGCAGGTGCAAGAAGCAGCGACGGTAAGGAATAACTACAGGTGCCTTGATAAGTAACTCAGTAGAGGGATGTATGGAAATGTATACTCCTATTTAAATACCTGACATGATAGCCTATCAATAACTGAAATTTGGAGCACCTGATAGCCTCTTTTTCTGTTGTTATAAAATCATCTTCTTTTACCTATTTTCCAAAAAATCAGAATTGTGTCCCAGGCCTAATTTGGCATAAAAATATTAGATGCTCAGGGTCATCAATTTTATCAGTCTTCCTAATTGAAGAAGTTCAAATGCAGTAAAACACTATTAAGTATTTAGCTGACAAACGAGGTCATTATATAATTCATCTCTGTAAAAAATAGAGTTAATATAGAGGTCATGAGAATTTTACTTAGAACCTTACTTTAGTCTGCTTTATAACCAAATACTCTGGTTTAAAATTTACCCTTCCCAAAATTTTACTCAAAACTAACCTTTCTTAGTTAAATGGGAAAATAATATACATAACAGGGAATGAGGTGAGTTTTTCGAAGCTTCTAAGGTATAACATTGAGGTAAACTGATTACTAAATATGACTTGGCACTAACAAAGTGTATAAATCCAGTAACAATTACACAGCACTCATGTAAGGATTATAAAGTAAAATGAAATGAAAACATTTGGAATATTTTATAATAAACATTAACAAAACTTGCAGGGGGAAATGGTTAGCAAGAGAATGTTGAGGAACTAATCAGACATGACCTGATATTTATTTACTAATTAGTTTTCAAAGCCTTCATTAACCTTTCTGTGTTCTAGTTAACTTGTGAATTGTAGTCTTACATCCTCAAAATACAAGAAAGAACACAACTGAATTACACCCAGTGCCTTGCTAGGGACTTGAAAATCACTGAAATCATTGCAAATTAAATGACAAGTAACTGAGTCAATATTTCATTAACTGCTTCACAGCTGTTGAAAGAGTTAGTCTTGTGAGCTGATACACAGGAAATACAAGTTCAACTCACCCTTTCTTGAACATTAAAAAAATCTGGCTTGGAAAAACATTTTCTCTGATGAAACACATATATTATATAGAAAGCTTGTTAGCATATTACATGTGTAATGTATAATATACAACCCTCACTGAAAATGAAAAAGCATTATATTTGCCTTTCATGAAATACAACTTCCTCTCTTTATTTAGAATGAGTATTAAAAGCTCTTGAGATCATGATAATTCTCCATCTTTTTAGAAGAAGGGAAATGTTCTGGAATATCACAATCTAACATGGATGGCGGAAGAGAGAGGAACCAACATTAGTAGCAGTCTCTTAAAATCTTCTTGTGAGCCTTAGGATATAGGAATCATTCAACAGAGCAAAGTAAATATTTGAACTTTTTCTTCTGACTGATGGCTAAAGAGAAGAGAATAATTTAGGAAATTTACATAAATTGGGCAGATGTAAGGCTTAGCATGAATTCCCAAGGCCTTTGAGATCAGAGAAAAATAGCAAATTAAAAACAATACAAGATGAAAATAGAATATTAAGATTAAAGATTAATGATGATAGGAAATTTAAAAATCAGCAAGCAGGAGAAAAATAAACCAAGGTCATGTACTTTTAAAAATGAATTCATTTTTGAATGACTAAATGGAAACAGCTGTGTTAATGAAATGAGCATTATATTCTAGAATTATTGTCACAAAAAGTTTTCACTGTGGGTAGATATACTCAGAAGTTAATGTTAATCATCTGTCAAAGTGAATTAATTATAGCATTTTATCTATTCATTCAATAAATACATATGGAACTTCTACAACGTGCCAACAAAATTACTGTAGATAAAGAATAAAAAAGTGATGGAGACAGACATTGGACACTGTTCTCTGGGAGCTTGTTAACTGGAAGACTCTAACATTTTATCCACATATTTGAAAAGCTTGCATCAATATCGATAATTTTCTGTACAGAAAAAATCATGTGAGGTTTAGAACATAAATTACATGAGAAATGTTAAATATTAAAAATATGTTAGTAATTAATTTAGCTCTTCATTTTTTAGAGATAAATGGAAAATCACAAACTTTTCAAGGAAATGCTCTGCTGTAAATGACAATATTTATATAGTATGTTAATTTCATTGGCAAATAGAAAAATAAATTTGCAAATGTACATAAATCAACTGGTAAAAACAGAATCAACCTCATGTAAATAATTAAATAATAAATCTTGTTTATGTTAGGCTCATAAATAAGATCCCAATACAGAAGGCATAATGCACTGAGCTCCCCATATTTATTAAATGATATTGTCTGAGTAGTTATTTGTATTCATATTTGAATAATTTTTACAGCACTCCATTAAGTCTATTCTAATTCATTCATTTGCCCTTAATTCCATAATTCGTCTAGAGCCTCACTTCCATTTGTCTCCACACAATGTCTACTTTTCTGGTTTCCTGATAGTCTGTCCACTGCTTTTTTCAATGTGTTATTCAGTTTCTCTGAGTTAATTAAGCTATAAGACTGGCTGCTTGAAGAAATTTCAACAAAAATATGCCTCAAGCAAAATAGGAGTTTATTTTTCTCTCTTCTAAAAGTCTGGACTCCCCAGTGCTCATAATATAGATCCACAACTACCAGGAACCTGGATTATTTTGTTTCCGTTCTCTGCCATCCGCACACACAGGGCTTTCTTTACAATCCAAAACAAGTAATTCAGCTCAGCCACCCTGTCCAGGCAACAGGACTTGGGCTGAGCACAGTGAATGCATGCTCCTTGCCTTTAATCACTACTGAGAAGCTGCACACGAGTCCGTTCCTTGTCAATGATCACTTTTATCTCCAACTACAATTTCTCTTGTAAAGAGAAAGGAAGAAGAGACATTCAGGAGAGCTGTCTGATCTTTGCTGTATCTTCTGAGCAGTCACTCAGGTTCTATTCTGGTTTCACCTCATATGAGCTGTGTAAATTTAATCTCTCTATTCTTTGCCTGGCTGGCTTCTCAAATAGAAAAAGGTAATAACATTTATTTCTTTGGTTTGGCATGTAGATGCAATGGGCTATGACATGTAAAACACTTAAGAGAGTCTCTGGCATAGTGAATGTATACTTAGCTGCTCTTTGCTGTTATTCACTTCTGATAACAGAATCACACCAATGCCAGGCCCTTCCTCGAAGACTCCCTTTTCTTCAAACAAGAAAAAATCAGAAGCAAAAACCGTAAAAACAAACAAAATTCTCTATTTTGTTAATAGACAAGGACAACATTATGTGCATGGATACACAAAATACTAGTCTTTGTTTTAGTCACTTATTAGTTTTAAGAGTTTTTAATCCTTTGAACTAAAAAATATATTCATTCCCTAAATATATTATCTCAATTAATAATGATATGTTGAGAGCAGATCATCCTTCAATAATTTAGCTACAGACATGGAAACAACAGAGGAAATAGAGTGTAACATTTTTCTGAGCCGCAAGCTATCCTGCTTGCATTTGAAACCTTTTGCTGAGGATTCCTCATAGATTTCCACCCTGTTTCCTGAGCTCCTGCAGTTTCTATCTTCCTCAGTGCTTGGTTTAATGTTGAGAAAGTCGGCCTAATCCAAGGGATCCTTCCTGCTTCTTGCTCCTGTGGGTATTACTAGATCTTCTCCATAGACCATGTATGTGATTTTGTAACTTTAATGTGATGTTCTTTTGTCTATACATTTTATCAATACAAAACAGTCTCGACATTCTCTCCCTCATAGGTCTGGGGAGTTAGAGAGCAAATCTTTGTGAAGAAAGATACATCATTAGGAGTTTAGGTGCTAAAAATGAACAATCTGGCACTGCAGAAGAGCTTGGAGTTGCAGTGCAGAATTCAATGTACAGGAAGGGACAAGCGGCGGGCTAAAGGGGGCAGAAGGGGACACGGAAGTTAATTTCTCAATGTGGCATAAAGGTCCAAGTGAAAAAGGTTAATCAAGTGACTAAGGAACAAATTGAAAGTAAAGGGACTGAGAGCTGCACCCTCTCACCTGCCTCCTGCTTGGCAGTTCTTTGAAGGATCAGCTGTACTTGAAGATTTAAAGAGCCAGCAAAGCCATGGAAGCAGTGCAGCCTCCTTGTACAGTAACCTTATTCTGTCCATAAATCTATCACATCTCAGATTGGGTCCCCTAGGCAGAGAGCATGAAATGGGCATTCTTGTTCTAGAGATTTTCCTAGCAGAGTGTTCCCAGAAGAAAGGAATGAAGAATGCAGGAGAGGCAGAGCAGAGGAATGATTTTCCCCTTTGGAGGGAAACCGGCTTCTCCCTGATTCCAGGAGGAAGCTACAGAACCTAAACTGTATTGCAAAACTAGTCCAAATAGGAGGCCAGCACTCTGTGGTGGAATGCTAGCAATTATGGCTGAAGACTTCCTCCTACAGGTGGTTGGGGAGGGCTGCGGTCATTTAAGTCCCACTCGGTCAGAGGCGGTACCTGAAGAAAGGGCCAGCTGTCAGTTTGCATAGCCAACATGCACAGCACCTGTGCTCTGGGGACACAGACCCACAATGCAGTGACTGAAACATAGCTATGCAAGACTATCTTAAGGCAGGGTCCTCATAAAGTGATTGCTCTATGTGGCAATAAGAAAATGCATTAGCCAAGATCCATTTACTAACCACTTAATAAAGAGACAAAAAGTGACATCTCAAAATTTTCAGAGCCATTTAAGGAAAAAAAAGATCACATTTCAAGGATGACTATGATAATATTTCAGTGTGGTAATCAGCACTTTTGTAGCTTTCTAGTCAATATATTTTATTTATAATGCCTGAAAATTGTTGTATCTCTTAAATAAGATTCTAATCTCTTCTCACTTTGCTTCCCATGTGAATATTTAATTATTCACAATTCCACCATGAAAGTGGTCCTCATCTTTTGGAGCCAATGATAAAACATTACACAAGGAAACACCATTAAATTTTATTGCACTCAGGCAGTAATTTTTTCTTCTTTGAAATGTATAATCATTTTTACCACTGTAATTCACAAGAAACGAAGCAAAAGTATATGTAAGAGACACAATTAGTAACAATCTGCAAATGAGCTTTTTTATCACACACCATTTGTTTCAGGAATACATTTGAATGTTTTGTGCAGAAACATATTTTTCATCTTCTAAGATTTGAAGGCTAAGGTGTAAAATAGGCTACCTGATTCATTTATTAATATAATTGAGCATAAACTTAAGGGGAAAATGTTCTGAATCAAGAGTCAATCATGAAGTTTATTTCCTAAAACTTAACATTCAGGCACCTCTATATGAGTTCTAAGAGGACAGGAATTTTTCTTGCATTTTTTTCTGTTATGTCTTGTGCATTAAAGCAGGGCCTAGCATATACCAGATACTCAGGAAATATTTGATAAATGGATAAAAATATGTTCACTGACATTTTGCATCAAATTTGCATACACAGCTTCACATTTCCTTGTTAATTTGGTTTACCTCATTTTATTTAATCCATGCTCAGGATTCTGAAAAATCACACTATCAGAAAATTATTGTATAACAAAGAAAAATTTCTAGAAAGCCCATGTGGCAATGCAATACCTATGAATAATGAATGGAAATACACTATCATTCTAGCTAAGCATACTACCAAAAGTGAGCCTCAAAGAAATGTAAATTAGATGCTATTGGTAGGTTCCTTTCTTAAAAGAAGTCTACAAACCAAACCTGGTTAGGTGAGGAGACATTTGTCTTTTTATGGAAATACCTTCCCAAATCCACTACCTCAGTAGCAGTAGATTTTCATTATGAGCCAGAAGGGAATTATAGTATTTACATGCCAACATATCTTTTCTTATCTCATCAAAAGGAATATTCCATGAAACTAACCCATGGAATTTTAGAGATGCAAAGGGACTTAGAATTATATAGTTTCTATCAAGGTAGTGAAGAAATATTAATGTTTATGCTTATATAAATAAATTTTGGAATTTAGAACTCTAAGTAGCTGTTCTGTATGTTTCTCATGCTGCTATAGGTGAAGGTCATTTTTAGAAAAGCAAGAAGCCAACATGCCCTCAAGGAATTTTCTACTTACTGTTATCTTACCGAACTGCAACCAAAAAGCATGTGCTATGGTTCAAGAGTGTCCTACAAACTCATGTTGACATTCACTTGCCACTGTTTTTGTTTCATTTTGTTTTTTTTTTCACAGTCCCGAGAATCGAACTCATGACCTTGCACTTGCCAGGCAGGAGCTGTGCTGCTGAGCTAAATCCCCAGCCCCCAACACATAGTTAGTCAAGTACGGGTGTTGGGGGAGACAATGTTAGTCAATCAATAACAATAACCCACAACCTACGGACCAACTTCGCCACTGTAACAGTACCAAGCAGTGTGTCCTCTAAGAGGTGGCCCTCATGAATAAATTGATGGTACTGTCATGGGTATACTTATCACAGGAGTGGCTTTCTGATACGAAAGTTGTGTCCATCCTGATTTCCTCTCTCTGTCTCCTATATACTCATTTGCTCATCTGCAGTGTTATTATTCAGTACAAAGGCCCTCACCAGTTGCTGGCATCATGTTCACGGACTTTCCAGTCCCCAGAACTGAGAACCAAATGCATTTCTGTTGTTCATAATCCTCCCAGTTTAGGGTACTCTGTGACAGTAGCAGAAAATGGACCAAAACAGCATTTCTCCTCTATTTTCACTTCACTGCAATCATAGGTAACTTGGATTATTCTAGATATATTCAAAATATTCTTCAGGATTTCTCTTTATTTCAATCAAGTGTGCATATCTCCATTAAGCAATGTACTCAGTATAACAGTCATGTCATAAAAAGTCAACTGAAACTATTTTAAAAGCTTATAGAAATGTCCCCTCACCCAGTCCCCCTAAATCTGAGATAGGATTTAGGCAGATAGGGCCCAGGTCCTACATAGTTAGGTAAACTTAAAGTAGGAGACTGAGTGAGTTAGCATACCAAAAGGGACCATCAGGGCCTTGTGAAATCCAAAAGACAAAGAGCAGGTCCTTCACCAAATGGGGGAGACCTTGAAGCAAATAAGATGCAAATGAAGCACTTGCACCCAGGACATCAAAAGCTTACCTGCAACCCAAAGCATCCCTGTCTTCTGTCACATACCCTGGCCCCAAATACTGTATAAAATGCCAATAGACCTAACATCTAAGGTGTCCACCCTATGGAACACCCCTCTCCGACTAGTGGACAGCTTTTCTTTTATTCTAATAAACATGCATTTAGCCATTCCCCACTGTTTGCTGTTCGCTATTTTGTAGGCTTCAATCTTCATTACTCCAAAACAAGGACTCAAGAACTAGGCAGATTCAGTTACACTCCCCTGGAAATTATAGGTCCACCTTAACCGTATAAGCCTGTTCCTATCACCCCCCTCCAGAAACGTGATGATCTGCTTTAAAAAGCCTTGCACCTCTGAGCCCTAAGTGCTTGAGCATACTGCAATAACATGCTTCTCCTCTCCTCAGTAAGTGCATCTCTCTCTATGCACCATAGCTTTTTCCTTCATACTTCCTGTCTCTTTCCTTCCAAACCCTGTGGCATGTGCATATGGATTAAGGGCATAATACTGTGGTTAAGAGGGTGGATATTGGATCTCTGCCTCTGAGTGGCACCATCCAAAAGGCTTGTAGTCTGGATGGAATATAAAAGGACAGAAAGAAGGCAGGTGCACTGCTGCTGCTTTGCTGCCTTCTGCCTGCCTAGGCATGCCATGGACTGTTTCTCCTCTGCAATGCCCTTCTACAGTGCCGCCCTGACTAGGAGCCACCCAACAATAGATTGAAACCTCTACAGCCTGTGGGCTACAATAAACATTTTCTCCTTTAGAAACAAAAAACCATTCACGCCCCTCCTAATCAAGGTGCCCCCTCTGATGATGTAGGACCAGACTGCTTATGTCTTCTGTAAGACTTTGAAGACTTTACAGTCTGCCCTTTCACTTGTCACCATTCACAGAAGCCAGTTACCCTTGTATCGGAGGTTGAAGACATGGTAGACGTAAACTTTGTATAAACCATGCATTATTAAGAGGATTTACATAAATTATAATGTTAAAGCTTTATTATAAAATGAAATTAATTTAATTCAGCCTCCTTTGACTCAATCAGCAAACTCCCTTTAGTACTAAAATGCAATCAGAGTAGGTACTATTAAACACAGATGTGATTATGGTCTACAGAATTTTGGTGACAGCTTCAGTAACTGCCCATGTCTACATAATAGAATGACTCTGTCAGATAACTTTTTGCCTTAAGACTACGAGAAGCAAATTCAGTATATTGCTTCTCTTAAAGTATGTGCGCATGCACCTAAAATGTATGTAGGCTTTTCTTTTATGTGTATTTTTATGTACACATACAAATATGTTTATACTGTACCCTATATATAAGTAGGTTTATTATGTAAAATACTCCAAGACAATTCTGAAGACTTTTGTTAAAAGAAATTACTTAGCACTAATCATTTGAATAAGGACATTGTTAGGTTTAACATTTTGACATTACAGTATTTATTGTTAGACTCACAATACCACAAAGTTTATTTAATTCTCTTCATTTCCATAGCTACCATTCCTCTCAGGTCATCTTTCCTGCTTTGGAAGAGTGACTTTCACAAACCAGTAACACCAAAGTCCCATGGTAGTTTTATTAAACATAGATGAATGTAAATCTTAGGGAAGATCCCAAGATCAAAATTTTGCATTTCTAGCAAATTTTCAGATGATATTGATGACACTAGTTCTCAAGCCAGTCTTTGAAATATCCTAAAGTAGATAACTCCAAAAGAGTTCTCATTGCTTTACCTGCCTCCATTTTTACCTATTCAACACTCTATCATCTAAACGCAGAAAGGGATCTTTAAATATTATTTTATTCCATTGTTGGTAACTTTTCTTTGACTTTATATGCATTACATATATCAGAATCATTCTCTCTTTCATTTATTGCATCCTTCTGGGACCAGATGGATATTAAACAGGTACTCAACAGTTTATATATTCATTAGCTTGGCATTATTTAAGGTTCCTTTCTCAGACAGTCCTGGAATGTAAATGTATTTGCCATTACAAACATTCTGTTTATTGAAGGTTCACATTAAATTATTTAGATGCATCTTCAAAGTGAGGGATGCTAGGTAACAGCTTGTCTCAAATTTGTTCTTTACATATTTACCTTACATTTAATTATATTATATTACATTTAATTATATTATATTAAATGTAATGTTTAGAGAAGCACATAAAAAAAATATTGGCAGCAAATTCATAGTGTAGTCCATGACAGGGTCCAATGATCCAACCCAAGGTAATATCAATGCTCCACCGTAACTTAAGTATCAAAGTGACTTTCCAAGCAAAATTTCCTTACTTTTTAGTTTTATATTGTTTACATGTAAAAGATGTTATTTGTGGCAAGGAGGCACAAATAATGGCTCCTTTAATTAAAAAGGTTAATTAACTTTTATGACATATGTTCAAAGATTTAAAATGCCGTCTATGTTACCGCTTTCCAATTATTAGACAAACCTTAAGAGAACAATTGCAATGTATGGTTATAATATCAAACAATTGAAGCTCTTTTCTATTAACAAATATCTGTGACAATTACTAAATTAATTTTTGGTAATTCAACTCTTATTAACTATCATATATAGGGGAAAATTGCATAAATCGTAGGTATACTTTTCTACGAAGTTGTACATCATCTGGTCATTTGCTACTTTGTGCAGAATTAAGAACTATTCAGATATTTAGAACCATATATAATCAAGCAAACTTATTTAATATTCTACTCTGTTAAAGAGTTGTAACTTCTCTCCTTTACCATAATTCTGAGAACAAAATGTTCCAGTACAATAGTCACCAAAAAAGCCCCTATCTTCTTTTGTAGTACTGTCACACAGAAGGTTCATACAGCTGGCAGAAATGCAGAAGAATCGCCAATAATCTACTCAGCACAGGTAACATGAAGGGGACTTACCCACTATCAAATGTTCCAACTCACTTTTTCAAGAACTTCTTAGATGCAGTTTTTTTTTTTTTTTGAAAAACCATCTAACTTACTAAAATACCAACTTTAAACCTCACAGTAGATATATATATATAGCAATAGACCCATGACATTTCTTTCACTCTACACTATGCTCTACAGATAGTTTTTGCAGAGAAAGAACATGAGATTATATATGAAAACTAAAAATACACTAAAAAACTGACACAAACATTATTACCTGCATTCAAAAAAATCAGATAAATTTAAATGCAGAAAAAAATTAAATACAGAATTGCCTGTAAAATTAGTTCTTGGAAAGTATGTTTTTAGTTATTTATATTTTAATTATGAATTGATTCATATTATATATAAGTAGATATTATCTATGTGGAAAAAGATTAAATATAGGAGGCAAAAATAAAATTAAATAAGTACTCTACTTTATCATTAAAAGTGAACACCAATTGACCAGGACAAAAATTATAATTGAGAACTTGGAATAACTGCATTGGTGGTTAACAATCACAAAAGTCAGTGAATATCCTGGGTTGATTTCCTGAATTTCCACTGCAATAATGAACTCTCTAACCATTAATTTTTCTTTGTTCTTACTATTTATTATACCTTAAAACTTCTCTCTTTTCTGCCTTCATCAACCTCAGATCTACTCTGTCATTCTTTTACCCATTCTAAGTACATGAAAGCCTTTACTTGGTCTTCAGGTTATATAATGCTTGTGCCTCCAAACTCCAACAAAGATCCACCATGTTCCTACTTCTCATTCCTAGAATGAATTAAATAGACATAAATACCAATGCTCACAATCACACTGACAGGTTCCGAAAGACAGCTCAAACATCATCCCATGCTAAGCAAGGTAATGTTAATTTTCTGAATTTTGCCTGGAAGTAAATGTGACACATTATATATACCTAAGGGGTTATAAGTTCAAGGACTCCAAATGTAGAGAAACATTCCGAGGCTTGCTTTAAATTTTAATATGTCTCCTTAACTTGGCTAGTTTAATGGTGTGTTTACTCAATACTAACCTTGAAATCAATACTTTAAATGGGCTTTGAAAACACATATTATTTTGCTAGAACTGCCACAACAAATTCCCACATACTAGGTAGATTAAAACAACATCAATTCATTTTCTCACATCTGTGGAATCTATAAATCCAAAATCAAAGTCCAGCAGAGCCATGAAGTTTCTTATATTTCCAAGTAAGAATGTTTCTTTCCTTTTTCTAGCTTCTTGTGGTTGATGGAAATCCTGGATATCTTTTGGCATGTATCACTCCAATCTTTCTCTCTGTTAGCACATGGCCTTATTCCAGACATATATGTGTGTGTGTGTGTGTGTGTGTGTGTGTGTGTGTGTGTATACACGCATATATATATGTATATATATATATATACATGCATATATATGTATTCCAAATCTCAGAGTTTTTTTTATAAATACCCAAGACCCTAGGTTAGAGCCCAGCCACTGAATCATGTACTCATTTGTTTACTTCTCCAAATTTCTTATTTCCAAATTAATCAGATTTATATGCACTGGGAATTAGGAATGGTACATAATATTTTAATACCACAATTCCAACTACTTTAATTCATCTACCCCTTGGCCTCCCAAATTCATTTCCTTCCTCAATGAAAATATTTTCATGACATACTAATGTCTGCAAAACTCTTAGCACACCAGTATCAACTGTATTTCTGAAATCTTATATTGTAAATCCTCTCAATCATATAGTAGTTTTAGGTATGGTTTACCTGGGGCAAAATTTCTCTCCATTTGTAGATTGAAACTACAAAATAATTTATCTCCTTCCAAAATATATTGGTGAGACAGATATAGGGTAGTCTTTACAATTCCATTAGGAAAAAATATCAAAGAAAAATGCATCATTTGTCCCAAGCAAGCTTGAAACTCACATGGGCAATTTCTACTGGGGGTAACAGAGCCCAGCATAAATAAACTTGAAGTAGAGTGGCCAAAGATGTAGAGAAATTGAGATATTTTGTTTCAAACTAATATGCTTAAAAAGTGGAAACTTTAAAAAAACTTTTAAAAGTATTTCTCATCTAAAGAACCTTGAGTAATATACAGGTGATAAAACTACACACTGATATGTTTTTTTATTTTATCTTATTTATTTATTTATTTATTTATTTTTGGTTTTTCTCTGGTGCAGGAACCGAACTCACGACCTTGCGCTAGCCAGACAGGCGCTTTGCCGCTGAGCTAAATCCCCAGCCCTTACACACTGATATGTATTGAAGGATAAATGAGATGAGAGAAGTATACAAACTTACCTTTGAACTAGAGGAGAGAGATGAAATACAAATATATAATCATATATGCATATATGTGTGTGCCTGTGAATGTATGTGCACATGTATGTAAATGAATAAGCCCTATAGATTCAATGATTCAAGATTTCCAGTGAAGCTTGGAAAAGTTAGAGAACGATGCTACAAAGATTGTGAAAGGGAGAGATTAGTAGATATATACATGTAGGTTAGCTAGTTGGATAGCTCACGGCTGAGAATATGTCCATCTATTTTCTCTGTGAGAAATAATTTTAGGGCTATATACTGATAAGGTGAGGGAGCAGAGGGAGGGGAATGTTTGAAGCTGTTATAAAAGAGCTGCAAAAGAGAACTCACGTGAAGAAAGTCACCGGATCGGCAGGAAATATTGGAAAACCTGGCTGTGATCTATGAGCATGCGATATGTAAGAAGGACAAAACCACACTTATCCCCTGTTGGTAGCACCCACAGTTAAGATACAGCTGCTGCTTAAGTGATCTGTGTGTGATCTTTGAATAAGAAACAATTCAGAGAACATTATTTCTGATAGGAAACTAGGTTATTTTTGTAACCTATGCACTCTTTGCAATTCTACAACAATCCTGCCCTCATCATATAATTATATTGCAATATACTCCTCTCTCAAGGAAGGAAATTACAGACAGTTGTCTCATTCCTATGGAAATGATTCCAGATCTGTGTATACTGCTGCTGGTGCAGCAGGAATTGCAGACGGAATCAATCAGGTTATTTGTATTGAGTTTGCCTACATGAAATTAAATTCCTGAAATTGGAACTATTAGTCTAAGAGGCAACCAAATTATGTTTAGCTTTTTTTGCTTCCCATTCTCTTTCTTGTGTCTATACTTTATGAACCCACGTACACTGGAGATGCTTAAAAATCTTGCAGCTATTGAGAATTTTCAAGTATGTTGCTTTCTGTTAAATTTGTGTCCTACATGTTGTCATCCTGTTTTTCTTAGTGATGTTTCTGAGCATGCTGCCTCTGTACCTGGTCGGTTCTTGCTTAAGTTCAGATCTCAGTCTGACTGACTGACTCCTGGCATCGCCAGGATCAGTGTGTGATGAAATATTTATGGTGTTAAACAGTCTATTATGAGCAAGTTAGCACTTAAATCTACGCCTTCTTTATTAATGAGAGCTCACAGTTGTTTTTTAGTAAATCCTCAGATTTACAGAACAAGTTAAAATACCCAAGTATTGTTATTGAGTTGATGGATTTCATTACTGTTTATCGACAACATGCTGTTTTTTTATATTTGGAATTAATCTGTTTTTCTACTTGTCTCTGCTTAAATACTACACATTATATTATACTACCAACATGTTTATACATTACAACAGGGCTTATCCTGTCATTAAACAACAAACCGCTATACAGAAGATTGCTACATTCTCATTTTAGATCAGAAATCAGACTACTGGAACATGCTTAAAATAACAAGTACAAAAATGTTTGCTGAATAATAAAAGCACTCATTGCTATAAGCTAGCCACTGTGTTAGAGGTGAAGGATGTAGAGATAAATTAACTCCTTCCCAAAGCCGAACCTCATAATAAGCGCAGACAGGAGGTAGTAAATGAAGCTCCAGATGGATGGGCAATTTCAGAACAGGGGTCAAGGAAGTGATCGAAGAAGAAATGAAATCTGAACTAGCTTTTGTTGAAGGAGAAACAGTTTGCTTATAAAGAAAGGGATAGCACACATTATAGACAGAACATTCAGAGCAAAAGAAGGGGGCAGAAGACAGAATATGGAAAAGAGGAGAACAGAAGAGCCTAGGGAGCTTGAGGAATGGAATAATAGGCTTATATATATGACACACTCAGTAGGAGAGGGTAAATGAAGATTGAGCTAGATAAAATAAAAAATAGATGTGAAAGTAATAATGTGGCCCTTTATATGTCATTCTGAAAAGGTTGGGTTGCATCAGTCCCCTACACTGTGAATACAGGTGTTAAGGTTTAGCTCACAGAAGTCTACCCAATACCCTCATCCGAAAGGCATGGTCAGCAGTCCATGGCACTATCTGGAGGTGGTGAAACTTTTAAGAGGTGGAGATGGGAAAGTTAGGTCATTGGGATTGTGTCCTCAAAGGCGATGTTGGGAACCCAGCCAGTTGCTGTCCTATCTTTGTTTCCCAGCCATTCTAAAGTGAGGCTCTTTGCTCTAACATGCATTTTTTGCATGACATTCTATTTCTTCATAAATCCAGAGTGACAGAGCCAATCAACTATGGACTGAAGCCTCTGACCTTACAATCCAAAGTAAATCTTTCCTCATTTTAAATTGTTTATATCAAGTATTTTGTCAAGGTAACATTAAGAAAACACAGAATGGGAATGATAGGGTTTTAGGGTTGTCCGAACAAGCTACCCCTGAGTAGCCTCAGAGAACACAAACGTATTATCTCATAGTTCCAGAAGCTATACACCTCAGATCAGTGTGCTGGCAGTATTGATTCCATGTGAGCTTTCTGAGGGATACCTTTCTGACACATCCCTTAAATTATGACTGTTTTCTGCACTCTGACATTCATTGACTTACTGAAGTATTGCTTCATTCTCTGCCTTCATGTTCCCATGTCGTCCTCCTTTATCTACTTGTCTGTGTCCTCATATTTTTCTTTTCATAATTGTATTAGTCATAGTGAATTAGGTGAACACCCTAATGACTACTTTTAATTTTTCAATTCTGCAAAAAGCCTATTTTCAAGCAAGGTCACATTGACAAAAGCTGGCAGTTTTCATTTCAACATACCTTTTGGGGGAACACAAGTCAACCTCCAAGAGTATGAGGAGGAGGTAGGAGAATGGTTGAGAAAAATAGTATATGAGGGTCTTGATGACCAGTTGAACTGCAAATTCCGTAGGTGCCAAAAGGAAAGGCAGAAAACATGAAAAGGTATAAAATAAGAAGAGGAGAGGCTCAGAGAGACTCTTCACAAGGATATAGAGGAATACAGAAGAAGGGAAAGAGGCAGAGAGACGTAAAGCTTCTTAGGTGGAAAGATTTTACTGGCTAACACTCATGAATCAATGCAAAGAAACAATCATTACTGAGACAAGACTGAAACTCAGTTATTAGTTTGATAATTAATGAATGTCTCAGTTTTTAGAAAGATCAATGTACTAGCAACTTGGCACCAAAGCTTGTGTGTGTGTCATCTAAGAGACCCATGTGCACTATGGGGAGGTGGTGGAAGCTTTGATTAGGACCCAGTTGGGCAACTGAGGTCAGTGGGCACATTCCCTTGAAGGGGTTTTGAAACCCTGGCCTTTTCCTCTTTCTCTTTACATCTTGGCCAACATGGGGTACGAACAGCCCCACCACATGCTGTCTGCTGTGATGTGCTACTTGGCCTAGGCCCAAGCCAATGGGACAATAAACCATGGGCTACTCTCAAACTTTCAGACCATAAACCAAAATTAATCCTTTCTACTTTAAACTTATTACCTTAGGTATTTGTTACAGTAACAAAAGCCAACTAATACATGAAACGTGGATGTATGTAAAGAACAGGAAATGTTTAAGATGAGAAATACAAGATGTATATTATAAGAAGATAGAGTCTCAAAGACATGGGGTAGTAGACACAGGATTTGAAGGAATTGGGTACATTGTACTCCATCAATAAATAATGCTTCATTTCTAGTGACTGCAAGATTATTAATCAGCAATTCATTGCTTTGACCAAATTACCTGAGAAAAACAACTTAAAGGCAGAGAGGTTCATCTTGACTCACTATTTTAGAAGTGTCAATCAGGGGCTGGGGATTTAGCTCAGCGGCACAGCGCCTGCCTGGCAAGTGCAAGGTCGTGAGTTCGGTTCCCGGTACCGGAAAAAAAAAAAAACAAAAAAGAAGTGTCAATCAATGGTCAGCTGGGTTCAAGGCAAAAATATCACTGCAGAAGGGCATGGTGGAAGAAAGCTACTCAACTCAAGGCATCTGGGAAGCACATAGTGTAGAGGATGGTGACTCTTGGCATATTATTTAAAGATAGAATAATTCTAGTCTTAATGCTAGCCTCAAAATGTGTCTTGATAAACAGCCCAGAGGGGTTGTAAAGAGTTAACTTTGCAGTCCTGACTTAGCGTGGAATGCTTCTCCAAAGATAAAGAACCCCAGGGCCTAGATAACTACCCATGACCTTGCCTGGGTTGTTTCATCCTTTCCCTGGCCCTAGATAAACACTGTAACCATAAAGGAAATGTATGGTTATCTAAAGGGGGACATATAGAACAGAGTACAGAAAGTATATGTCATTGTTGGGGTCACGACCGGAGCCTGACCCGGTTATGTGCCACAAGGAAAACAACATGTGGCCAGTGCTGCAACATTCCAATCTGTTACCACGGAAACCAAAATGTATATAAGCTGGGAACAAAGGCAGGTCCAGACCCACTTCCCAGATTGGCAAATGGAAGAGGGTGGCTAGCCTCAAATTAATAAACTCTGTCTTGTTCTTAATAGAGTCGGTCTCTTGTGGAATGTAACCTGAATTCTGCCTTAACAATAGCACAGGAAGAGCCTGAGGAGAATGGGCCAGGGGGCCAGACACAGTTGCCAAGGTGATGCCTGTGTGACCCCCTTCCTTCAACTAGTGCCCACCTCCAATAACACATTCTGTTATGAACTCATAGTGTGTTAATGCATTATGATTTTAGTGCCCTCACATTTCAATCATCTCTCCAGAGTCGCTTAATCCAGTCAAGATGATAAGTAAGACTTGTTGTTGTTGGTTTTTGGGGTTTTATTTTGTTTTTTTTCTGGTACCAGGAATCAAACTCACGACCTTGCACTTACCAGGCGTGTGCTGCACTGCTGAGCTAAATCCCCAGTCCTGACAAGCAAGATTAACTAGCACAGGGTGGAAAAGGTATAAGAATATGTTCAGATACCAAGATGTAATAATCATTAGGGAATGAGCGAAACTTTAGAAGAGATGAGACTGGATGGCATCCATTTTTGCTCTTTAGGAAGTGAATTCATCATCTCTGTTTTGTAACTGGGTCTCACTGTGCAGTTCAGGCTGGCCTTGAACTCACTATGTAGCCCAGCTGGCCTCAAACTCATAGCAATCCTCCTGCTTCACCCTCCCACATGCTGGAATTACAGGCATGTGCCACCACATCCAGTAAATTCATCATCTTCTAAAGAAAGTTATGGCAATGTTTGGGCAGCATCTCTCAGGGTCTCTTGCCAAAACATACGCAGCATGCGTTAGTTAAGGCGGGAGTCTCCTGAAATGACAGCACATGTATGGACCCTTTATATCCTTGCAGAGGGAGGTATGGTGCTGCTAGGACATTTCATGTTATCCTCAGAGAATCTCTTACAATAATTTTGTAAGTTAACTTACTATGGACACTCCTTTGTTTAATGTTTCTAGATATTATTCCTCTGTAAAGCTGACTTCATAAATAAATCTTCCACAAACATATTAATGTATCTTCTACCACTTTCATAAGGAGAAAGCAGCTAGCCTTTTAAAAAGTTGGCCATCGTTGTGAATGTAAGAAAGTTAATGGTTTTCTAGGAGATATGTCTGAATCTGGGTTTTACTTTGGCACTGTCGTTGCAAGATGACTGCAAGTTCAAGCCAGGCTTGAGCAATTCATTGACTTAGGAGGATGGTTTCTCAAAAATAATCACTAATTTATTCTATTATATGTGCTTTATTTATTCTGAATTAAAGTCTATAAATTCTCATCAAAATTTCACAAACAGTATACTCATTTATTTAATTGGATAGATTTCAGATTTTTGAGCTATTAATGATGTCCTTAAAAGAAAATATTGTGAATAATAAAAGGGCAAATATAAATTCTTTTTGGTAACACTAACATAAAGATATTAGAATAAGCAGTTAATCTTTCATAAATATGAAATAATTTCGTTAATAATAATTCTTCCTTAAATATACATAATTTACACTTTTCTTCAAATGTCATGGATTTTCTCTTCAGAAAACTATCTTACTATTTAAAAACATTATACATCGTTTAGAAAAACTAAGATGAGAATGTCTAGGATATAATGATCCAGGTTGAGCTGTGCTTTAAGCTGTAATCTGACCCCGGAGGACTACATGGTATTATCACTGGCCAGTCTATTTATAAAGTATTGTTTGAGTCAGAACCCCTAAAGAGCTGCTGCATTTTCTACCTTATATCTGCTTCTGCAATCATACATAAATTGAATCTTTATTATTTGAACTTTTACAAAAGAAATGAGAAATATTATGGAGAATCCTTTGGCAGACTAGTAAAGCCTTTCATAAAATAATTAATAGATAACATTTTCTTTATAGCTGTACTTTAAAAAAATTAGGATATACTAGATTTTAAGCTGATAAATTCTTTTAATCATGGAAATTGCTGTACAAACAAACTTGACATTATGTAAGATTCTTAGTCAGTACTTTAAAGAAATATAGTTTCTTCAGCAAATATCCTCAATTTTTTTGTATACTGTATTAAGCATATTATTAAAAGGTTAGATTGTATCTTCAAACAAAATATAAAAATCACCTAGGCTAAGGTTTTGAGGTAAAATATAAAAACTTGGCATCAAAAGAGTTATGTGTGTATTCAAAAGATTGTTAAAACGTTGCTTCTCAAATATTCATGTGCTATAAAATCACCTTGGGACGTGTTAAAGCTGAGGTCTGGAGTCAGCTTGAGAGTCTGCCTTCCAGTATCTGAAACGGAGCAGAATCAGCCGGACTGAAGATCACACAAGAGACAAGACAGGATTTTCTTTTGTCTGTAAACCAGATGTGTGCATTTCTTGAAAATTAATAATTTCTGCAGTTATTCAAGAAACAAATTTTGTCTTCAAAATCAAAACATAATAGATGAGAACCTACTGTTTTATTGCTTCTGTAGCAGTACTGGGGCTGTTTCTGATGCTTTTGCTCACAGGCCACTGAAGACAAGAAGGCATTTTCAGGGGCTACAACCAAATGGCCCAGCGCGACCTGTGCCAAGAGAGACAGTGTTCCAGGGAGACTGTGTTCACCCACACC
>NW_004955407.1:15637792-15703913 GCF_000276665.1 Chinchilla lanigera
GTTTCCCTTCTTTTATCTTTAAAATAAAAATAACATAATAGATGATATAATCAAAAACAAAAGTTGTAACACAATCTGATTCTTAAGTGAAAAGTTCATGAATATAGTATTTTTATGCAAATCAGAATGATAATCAAAAATAACATTTTTTCCTTTTACAAAAAAGTGAGGGAGTGATATGTAGGCATCATAATTTTGTCAAAAATTAAAACCACCTTCCTTTCCTTGAGCCTCACATTTAATACTCCTTGACAACAGCAAACCAGGAAGAATTGAGGCAATGACATGGAAACCAACAGACTCTTCAAAATTCTCAAAAAGTCTCTAATTTACTTGCACTCACAAAATGTACCCATAGATATATAAAAGGATTATCATAATTTATGAATCCAAATACCTCAACACTTCCAGATTCAAGCTAGTGAACTCCTGGACTAAACTACTGAACAATAAATTTGGAAGAAAATGACTGTGAGAGTGAACAATGACCCTTAGAGGTCTGTAAACTCTCACTGTTCCTGAGAGCCAGTGGGGATATACAGATATTTGAAGTTGGAATGACATAATGCCTTCTGGAGTTTCATAGGCTTTCTCTGCTGAGTGTAGATTTATTTTTATAGGTGTCATAACAGATCACCTTCTCATTTAACTTTGCCAAATGTAGGCAAGCAAGTGACCTTAATGCTATATAAACATGTCATTAAATTGATTTTCAAGGCAAGATTGCTTTGCAAAGTTATCAAAGCCTACAACAAGTGATTTTTCTTCCCTTTTAGAGGCAAGAAAATCAAAGAATATAAAATAGGCAAAAGCAAAGGAAACAAAATCAAAGCTAAACTACTAGCAATTACTAAAAGAACATCTTTTCTATTGTGTAGGCTGACTTGGGACACTTAAATTGATATGATAAAACCATATCAAAAATTATTGATTTTTTAAATACTGGCATGAAACTTGCATAGAATTGTTAAAGCTGTTAGAAACATTAGAGGACCTGCAATTCTTGTCTTGGTTACTTTTTTTTGCTGCTGAGACAAAATACCAGATCTGTAAAATGAAGGAAGGAAAGGTTTATTTACCTCACAGTCTGTGGAGCTTTTAGTCTATACTTGGCTGGCTCTAAGGCAGAGTTGCATGTGGTAGAGGGCAACAGTTTATGGCAGCAGAACAACAAAGCAACAAGAGCAAAAGGGAGGAGTGGCTGAGAAGAGCAAGCCTCTTTCCCTCCCTTACACTGTAAGCAGGCAAACCCCACCCAGGGAGCGCATAGCACTCACGTAATCTCCATGCCCTCCTCTTGCACAGGTTCAGAATACATACAAAGTAAGCACCCTGGCTCCCTGCTGAGTCACATTAAGTAAAAGCAAGGGAAACAAAATCAAAGCTAAACTACTAGAAATTACTAAAAGGTCATCTTTTCCATTGTGTAGGTTGACTGGGGACACTTAAACTGATATGATAAAACTATATTAAAAATTGTTGATTTCTCAAATGCTGGCATGAAACTTGCATAGAATTGTTAGAACTGTAAGAAACATTAGAAAACCTGCAATTCTTCTTACTCAACTTTTGTGTTAAAAATATATTTAAACTTTTTTTTTTGTCTTTTTGAGACAGGGTCTTGCTATACAGCTCAAGGTCTCCTTGAGCTCACTTTGTAGTCCAGGCTGGCCTCTAACTCCCAGCAATCCTCCTGCCTCAGCCTCCCAAATGCTAGGATTACAGGCATGTGCCACCACATCTGCTTTGAAAAATTATTTAGAAACGTGCTACCATTCTGACCTCAGCAGCACCGTCTCATCACTACAGATGTCCATCCAGATCCAGGGCGCAGAGATGACATATGCACTCAATTCCAGGACATAACCATCTGTTCATTCTTTTTTTACAACTAATGTAGACATGGAAAGGGTCTCCATCATCTCTAAATTATATTCTAAATACATACTTATGTTATGACACCTATTTGCCACTCTTAATATTACACAGGTTTCATACCCATTATATAAACAGGCAGACAATTAATATTCTTGTAGTTTCTACTTAATTTCTTGGTACTTAATTCATTTCTTAAAAGTAAATCTCAGGGTTTCATGAATTTTGATTTCAAAATTGTCATGCTCATCTTGAGTTACTTAGTTTAGAGGTTTAAAATACAAATACACTATTATTTTGGACAAACACAATTTAACTTCACATTCAGACAATTTTGAGCACGTTTTCAGGGTTTCAAAGAACTAGCTTATTTGAAATGATTCCCATTTGCTGTAATCATAGATTTCTGAGAATTAAAAACTTGTATTTTGCATATCTGTGATACTTAGTTTCTTGGCTAGTTGAAATTATAAGCTGATGAAAATTTGATTTTTTGAGACTACTTCAAAAATAAGTCTGAAAGGCAATTTTAGATGTAAGAAATAAAAAAAAAGAAGGTAAGAAAAGGTATAATTCTAAGTTGTACATAATGGGGCATGCCTCCAGTCCCAGGACTTTGGGAGGTTGTTGCAGGAAAATTGAAATTTCAAGTGGAGCCTGAGCAACTTAGAAACTTAAAGAGACCCTGTCTCAAAATAGATTAATAGTAATAGTAATAAAAGGGCTGAGATTGTAAATCAGTGCAAAGGGACTGAGTTTGATCTGTAGTACCATACAAAGAAAGAAAGAAAAAATTTACTTTCATTAGGAAAGTAATATGACAGAAAAAGTTGTCATTGTTACTATTTCTTTGGAAATGGGGTAGGTAACATATGACATTGACTTTGTCATACAATGTGCTATTGCTTTGAAATATATTCACGTTTTGAGAAGGCACAGAAAAATATGAACTAAAGTACATATATTTTTTCTTTGTATGTATCATTTACCATTTTTGTTGTATACCTTAATGAGTATTTCTTCAATGAATAATATTCTATTAATTTCTAATTAAATATTTAAAATGACTTGGAGAAAACATTTATATTTATTATCGTTTTGCTATAATTAATTGGTACAGTTTCTTTTAAACAGAAATGAGAAAATTCACAGAATACAATGAAGTCTAAAATGTACCAAATATTTCAATTTTGGTTGGCTTAAGTGTATTATTCACTCTAAAAAGAGTTGCTGTAAGTTAATATTTTGACATTCTTGATCAGGAAAGAGCACGTGAGATCAGGGATTAATTATCAGCCTCATGTTTGAGCCAAGTCCGTGAAGATGCCAGGATGATTGAAGTGTTTGTAGCAATGATTGAGCAGCGTGATTGGAATGAAGAGGAAGGAACTGTGCCTGAGAAATAAAATGAGAATGTGATGGCGTGAAGATACTGAAATGTTGAGGATTAATAGAACTTAGCCAGAAGAAAATTATGAATCAGGCACGAGATGGTTAATTCGAAAACCCACTTTAGTAGACTAAGAGATATTCAACATAAAACTTTATTTCTGGGTGTGTCTGTGAGGCTGTGTCTAGAAGAAATTATCATTTGAATCAGTAGAGTAAATATGGAAGAGCCCATTCTCACTAATGGGATATGACTTTATCCAGTCTAGTAAGGACAGAAATAGATCAGAAAGTAAAGGGAAAATGATTATTTCTATATCTTTCTAAAATAAAACTGTCCTCTTCGCCTGTCTTTAGACAGAGAAGCAACTGATCCTCCAGGATTTAGACTCCAGGGTTTATACCATGCCCTACCTCCCCCGGAGTTCTCAGGCTTGTGACCTCTCCGTGGGAGTTCTACCGGTGTCGCCTGATTCCCAGGCTTTTACAGTCAGAGGAAATGACACCACTGTCTTTCTTTGTCCTGCATCCATAACCACATAAGCCAATTACCTCTCATCCTGTCTCTCTCTGTCCTTATAGATTGCTTTCTATCTTTTGTTTATTAATATTTTGCCTATTTCATTTATACTTTTCTACATGGTAGATTAAAGATGACCAAAAATTCTCTGAAACTCCTTGAGGAATTTTATCTGTTTGTATGGTAGAATACACCTATAATACCAGCACTTGGAAGGACTCAGAGTTTGAGGCCAGCCTGGGCTATAAATTAAACTCAGGGATTGCCTAGACTACACAGAGAGATGCTATTTCAAAACATCCATCCATCCATCCATCCATCCATCTATCCCTCCATATATACATACATATATACATCAGTGTATCTGTGCCCTTTTGGTACTTGAATTCACTTAGGGAATGTGGTCCAAAAACACTGTTTAACTTAAAAAGATAGGTTTTATGAGCTCTGCAGCATCCATCTTCATTGTCTGGGATATACTTTCTTGGAAGCCAAATACTACTTAAGAACTTTGAGTGCCCTAGGAACATCATGATGTATTAAGACGTGAGTGAGTCTCACAGAGAGAGAATGGGGGCTGTGTGAAGGAGTATCAACATGTCCCACCTTCAAAACTTGATGGAATAACATCAAAGAGCACAAGGCTGTGTCAGCAGAGCAGACTGCAGAGGCTACAGAGGAACAAATGTAATGGATTGATATAATATTGTAGTATACAGACCCACTTAATGGACAGAGGGGAATCACGTAGCAGAAATTGAACCTTGATGATGAATTATAACCAGTTACAATATAAGTAAATGTCTTCAGACTACAATGTTAGCTACAGCGACTCTGGATCTTATCCCCTAATAAATGATACCACTTTTTTTGTAGCCACTCTTTTTGACATATTATTTTAATATACACACCCGTGAATCTGATAGCTAAGAAAATTGAAGCCTGAATTTTCCTGATGAACTAGGACTTCAGATTTTAATATACATTTTAAAATTTCAATTTCAGACTCTTATTGATACTGTTCCATTTGCATTTACACACCAAAATGCCCGAGGGTGGGTTAATGGTGAAGAAAATAGGTCTACGTATCTCATAATTCTGGGGGCTGAAAGGCCCGTGTCTGGTAAGGTCTCCTTGCTGGAAGATTCCTAAGATGGTGCAGGGAACTGCATGGCAAGTGAGAAGAAGTGTGCATGTGTGTGTTCTGGTCTCTCCTTTTTTATGGAGCTACCAGTGTTCAATCATCAGAGCTTCAGCTTCATGATCCTATCTAATCAGAATCAGTTTCCACAGGTTCCATCCCTAAACTCCATAGCTGCTTGAAGATTCTACTCTCTTAATACCTCACACTGACATTTAAATTTCAATATATGAACCCCTAATGAACACCTTCATACCATACCAAAGATAGTACTCTGCCCCGGGACCCTGAGGCTCCTGTCTTTTCCACAATGCAAATGACAGGAAGTCCAAACCCAGTAGTCCCCACATCTTCCCTGAGTTTTGCATTATAAGAATGTTTAGTCCAAAGTCTCATGTAACAATACTTTAGCTGTAATGCTATAAATCAAAATGCATTTTCTACTTCTAATACACAGTGGTGAGATTACAGTGATGTATGTTTCTATTCCAAAAGAAAAGAACAGTCAAGGGAGGAGTAACCAGATGAAGCAAGATCCAAATCTAGCGAGGAAGACCTGAATCTTAAAGCTCTATGGCTGGGATGCGGTACTCACTGTGAAGGGTGGGAACCCAGGGCCATAGGCTGTAGGGTCCCTATGTCTTTGCCATTTGGAGGCTGCATGGTTACTGTCTCACAGGACACAATGATGCAGGCACTTTCCCATAGGCATTGTATGTTCTGTGTAGCTCTGCCTTTCTTGAGTACCCCGTGGAGCTCCACTACCACATCTCCCCTGAGCATTGCCCCATAGAAGGCTCTCTGTATGGGGTCTGATTGTGTGCCCAGTTCTCACATCCTTGCAAGCTTCCCTCAGAAATCTCAGTAGAAGCTGACATGTTGTAACTCCTGCATTCTGTGGAACTATAACTGAAATACAAGATGAATGCCAGAATTTGCCATGAACAGGATCTGTGCCTGTGTGTTCATGAACCACAGCTACAGTCACAAAGTGTTTCACCAGCTGAAAATAGATGAACAAATCTCAAGGTGGCCCTGGGCAGCACTGCATACAGCCTGACCTCAGGGCCTCTTCCTGAAAAAAAAATCCGCCATGCAATGTCTCTGGGCCAGTGTTGGGAGAGCTGAATGTTATCTAAAACTTTTTCCTTCCTTTTGCTCCACATTGTCAGTGTAATTCTGGCTAAATGAAGCCCATAATACTGGTGCTACCACCAGAACGTTTTGACATTTTTTCCAGCAAATAGTCTGTGAACTAAGACAATAGACTATCTGATGGAGCACATGTGAGATTAACTTTCTATCACCCTCTTAATATTTCAAATTGGGGCTTAAATTTCAGTACATGAACCATTGGGTAACAGACTAATAAACCATGTCCAAATCATGGCACTATTTTAGACAATAATAATGCATTATTACATTTCCTTAGTTACTGTTCATTGTTCTATATAGAAAATAAAAATTCTAATACCAAAAATACATTGTTTATAATTAAATTTGTATCTATTATTTGACTTCTCTATTAAGATTGTCAGTTTTTCAAGAAGGACCATCTGTATTACCTGAATATTCTCATTAGCTAGTAAATGTTAAACAGACTGATGTGTGATTGAAAATGCATTAAAAAATTAAAGACTCTCATATAATGTATACATTTATACTTTTAGGGACACTGGCATAATTTAAGATTTAACTATGGTTAGTTTATGAATGCAGCAGTGATTAATACTTATTTTTAAATATGGTAGCTTTATTATTTTATGCTATTTGTGGAAACATAAAAAGTATGACCAATTTTAGAAGTCTACTTTAAAATTACTCTTGTATCCATCAGATATGAAATTCTTATTGATCATAATTGTCATTTCACTTGCTTTATATTAAGGAAAAGGACTTTGGGCAATTAATTATTTTTATTAATCAAGTAAAGCCCTAAGTACAGCTAACTTGCAACTACCCTGATATCCCTCAGGTGAATCAAATAAAAGGTAATAGTTATCTTAAAATCACATAAATAGTTTAATAATTCATTTTTCCACTATTAAAAAGAGTTGATCTGAAAAACTGTAGAACTAAACAACATCTAATCAATTAAGCAGTATACACTTCAGGAAATGCATTTTTAAATCATTCCCCAGACTCTTATGACTGAACATAAGTCTTCTATAGATAAGTACTTAATTCTTTTCCCTAATGATTATTGTTTTCTGAGAAGCACTGTTTGTAAGGGATTTCTAAAATTAAACCTTTTTTCTAAATCATTTGTTTACTAAGTCATTTTTTCCTCTCTCACATGTTCATATCCTAAGCTTTATCTTTAAAAGTTAAGTTTTTAGCCCTAAAGTATAGGTCACATTCCTAAAAAGAAAATTTCTTTCTGTCAAAGGCATCGTTTATTATATGAAATTCTTCTATCTAAAATTCAAGCTTTCACTTAGTTGAACAAGTCTTCTTTTAATTAAAAGCAAACACCCTCTGAGGGATACAATAGAACATTTAGGTATGAGCAAAATCTTCTAAGTCTACAAATTGGGCTCTCAAGAGATCATTGCAAAAGAAATGGCAATTTTAATGGAAAAGAACACATGGCAGAGGTAACTGTGTCATATAGACATCATATAGAAGGGTAAACATTTTAGTTGCCATAGACTGACAATGCAGTGGGACAAAAGTGTGTATGGAGCTCCCAAACAGATAAATTCGGGTGGAGAATCAGGGGAGGTATGATAATGTCAATATCAGGGGATTTAAATTAAGTTTTTCTTTGCTACTTGATATGTGTGATTGCATAAAATACTTTCCACATCAGTAGGTACTGAGAGGACTGACCCAGTGTGTTGAACACAGAATTAATTCATAAGGTACCAAAAAATTTAAATTGTAGGGGCTGGAGGTTTAGCTCAGTAACACAGCTCCTGCCCGCCAGTGCAAGGTCATGAGTTTGATCCTCACGACCGGAAAGAAAAAAAAATTAAATTATATACAAATATTAAATGTAATTAATAAAATATTTACCTAGAGTTAATGCTGAAAGTCTATAATTAAGAATCTAGAATTCTACCTGGGGGGGAAAGAACAATTTTAGGTAGTTTTTGTGTGAGATTCATAACTAAGTACTGTATAAACACTTTCAAATTATTATATTAATCATATCGCTTGTGAAAAAGAAAATTTTTCAATTTGCTCCTTTTCTTTTTTTTTTTTTGGTACGAGGAATCAAACTCATGACCTCAGGCTTGTCAGCTAAGTGCTTATGCTGCTGAGCTGCATCCCCCACCCCTACTCCCTTTCTTAAGAAAATGCAAAAATTAGTTACTAAAACTAAGGTAGAATATTTAACGACAGCATTTGAATTTATTAATGAAGCTCTAATATAACACAAAGAATGAGGCTCTTAATGAAGCTAAAAATAAATTTGATATTGATTGAGTCCCTTTCTAATACTTAGTAATCAAAAGCAAAATATAATCTGATTTTTAGATTCTTTAAGCCAAGATACCCTAAAATTGCTTGACATTGATTTATGTCCAGTAGACAAAAATATCAACAGTGACACAATAATTTTAAAATATTGTGTATGTAATACTATTTTTCAGATGGCAAAAGAATGTATTCATTTTTGAGCTTTCTTGGATGGGTACTTTAGGAGTTCAGATAGCTTCTTACACAAAGCAATATACTTGGAAAAGAGTAAAATACAAGATTCCTAGAATTCTACTTTAAAAATAAATCTTTGCAATTTAGGGAACAAACTTAAACAATAAGGCCTAAGGAAAGGTAGTTGCTTTATTTGAAAGCATAAAGAATGAACACAAATGCAATTCAGTACTATTTAGTCCCATGAAATTAACACAAAGCAGGTCAATTTTACTTTTCAAAAATTGTTTGGCCATAAGTATAATATCAAAAATTTACATATGGTAGATTGCAAAATATTTGTCAATCCCATAGCATACAAATATCTTGATTTTCTGTTCTAATGGACTTAACTATTTTTTCTGCTCTATCTCCAATACTTCTGATTCAGACCACACGTTATTTCATCACCTCAACTAAGCTCTAGTATCTAATACTAATTTCTCACTGTGGTTGTATTATCAAGTCTGTCCATTTCTTGATCCCAAAGAAGTGAAATTTGATGATTCCATTTTGAGTGGCTCTGTATTGCACAGAGGATACACTCTAAATTCGCTAACATGATCTTTATACCCTGTCATCAGACTTTGTTTTCCAAGCTCATTGCTGACCAGTTTTCTCCCCCATGCCTTTTTATAATTTAATGTTCAGCTGCAACCAACTAATTCCACAAGTTTTCCATGCCTTTTTTATACTCGTATATTTATCACATCTTTTTATACAAGTATACATCTGTTAACAAAGATTTTGCCTCTCATATGAAGTAACTCTGACCCATCTTTTTCAGGAACCATTTATATTTTTCTCTTCCACTTCTCTATACCACAGAGGGAAAATATTCTATATTTTAATATGGCTTTATCTGTTAGCGCTCACAGGAATCCTACTATAAATGATATTTTAAAAAGTTTTCCCAAAAATATTTGAAATCAAGACTCTCAAACTACTATAAAAGGATGATATATCAATGATTTTACCTAATTTGTTAATGAAAGAACTGCTAAGATATAACTGACTCGAATAAAATTAAGTGTTACACTTATTTAGCTCTCTCATGAAAGCAAAAATAAATTGACAAATAGCTACAAATTTACAAATAGCTACAGAACTCCCTTTTTCTACTGGAGGAAGAAGCATCCATTGTTCTTCCATTTGTTTCTCTCTGAAGAAGTTCATGTGTATTGCTGTATCACAGTTTAAAGGGCAGGAAACAACTCCAAAACAAAGACATTTGGAAATAATTTGTAAGGATACAGGGACATGCAGTGATATACTGTTTTTCTTTGCCTATTTTCAAGTATTTCACAACTTTTCCTGAGAGTAAGAAAAAAATTTAAACAAAATATGTATTTTTCACCAAAGTGACTGTCAAGGAAACAAAGTACGAGTAGAGAAATTAAATGCATAGGAGCTCTTCTGTCCAAAAACACAGTACCTACTCTAAAACATTTTCAACATTTTTAGAGACAGATACAGAGGAATTTAGCATATTTTTGAAAATTTTAAGTTACTCAAGAATAAATACTTATTTTAAATGGTGCTCTAAAGCGTTTTATTCCCAATAGATGATGATTAACTCTGAGGCAAGCGCAAGACAAACAACTACAGATTTCTTTCACCAGGGTAAATTCCATTAGGAATTTTATTCATATCCTGACCCCTCAAATACATTATTTTGTTTCAAAACCTAAATTCAAAATCATCTCATCAATAAAATATAAGCTACTAAGTGCAAGAAAGATCTAATTCTTTCCTACTTTGTTGTCATCTTCTTTTCAAGTGCAAATGCACACATAAGTTTCCCATTTACTGTCAGTCTGTTGCATCAGCCAGGTGTGGTGGTGCATGCCTATAATTCCAGCACTCAGGAGGCTGAGGCAGGAGGACTGCTGTGAGTTTCAGGCCAGCCTGGGCTGTGAAATGAGTTCAAGTCCAGCCTAAACTGCATACTGAAACCCTGTCTCCAAAAGACCAAAAAAAAAAAAAAAAAATTAGTCTATTTCACCAATTTAGACATAAATTCCTCAAGGACAGGCATGATATTTAATATGTCTTCATTTTTTTAGTATCTCATACACTTATTACATTAAAGATATTCAGAAGCATTTGGTGACAACCTGAATAAAAAGAAAAACTAAAGAATAAAAGAATTCATGTTTAAATAGATTAATTCAAGCCACCTTTCTATTTTTGAATGAAGAGTTTAATATATCCAATTAATTTAAAGCAATGATACACACCAGATGAAATACTAAAATTAACATAAATTTATGGCCTACATAGACCCACTACCTTTATGTTTCCAAGAGCATCTATATCATGGTATTAATATATCTTTGATAAACTTATTCTAATATTTTATTTTGGAATGTATTTGAGTATATTTAACTCATATGAATCCATAAATAAATCTAGTTTAATATGCGATACAATTAAACTTGCAAAGCAGTATTCATTTAAAAATGTTAAGTCCATTACAAAAAAGGTTACTAGAAGATAAAGCATTTTCTATAAAGACTTTTTAGTAGCTATTTTTCCTCTTATCAAACTTTAAGACTGCTTATATAAAATAAAAGTGTTTTAAAGCCTTGTGCAATTGTTCATTCTCTGCTCAAACTCAGCATCTGGTAGAGATTGTGAAGTAATTTTAATTATTAACGGAATTATTATGACAAGTCATCTTGAATATTAATGGGCTTAGTTTAATTTGCATTAAACTAAGCTCTCAGGAGAAAGAAAGAACTTATGGTCTTTTTCATGCACGTTGGGTTTATGCTGCTCTGAGGCTACGAGTCTGGACTGACCTTACAAATTAATACTGATGTTTAACAGCATTGACCAGCATTAATGATGTAGCTAATATGTACAATCCCAAATAGCGCTACTTTGTACAGTACCACATTGTATCCTTACGGTCATCCTGTCAGAGTATATTAGGCCCCTTTTAGAAATGAGAAAGGCAAGGCTCAGAGAGAACATAGAGATATTCTGAAATGACAAAGTCAATGTTGGATTAGGAGAAAACCTAGCACTGACTCTATTATGCTCATTCAAGCAGAAGAGAAGGAGGTCCTTAGAGCATTTAGTTTAGGAAAGTGCCTATCTGCATCCTGGAGTTCAAAGAACTTCATGAGGACAAAGCATGTCCTTTTTGTTTTTGGATACTCAAATTTGAGAAATAGTTTTAATAGTTCCCACTTTAATTAGAAGTCAAACCTGGGTGTGGTGGCACAGGCCAGTAAGGTTGAGGCAAGAGGATCATTGTGAGTTTGAGACCAGCCTGGGCTACAAAGTGAGCTCAAGGCCAGCCTGAAACTACACAGCGAGACCCTGTCTCAAAAAAAAAAGACAAAAAAAAAATTAGAAGTCAAAATCTTCATATCAGCCACATCAAGTGATACAAAATGGAAAATGCCAAAAAAGCAGAAACGGATATTAAACGAATTAAAAATAGGCACATGATCAGTTATGAAATTATTTTGAGACTAAATGAAGACAGCTAGAGTTACAGAAAATATCATAACACAATAATCATCTAGAGAAATACTGTACCCGTGAGGCTTTGGGGTAGCCAGGTCAAGTGAGGAGCCTTTGAGAAGAACAGGCTTCGTATGTTAACAGGCTGCAGTTTCTAGCAGATGCTGTAAATGAGAAACCATAAATCTGTATTTACAAATGTGAGGGGCAGTAAAGTATTTGGATGACAGCTGGGCTCCAGAAGGACTAGAATTGGCTTCAACATCCATCATTGGGAGCTGGGTGTTGTGGTGCTCACAGTCTGTAATCCAGTGCTTGGGAGGCTGAGGCAGGAGGATCACTGAGAGTTCAAGGCCAACCTGGGTTACAAAGTGAGTTGAAGTCTAGCCTGTATAAGGTCTGTATAACGAGACCCTGTCTCAAAAAACAAACAAACAAAAAATCTATCACTGGGGCCTCAAAGGGAAGTGGAGGGAAAATTGAATGATCAAATGTGACTCTTAGCCCATGGCTTGATAGTGACTCATTGAATTTATGCTTGTACAAATGCTGGAGCCATCCAGAGTCTGGATGTGTTTGTGTTCATTTAGTGCTTCCTGTGTTAGTCAGATAGCTGGCAGATAACAGATGGGCCCCTCCAATAGAGACATGTAAGGAGAATTTAATGAAGAATTCTGAGATCTGTTGGTAGGAGCTAGCAAGAGAAGGGACAGTCCACAGACTTCCCAGAGCAGAGTTAGCACTCCACACCTGAAGAGCAGAAACCGAGACAGGCTCTCCACACCCGAGGACACTTATATAAGTTCAACTACATTTTGGTGACACAACTATCGAATGGGAATTAGATCCTGAAGGACATGAAATTTTAGGAGAGCTAAACAAGGCTGTCACATAGATGGGCAGGAGTCAACACTGACAGGCACATGGTGGAGATGAGATTATTCCTTCCTTTTCTCTCCAAAGCAGCAGTGTGATTGTTCGTCGGTTAGGAGGTGCCTTCAGGCTGCCCTGTTTACTCAGTAGACCTTGCTAGTGTCCAAAAGCACATACTAGCTCATATCAGCCTTTCCCTGCCACCATCCATCTCATCCAGACTTACATTGACTCATCAAAGTATATTCCTCTGCCTGAATGCCTGAATACAAAATAACAACGATTTCTGTTCTGTGCCAGGCACTGTGCTATGAACTTTATAAAATGTTGTCTAATTCGACCCTCAATACAGACGTAGCGAAATAGCATCTTCTCCATTTCATGGATGGATCAGGAGAAGATTTTAGAAATAATTAATATTAATTGTCCAGGCTTTTCTCAACACTAACTAAAACTAATGGTAACTTCATAGTAGCAACCTTTCCAATAATGATGTTTAAAATGGTTTACATACTTTGCAAAAATTTGCTTGCTGATCTATTATACTTCTAACTGAACCAGTCCATAAGAATGCCCATTTGTGTGGTCTTTTATAAAAAGCTTGCAAAAATCAAACTCACATTAATATACTTTGTGTTTATACAACATCTTTCAGCGTTTTATACGTTCCCACCCACATTTGATCCTGGGTCACATAATTGAATGTCTGCAAGGTGAACTCAGACTGTGATATGCAGCCAACAGGAGACAAAAAACTGAATTTATGGGACATATAAAGATATCACTTTCCCCCCTGGCTCACATGAAGTTCACCTTGTAGCTCACTTGTGCATAAATAGGAGAGTGAAGGAACTCTGCCTAGAATATCAAGGTGTTCTATTCTGAGAACAGCAGAATTTGGTGCAGGTGGCCACAGAATTAGCTATTAACAGTTGATTAGAAAGATGTATCTCAGAATGTTCCATTTCTCTCCAAAAAGCAGCAACAACAAAAATGGCAATTTTAAACAGAAACCTCAGCTTGTAATATTATGTCTTACTCCATCATACTATTTTGTGAAATAGAACTATAATTCAATCCTGTGAGGTAATGGAGTTTGACAGGGAGGTACACATCACATTTTGCAAAAAAGCCTTGATTACTCTCAGTGTTTCCTTTTGGTAATAAAATCTTGACAGCCTCGATTTCTCAAAAGAACTGCTACATTATTTTCCCCTCAATTCTAAGTAGTTACTTCAAAGTAGTTGCATGCAAACAAGAATTTCTCTACTTAAAAAAAAAAAAGGAAGGTAGATAAGGGGGCTTTCTTATCCACTTTTTCCCAATCTTCCATCACTTAAGAAACTTAAAATAACAAATGGATGCAATTCACAGCTTTGAGTACTTTAAAATCTTTTAGTTATTCAGAGTTCTGCATCAGTCAAGGTGCAGGCAGCAAGCAGATGGCATATACTTAACTCAGGTAATTTAAAGAGAACTTAATAAAGTCATTATTTACAAACCTGCAAGCTGATGGATAGGAAAACTACAATGGATAGTGTGGTACTCAGAGGTTAGTAACAGCAAGGCACTTAAGTGGCTTTAAGGAATAAATGGCAAAGAAAAGGATCACTTTACTGGAACCAGGACCTGCAATCTTAGTGGAGAGAGAATGCTCCCTGAACCAACTTCACAGTGAAGGAATGGGAGAAATTGATATCCTGACTTCTCTTCATTTCTCTTTCTGAAATTTTGGTGGCCCTCCATCAACCAAACTGATAGGATGCTGATGGTATCCATATTAGTCAACTTCCTACATGAGAAGAAGGTGGAACAGGGTAGTAGGTTGGATCTGGAAGAGGATAAGGAAGATCTCCAAGAGAACATTCTTTCAGGCAATGATTTCAGTAGTTTTTTTAGTTGTTAGTTTTCACTCTAAAATAACACATGTTGCTATTAGCCACTGTAATGGTTGATACATTGTGTCAACTTGAGAAGTTTAGAAGTTTAATGAAGCAACTTAGCAGGGGACCAGAGTCCTGACTTTGTAAACATCCTCATGCTGTGGAAGAGGAGGGCTTGGAGATGGCCTGAGTGCTACACCTGCCGTAGGGGATGGTAGCCCACTTAACACATAAGGGAGGAAAAGAAGCTTGCTTTCCTTCACTTTTGTTCCTATTGCTTTTGCTGTCTTTTGCCGCCTTTAAGTGTTGCCCCTGTGCCATGCTACCCTGCTTTGGAGCCAGCTGATTATGGAACCCTCTACAAACTGTGAACTAAATAGATCTTTCCTTCCTTAATTGTGGGTATTTTACCTCAGCAATAAGACAAATTGGTTACTTGTAACCAATTCTAGTAACCAAGACAGAATTTGGTACCAGAGGAGTGAGGTTGTTGCTGTAACTATACCTGACCATGTAGCTCAAGAACCTTTGAGAATGGCTTCTGGAAAGAGATTGGAAAGGTTTGGAGATATCCCCAAAAGAGTAGCATTGGAACACCTCAGGCTGTTCTGTATGGGAGATTCTGATCAGAGTTTAGAAGACCAGGAAATTGATAAGAATCACACTCAAGAGGTTTCTGCTCAGAAGAAGGACTGCTTTGGCTGCTGGACTCCAGACAATGTGTGTTATGGCTTGGTAGAAAGTGTTTGCATTTATCTTGTGTCCAGAGACTTTGCCAGAGATTGAGATTAAGGGCAGTTGGACTCATTAATCTGGCAAAAGAAATTTCAAGGCAGTCAAATTGTGATGTGGTGGCATGGCTACTGGTGGGGACCTTTAGCCAGATTCATGTTGAGACTCAAGAGCAGAAGGCCCAGCACAATGATTTAAAATGTTGTGAATCTGGCCAGAAAGGAAGCTCCAGTAAAGCTGTGAATTACAAAGATAAAGCTGAGGAGCTCTTGATGACTGAGAAGGAACAAGAGAATATAAAACATGGCCTGAGCGCATCACAAGAAGCAGCAAGTCTCCACTCTTTACAGCCTCAAAACTGTAAAAGTGAAAGACTTTGCTTTCAGAAGAAAGCCACAGAGCACCATGTTCTACAATGGTAAGAGCATAGAAAATTTGTTCCTCAGAATTGGATTCAGAATGCTCAAGGATCTAGGAATTTGACCCCTACATCAAAGGGAGAAGGAGGCCTGGCTATTGCTCCAGCTGGCAGCAGACCTCGGCAATATCCACGTGGTGCTGGTTTTAGAAGCATGCAGAACACAAGAGTTGTGGGGTTAACAAAGCTTCAACCCGATTGCAGCAAACCTGGAAAGCCAGGTGGTGTGCCCCTGAGAGGGCAGTGAGTGAAGCTGTGAATGTGATTCCAAAGGTGCAGTGGAGAACTCAGAAGTTTGGAAAAGCCAGAAACGTGAATCACGTAAGGAAACCTGCAAGGAGGGAACAGAGCTGGCCCCACAGATAAGTTGCAGGAACTACAACCATGAGACGTGCATTAGGGGTGGAACCACATAAACCCTTTGGAGCTTACAACTTGCCACAGATTGCCTCAGATCACATTGAACTACAGGACTTAATGTTTGCCCTGCTAGATTTTGGACTCCTTTTGGTCCCAGTATTTTGTATCCCCCTGTTTGTAACTATTGGAATGGAAATGTTTATCTCATGCTATTGAATATTGGACATGTTTAACTTTGTTTTGATTTGAACAGGGGATTATACTTAAGTGCTTGCCTTACATCTTGGAAGAGACTTGGGACTTGGACTTTTAAGCAGTGCTAAAACTGTTAGGACTTTGGCAACTCTTCGACATGGACTAAATGCCTTTTACATAAAAGGGCGTGCATGAGTCTCTGAGGGGCTGGGGCAGAATGTTATGTTTCTAATGTAATATAACATTGATAGAATTAATACTAATTTTGGAGGATTGTTAAACCTGTGTTATAATATCCAAGTTGTAAAATGATAAGAATAAGCATGTCTTTGTATCTGGAGACCAGTTTAAAGAAATGTGTCTGGTTGCCGAGTTGACAGTGTTGTAATAGTTGACACACTGTGTCAATTTGAAAAGTTCAGAAGTTTAATGAAGCAACTTAGCAGGGGGTCAAGCCCTTCGCTTTGTAAACATCCTTATCCTGTGCAAGAGGAAGGTACAGAGATGGTTTGAGTGTTACACCTGCCAGAGGGGTTGTTAGCCTACTTACAGTATAAGGGAGGAAAACAGGGATGCTTCCGCCCTTTTGTTCTTGTTGCTTTTGCTGTCTTTTGGCACACTGAGGTGTTGCCCCTGTGCTGTGCCACCCTGCCTTGGAGCCAGCTCATTATGGACTGAAACCTCCACAAACTGTGAGCTAAATAAACCTTTTGTTCCTTGATTTTGGGCATTGGGTATTTTGTCTTAGCAACAAAAGAAAAATAACCAAGACAGCCACTTAGGTCCATCTGCTCAGATTTGTTTGCTCATCACTGACCAAATCATAGAGGCCATATGTTTTGGTAAAAGGGAAAAAGGAATTTATTCAAAACTAGCTTGGGGAAGATGAAGATGCCTATTTGCCTCGAATCACCATCTCACCATGTCCAATTGGTAAGGATCTTTTATAGTAAGGAATAGAGGGGAAGAGGGCACAGAGTGATAATGAAGATCTCCATACTTGCTTCTAGCCATCTTAGGTTCTTTCTTCACTTCGTTGGAGGAAGGAAACCAGGGGCCAGTGCCCTGGGACTGCAGCTGTGTATTCTGTCACTTCAGCTGGTCTGAGGAGAGGAAAGTGTATTGCTTATAAACTTGGAGAAGTTCCTTATCTGTAATGGAAAAATCTCTAACTTTTTAAGTTCCATTTTGCACTGCAAGTTACAATATGAGTCAGGAATTGCAATTTCTAAGGCTTATTCTCTAGTTCTATTTTATTTCAGGAGGAAATGGCTTGATCTACTTTGTGCTCATGACCTATGCACAGTTAGTAAAGTCTTTCAACAGTTTAAGATTGAAAACAGTGTCAATTTGACTGCCAGGAACCTAATGGAGGAGAGAGAAAGTAGATCAACAAATCTAAGAGTTTTAGATGAAACACATGGCTCCAGATGTCAACCAACTGCGGAACACAAAGAAATAATGGTAATGCATTCGTTGTCCTTCTACAAAATCACACCACTGATGAATCCATCATTTCATGCATATTTCTTTTCTTGAGCAAATATGTAGAGCAGTAATTATGCAGGCATCAGTGCATTTTTTACATTCTCATAGTATACAAATAACTCTTGGCTGTACAATTGTCTCAGTAATTCTTCTGAAGCCTCACCACTAGTTGTATAAGCGTTTGTTCCTCTCTGGTACCTTCGCAACTATGACCTGTTTTACAAATTCAACAAATATTTGTCAAGTTCTAACCTTGTATTTGCCAGTTTTCTGAGTGTTGTGATAGAACACTGAATTAAAGCCCAAACTAAACTTAAAAATCAAAGTGTGAATCATTTTGCTGTCATTAGAATATCAAACAACTCCATTTAATAAATATACATCATCTTTATTGATCAGTGTTTTCCCCATAATTTTATATTCACTTTTCACATATGGAGAGATCTAATCTTTGATTTTGAACAAGTTATATTTTTACAGAAAATAGCTAGAAGTCTAGGCTTCATATTGCTCTCTCCTTTTTTTCCCCATTGTATGAATTATAAAACAGTAGACAGTGCTCCATTCAACCGAGAGAGAACATTGCCAAGTGAAGCACAACATGATATATGTAGAAAATATTGTGAAGATGTCCAGAATAGGAATGCAGATTTGCATTTTATTTTTATTTCAGGAGAATAGAGAGGAGCTGTGTTGTGCATATAACTATTGAAGCAGTCACTGATGCATGAATGCTTCTCTATTTGTTCCACTTTCATCCAAGGCGCTACCCTCGGATCAGGTTCTTATTTGGTGTTTTATTAACAGGACAAGTGGTAGGCTGGTTTGAAGAATAATGTTCAGGGTATCTTTAAATCTTTTTTTTCTTTTTTTGACATGTCTCATTGTATTGCATCATGTCAAGTAAGCATGAACCACAGTGCACAGTATATTGAATTTTCTTCAGGTAGTTCAAGACAAATTAATTCTCTACCCACACATCATTTAAAGTACTAATTCCCTGTGCAGCCCAGCAAACTTCAAGCTGTACCTGTTCAGCATTTAAAGTTAAGGAAGTGCATCATAAACACCTGTTAAAGTTTATAGCCATCTGCTTCCCCAAGACATCTGAATTCTAATAATACAAAATTAACAGATGGGAAAGAGCTATAACCTCAGCTTTGAAGAGGGTAACTGCAACCTTTGAATTAACATAGTGCCATTTTGCTGGTAATTGTTTACAATGGCCACAGGGACAGAGTCAAACAGTGATGGCCCATTAGTGACATTTTGTGCTTCGTTCACCGGTAGTTTTGGTACAAAGGACCTCTAGATAATTTCTAAAACTCAATCCTAAGGTAAATCTTCCTCTTCCCAGTGAAGGATCAAAATAATTAAGATATAATGAGATGTGTTTCAACATACGATAATCTTGAGGGGAATAAAAATGATGCCTTTGAGACTGGAAATGGCAGTGTTTTAAATAAGAAATTAAAGTTGGTTATAACCCACTTGCATAAAATTAGGTATAAAAGTTGGATGTTGAGAGGAAATTCGTAACAAACTGAACAGATTTTCAAGAACCATTTCTTTAAATATTCACCAATAATAGAAAAGACCCTGGTTACATAGCAGCTAATTCAGGAATATTGTAAGCAAACCATTTTTAGCTCAGTTTTATTATTTTGTTTTGCAAAAATAGCACATTTTTGTGCTGTTTTCCTTTTTTTTGATCATAAAAGTAATGTCTGTTCAATATAAATAATTCAAATCATACAGAGTATGTGGAGTGGAAAGTGGAAGGTAACCATGATTTCATGCTCCACAAATTTGAGAAACAAACATCAATAAATCTCTTTTATTTTTTCAATTAATGATTTGAGAACCCACATGTCAATCTTGTATGGAGTCCAATATCCATCACATGGAGTTGGCTTCAGGCTGCCCACAGTTCATAAGGATTAAATAGCCCCAGTGGTAACCAGTCCACAATGTAGAGAGGACTTATACTGTGGCACCTTTGGGACCACAGAGCAGCACTGTTGAAATTTGGCTTTCCGGGGCTGGGGATTTAGCTCAGCGGCAAAAGCGCCTGCCTGGCAAGCGCAAGGTCGTTAGTTCGGTTCCCGGTACCGGAGAAAAATAACAAATTGAATGTTTTAAACTTTTCAGTTCCACGATGACTTATCACACTCAAGAAAAAAACAAAAAAAAAAAAAAAAAAAGAAATTTGGCTTTCCATTATACGACCAAAGGGGCCCGTCTGCATGTGAAATGCACAGTGGCATGTGTTTCTATATTGTCTGCTGTGCCCTTGTTAATACTATTCACAGCCCAAGTCCCTAGGCCTCTACCACTGAGCTTGGCCAATGGTTGTAATAATTTTTTCCTTCTACCATGACAAATGTGAAGGATACCAGAATATTCCATCCCAAATTTGCCTTTTAGTATATGAATTATTCTGAGCTTAAGAAAAAAAATTGACAACCAGCAGATTTAGGAAAAGCTCTATAAATAGAGCACGGATTTTTCTTTTATAAGTTTATATCTGTGAAAAGAAATTTCCATCAGTAAAAATCCTCTCCTGTACCAGAAAGAGATAGATTCTTAACAATTGTGATCATTAGAGAAGCACTAACTTAAATCAGAATTTCCAACCTTATAAACAAATTAAATTTTCACCAACACTGACTTGCCTTCCATTCCTATCCCAAACTACTGTTCCTTTCTTTAGCCTAAGTTGTACACAAGACCAGATTGTAATTACCCTCAGTTACTCATCTCTGAGTGTTCCCTTATTTATGTAGGACACACATATTAATAAACTTATGGTTGTCTCTTGTTAATTTGTCTTTTGCAATTCTAATTTACAAGACTCTAGCTTGAAAATCTATGGTGAGGAAAGCGAAAATAAACAAAGGGCACACATGAGAGAATAAGCAAGGGTTGTATATTCAGATCTTGTTCCAGCTACAGTCATCCGCTATCTCTTGCATTTGGCTGAGAAACAAAGCAGCCAAGTAAGCATAGAAACTTTATCATGGAAATTAGGGAAGTGTTGATGTGTGTGCTGATCAGATGTTCTTGGCCTGGAGAAGCTAAAGTGGACCAATGAGAAGCAGAAGCTCTTCTATTTCAATTAGGACAGAAGATTTGGCTTTTTCTGGTTTGTCTTAGGTTTGAAGTGGGTAGAAAAACTAAAAAAGCTGAGTTATTGATTTCATCCTCGTTGTTTTAGGCAAATTGCTATAGAGGTTGTGGTTTGACTCCTTGGATTTGTTGTTATAGTTTGTAAGATTTCTATTTTTATGTATGTTCTCATGATTGGCCATTTGTATATGCAGTCATGTACAAAATCACTGTAAGTTTAGCACCTTCAGAAACATTAAGTATTTCTGTCACAGTACTATAGGTCAGAGGCTGTAATAGTCTAATGGGACTACCAGTGCACTGTGTTATTTTCTAAAGATTTTAGGGTAGGTGCCATTTCCTGATTGCTTAGCTTTTTGGGACAATTTAGTTCCTTTGAGTTGCTATGTTGATCAAGGTACTCATTTGTTAGATGGCGTAAACAGAGAACCATTTGGCGCTTCTACAAGTTGCCATATTTTTGACTCCTGGTCCCCAGCCTTCATCCTCAAAGCCAGCAGATTTGCCTTTCCATTGTTTGAAGTGCTATGATACCAACAAACATCTAATGGAGATGTGAAGGGGAATCCTTGGCTTCCCAGAGGATAGAGTGTTGGGTGTGAAAAACTGTAGAGAGTGGGAGGGCATGCAAGGCAGAGGAGAACCCTTGAGGACATGTGTGAAAAAGATGAGGCTCCGGAATGAAGAGCTGGTGGGATTGTGTGAATTTAAAGTGCAAGGAATGACAAAAAGTAAACTGCAATGGTCATTATAGATAAAACCCAAATACTTGTATTGTCCTCCTAAGGATTTATGATACTTTTCCATCTTATACAAGATACACTCCCATACCAACCATTCATATATATAAGATTTCAAAACATACGCTCTTTGGAAATACTTAGAGATGGATTCAAATTACATTTTTGCCTGTCATTACTGAAAAACCTTGGCCAATTTTCTTAACTTCATAGAGCTCCGTTTTCTTATATGTAGGCTAGAGGTAACCATATCTTGCCCATGTGTTACAAGCATTAAATGGAAAAATATGTGTTTTCACTCTTTAGGAAAAATGTCCAAAACATTTGGAATAACAATTTCATTTTGTACTTAAAATACATGCAGCTTGAGATCTAAATCTCTAGAGAGATTGATTAAATCAATGAATCTTCACTCCCAGAAAGGATAAAGGCCATGTTGTCACTCTGCTGGGCATGTCACTATAATCATCAATTTAACCACCGGCTGAGGTCACATTTCAATTTGCACTAGAAGCATCTAAATCATGTTTAAAGTATTGGCATCGATCAGGGGCAAGCTATCACTTCTCCACACTAAATTAGATGCATGCCATGGAGAAAATTTTAACTCACAAAGGGTTATTTGTTTACTTAATATCTAGTTAGTATTTATAGTGAAATACATTATTTCCTCCGATTAACTATTAATATCACATACCAATTTATTCACAATGGTGGTTTCTGGTTTCATGACCCATAGAAAAGAAACAGTACTGAAATACGTGGCAATAGCTTCTATGGCTCGTGTATAATTATGTCACAGCTCGTTTTCAAAACCTGATTAAACTTTGACAACTCTTTCTCAAAACATTTGCTACTTTTTTCATGCAAAAGAAGAGGAATAAGGTATAAATTATAGTTCATCTCCTAGAAAACTTTTAGAGGCAACATGAATCTTAAAAGGAAACTATGTTAGAGCTGCTGTCTCATTTCTCTTTCCTTTTCCTAGTCCTTAGAAATTCGGGTATTCTGTCACTTAAGATAAATAATAAATAAAATCAATCCAAACAAAAACGTTCCTGTGGTAATTCTTATAGAAACAGAACATAGAAATATATTCTATTTAGAAACAGAAAGAAACATAGGTATATAACTCTACCCCAGAAGACAATGAGGCAACACATAGCTAACTATATGCTGCAGATAATAGCAATACATGTTTTTATTTGGTCAGGACATGAGACAGTGCATATAATACCCTTAGCATCTTGTCAGGTAAATGAGAAACATTCAGTTGCTGTTAGACAGTTCTATCATCACATCAGTCAGCAGCAGCATCCATATGGCAGTTTTTCATCATCATTAATCCTTTCTTCTCTTTGGAGCTTTTTAGTTGCTCAGTTACAAAAAGTGGGAGATTAAAATCGGCTCACCCAGAATGCAAAGGAAGAGATGGAATCTCAGGGCACTCCCAGAGTGGGGCAGGATGGGTCAGTGCAGTAGCCTGGCTTCTTATCTGCAAATCAGTACACATTGCTCTTCCACTAGAGAGCGCGACCCGCTGTGCTTGGGTAGGCTGATCTGGCAGGTCACCCTTCTGGTTGTTCTAGGTCCTCCCTCAGCCTGCCTTTGTGATGTCATTAGGATATGTCCAGTGTGTAAATGGCATCTCCTTAAATCTCTCATACTTGCATAATCCACAATTTGAGCGTGAATATTCATGCGCAGCGTGGCTCTTTGCTCCCTCAAACTATGTTGCCAACATCTCATAACTTTTGGAGTACACAAGAGTCTGATACATACACATTTCACTGAGGTGCCTACTAAACGTAGTCTTCATAATTTCTGCCTGCTGAACTGTCAGACTTGCCTTTCCACAGTCATTTTTAACATCTTTGAAGCTTTTGCTGTCTAATTGGACGTAATTAAACACATTTTTCTTTCTCTGTTACTGCACAGTATGTACTCTTGTATTTTTGCATTCATTTCTGTGAAATGGTCACTATCTTTTTTTTACATAAATGATTGGAAGTCTTTTATGTTGTAGACTAATAAAATTGCATTAATAATGCTGTTTTCAAAGATTTGTTAAACTGTAAGTTACAGTAATCTGCAAATTCCCCTTGGACAGAGACCAAATCCTACTTAAAATATACGTATAATTACTTCTATTATGTAGTATGTATAGAATACAGTATTGTCTAGTGTTTGAGCTATGTAGCTGTAGTTGATTCCAATAAGCATTCACTGTAGCTAACTTATTTTTCATGGTGTTGTGAACTGGATGTAGGGCTTGGTGCATTCCAAGCACATGCTCTATCTATGATTTGCCCCAAGGCCTTTAACTTCATTCTTCCCTGTGTGAATATTCTTTTCTGCAAAATGTACCGAAAACCTAATATTCTTCAGATTTTTGAATGGAATAAGTGAGAGCTTGGTAAATTTTGTTTGCAAACGTTACTCACCAGGGACTAAACCCTATTTAACTAATTCTAATACTATTTTTAATTCTATTAATTATTCTACAGTAAGATTAAGACATATTACCAGAGTATTTGAAAATGTAAACCTGAGTTATCTTTGGAGAGAAAACAGACACATGAATAATGATGGAATCCGAATATGAAAGAACCAGCCTTGTTTATATTACTTCATAACTAAATACCAATCTTTAAAAAATCATACCAAAAGCTGATTGATTGCTCATGCCTATCATCAGAGCACTTTGGAAGGCTGAGGTAAAATGACTGCAAGTTCAAATTAAGCCTGTGCAACTTGATGACAGCCAGATTGTATGAAAATAAATAAAAAAGTTATGGAGGTGCAGCTCACTTTGAAGGCCTTGGGATCACTCTTGAGTAACACACACACACACACATACACACACACACACACACTTACAGCAAAGCTAGGCATTAGATCCACAGTCTTCATGATATTAAATTGTAGTTTTTATTGATTAATAGAATTTTTTACAGAAAATTTAAAAACATAATTTCTCAGTGGAGAAGGAAACAATAAAATTCTTGATTGATTTGTACTTTCCTCCTAAAGTTGTGCAAGAGCACCCAGAAAGACGCACGTACAGATGGATAAACAGTACCAAAGACAGCAAAATGTTCCCTACACAAAGCAGAAATAATGCCAACAAAGGAAATTGTTAATATTTCAGTAATAAGAAATACCATACAATAAATTTAATGTGAAAATACTTGAAGAATGAAAGTCATGACACTAAGTTCAAACTTGAATGACTAGCTTTACATAATTACCTTAGAAGGTGGTACTGCACAGTAAAATGGGAATGGGCTGGCAGCAGAAAGATCTGAATTGAAATATTGTTCTTCTATGTACCAGCTGTGTAAAGTTGGACCATTTAATTAGTGTGCCTATGACTCCCTCTCTTCAATTGACAGTGCAGTAAACAGCATATTCTTTATACAATGGTGACCCAAATTAGTGATGGTGTATAACAGTTTTAAGAATGTAAATGGAACACACATAAGAATAATAAAACAATATAGTGTCTGGCCATAATAACAAAAATTTCACAGGATTAATTAATAATTTATTAATAATCTGAATAAAGGTTGGCAGTGGACAAGGCACACTCTGCTCATACACTATCGTGCATTATAGAGAGATTCCACATATTATGAAAGTTTAAGATATGTCTCACTGAGAGTTGGTAATCTTTTTTTTTTTATTATTTTTGGTTTTTCTCCGGTACCGGGAACCAAACCCACGACCTTGCGCTTAGCCAGGCAGGCACTTTTACCGCTGAGCTAAATCCCCAGCCCTGAGAGTTGGTAATCTTTGTAGTCATTAATAATAATTCATGAATCAATTTATTTGGGGGTGATACAACCTACTTTAAATGATTAGATTCAAACAAATCATTCTGTTCAAAGCATAATTAATTAGAAAAATTCAAAAGAAATGAACCAAACATCATTGAAAAATATTTTTGGCTTTGGTCAGTGTAAAGAACAGAATTTGGTGGCATAAATGTATGCATTGCTCAAGTTTTCTGACTTCAACAACTGAATGAATGGTGCAGGTACCATTCACTTAGAGAATGAGCCCAGAACAAAAAAGAAATTGTAAATATTATAAATGAGATCCAAAATGTCCCTCTGAAAAGCTCATTGTGTTGAAAGCTTGGTTCCTGATGAGCTTCTGAGAGGTGATTGCATCGTGAGGGTTCTAATGGCATCAGTGGGTTATGGTAGGATGGCATTGTTAGCAGGTGGTGAAACAGGAAGTGAAGCGTAGCTGGGAGAATGGGTGGGTGATGAAGGCATCGCCTTGGGGCCCATGCTGGCCCTGGTCCCTGCCTCTCTGGCACTCTCTGTGCACTGGCCACAATGAGGTATGCAGCTTTTTTCTGCCACTCCCTCCCATCATGATTTTTTGGAACCAGCCAACCATGTACTGAAACCTTGGAACTGTTGCAAAACAAAACAAAAACAAACAACAACAAAAATTTTCTTCCTTTCAGTTTCCTTCTCTGGTACTTGGCTGCAGTGACAAAAAGTTGACTAACAAGGCAAGTAAGAGGACTGACTCAAATATGGACATACCAAATTTCAACAGCCTGGGGAGTATGTGAGTAAAGAGGTCCAAGCTGGATGGGTGGGTTGAAAGGGTAGAAGCATATCTGCAAGTGAATGGCATATATTTCAAAGGTTAATTAGGAAAAGACAGTCTCAATGTTGTCTAGAGGAGAGGTTTTATAGACACCAATATTTTCTTGATAGGTTGAAAAAGAATCTCTAAATAAGGTATCAGGGGAACGGTCAAAAATCAGTAGAGAGCGCTACAGAAGCTACTGAAGGAGAATGAGAATGAAAGTGATTTAACAAGTAAATGTCCCCCAGTGTGAAATGCTACTGTGAAGTTGAGTAAAATATCAAGTAAAATGCTTTATTTTATTTACAAATGAGCAGCTTGATAGTGAGATTTGAGAAAAGAGTTCAGAAGTCCATAGATAATGTAGATTGACAGCAGAAATTAGCCTATGAGTGAAAGACAAGAAATGAGGTAGCAAATATAAGTAGCTCTCATAAATACTTGACTGTCAAGCAGAGAGAAGAATAGCAAGTAGAAATGAAGAGAGATAAGACTGAAAGGTTGTATTATTGTTTTGATAAAATGAAAAAACATGAACATGATTGAAAAGCAACAGGAACGCTCTAATAGAAATAGAAGCTACCAAAATTCAGTTACAATTTAGCTTGCAGGAAGAAAGGAGATCCAGGTGTTTATCTCAGATATTAGCCTTACACAGGATGAAGAACAGGCAGTTACCAAAACCAGGATGAGTGTAGATGTAAAACAACTGTTAGTACATGCGCGTGTGAGTGTGCAACGGATCTGGATGGAACTTCAGAGACTTCCTTAAGATCTGATTCTCTCTAAGGAGTAATAACTACAGCTCCTTAATAATACATAGGCTGGGGGGTGTTAACAAAGATTTGAAAAGTGTGGAAGGAATGGAAATACAATCACGCTAGGAAGTAACCAAGCAGTAAGTAGGGAAATACTAGGATTTCCAAGCTAACTGAGGGTCAGGTTACTCCTGGAAACAACAAAAAATTTTTCCAAATTAACAGCCTAATAATAAGCCTGGAGGTAGTGGCAAAAAATAAGCTCAGAATCAGAGCTTTGCCCCATATCTACATTGGGTAAGCAAAAAGAGCAAAGACTGGAGGTTACTCTCAAAATGAATAGTTGCAATTAATCACTTCTGAGCTCATTACAAAGGGAATGAAGTTTGACAGATATGAAAACTTCTCATCCCCTAACAGGATATGAACAACATTGTAAGAGGAAATATTTGGAAAAAAAAGGAAGGTTGCATATGTTTTATTAAAAAGCAAATTTTACAATTGTTAATTTCAATACAATCTTGAGCCTGTTGAAGTGTGTCAGAGAAAAAAAATCACATGTAGAAAATGGATGTATTGTCCAGCAGAAAGCAAACCACAGAAAATGCCTGTTATAACAGTATAGAGCTGAAAAGAGTGGATAAATAAATAAAGAGAGATGTGAAAGAGTAAGAGTCCTTCAATGTTGTATTGGCAAATAAGGAGGACTAAGAAATTTTCTTCCTGACCAGCTTTACTAATGGCATGCGCATGTGGGCTAGGTGATTTAAGTGGTCTTGGTAGAAAGAACAGCTGGGCAAGCCCTCTCCGGGATTCTTCTTGTTTGGACACAATTTACAAAGCTACTCCCCTTTTGCAGATCACCTCTCATTGAGAATAAACCTGGAACGCCCCTTAGTCACGAACGGAGCTTCATATACAGAAGATACGAAGTAATGCTAGGTTATTTCTATAGATCCTATACTCGAAATCAAGATTTCACCTTTTAATACTTAAACCCTGAATAACTTCTTAATTATTCAAGTCATGATACATAATCACATGTATTTTTTGTTTTGTTGTTGTTGTTGATTTTTTTTTTCCGGTACCGGGAATCAAACTCACGACATCGCACTTGCCAGGCAGGCACTGTGCCGCTGAGCTAAATCCCCATCCCTGCTAATCACATGTAACAAGATGTATATTTTGCATTTGTTGTTCTCTTTGGCCTATGGTCTAAACTTGTCCATTATCACCACTTAGTCAAAAGAATATTTTCTTGCTATGATCTTGATGCAAGTGTTATCCCCAAAAGCACCTGGGGTTTTCAATGTTCAGTGCCATGAAAACATATAAAAATTTTTTTCTAAAATCAGAATATGTAACTCTACATTATGCACATAAATCTTTGAGTGCTCATGGAAAAACGTAAATAATAAAAAGTGATCAAGTTTGGAGTGTGACCAAAGCTGTGAATTAACTAAATGACTGAACAAATTTAATTTCTGTCTTCTCAATCAGTTTAGAAATGGGAACAGTATTAAGGACATCAATGGCAAACATGAGACAATCCCATGCACTGCACTGTCCATAATGTTGCTTGTTTTCCTTGTAGCAGTACCACACATGCATTTATAATTTTATAGAAGCCCATGTCTTAACCTTTTAAATTAACCTGGTTTAAAGTGTACATACAGGCTAAAGAGGATGGAATCATTAACTTAGTGTCAAATGAGTTCATGTGAGCCATTTTAAAGTTATATGTGCATGCTTTTAGTACATACACATTGATTTTAAATAATTTAAAGCAGTAGATAATTGCATATGCCAATGTCTATGCTAACAATAATTGCTGAGTAATATAATTTAAAATGCTTATAAAATCTCACTTGGCCTCAGTGTCAGCTATTAAAACCACCTTGAACAATACACACTTCGTTTTTACTGCTACCAAGCATGGAAGGCATTAGATTTTACTAGTTTCCAAATGGACACATCAATATTTATTTAAAAGAGATTCACTCCTGTCAAGCACCTCTTTGAAAGGGACACCAGAAACAAGGAAATTGAAGATTTTATTGCTCAGAATATCATATGTCAGTCATTTTATTTTACTGATACTAAATGTTTGTTTCATCATTTAAAAACATATCAGTAAAATACAAAATTGTAAAGCACATAGATAGGATATTGTGGGATAAGCTACCAAGTCAATCATCAACCTGAATGAAAGCTTACTTCTTTTATAGTAAAGAGTATTTTTTAAAGACAGTAAAATTTATACACTACCAGTTATTATACCACTGGAATTTTATTTGGGGCAATTGTTTTGTATATTTCACTTTGCAGTAATACAGAGGGTAATGCCTGACACTTTGGAGGTGTCCTGTATGTTCTGTGATCCGGTTGTGTGGCCTTATATAAACGGTTTTACTAAACAGCAGTTTCCCCATCCGTATATGGAGGCAAATGATAAAATATATTTAAGGACAAATGATAAGCTATATTTAAAACTTTAGCAAAGAGTTTGACATACAATTATCATTAGCACTTCTTTTAATAGAAAATGACAATGAAAATATGTAACTCTTTCACTCCCCCCCTTGGGGTAAAGTAACTGACAGATTTAAAGTTTGAAATAAATTCAAGAACTAGAGCTTTTCTACTACATGCAAACTATATATGGCTAAAACAAGACAATGTCTCTTAAAATATCCTATCCTACAATATTTTTAGAGAGGGAGTCTTAAGTCTGAAGATATGTATGAATTAATGAAGGAGATAAACGCTCAAAAAGGTAATCATGAAACAAAAAGCTAAAGAAAAGGCCTTTAGTGTGAGACACTCTATGACACTTTGTGTATTTGCATAATTGTGTAGATTCTTATTTCTGCATAAGAAACTTTGCAAAGACATTTACTCTTTATTATTATGGCTGACTTCATTATTGCTTAAAAGCTTTAAGCTTTAAATTCATAATGGCATCTCCTCATGGTCTGTTGAAATCTTTATCCTCAAACCTAGAATTCTGACACGTTTCTCCTAACATTAATAAATAACAAACTTACTTTACCTTAAGATATTCTTGCCAGTTTAGTTAGACAGAGACTTAAAGAAATTTGAGGCTCAATTTACTGCTCTTCCTCTTTTTATTGCCAACTTCCTTGAAAGGGCACTCTACACCTGCATCCCACGTTCCTTCATAACCTACTCAATGTTTAGCTTTTGTAATATGTTTTTCCCTATCCACTTGCCTGAAACTGCTCTGTCAAAGGTCACCAACTGCTTCTACAAGATTACAAATGATGGCTTTTTTTTTTACATCTGATTCCATTACAGTGTTTGACATTCAATCACCATCTTTTACTGAGCCATTGTTTCTTTGGCTTCTCCAATACTGTATCTCTGTCTCATGTCTACAAGTAATGTACTGATGTCTGCCTCTATCTCTGAGAAAAAGCTGAGGATATAACTGTGAACCTGCAAGACATGCTGCCTGACCACAGTAAAAGACCCCTAATAAGAAAAGCAGAAAATGTGTGCAAAACTTTAGGTGTAATGAGGGTTTGAAGGAAAGAAGTAATACATAAAGAATAATCCAAAATAATACATGCTTAATGTGAGATTAATATTAGTTTCTCATGGCATCTATAATGAAGTGGCTTAAATAGTATGGCTCAAAAGAAAAGAGATCTATTCTCACATTCTTCTGGATAGAAATGTGATAGACAAAATTTGTCTGGATAGACAAAATTTCAGTAGCACTAGGATCTCCCTGACAGATATATGGGGAAATCCTATGCAGTTCTTTCTAGTTTCCAGTGTTTGCTGGCAGTCCTTGGTATTCCTCGGCTTACAGATGAATCACCTCAATCTCTGCCTCCACTACCACATGACTGCATCTGCCATATGTAGTATGTTTTGACATTGCCTAAATTTTTCAGTTCTGTGTTTTTTCCAGTCATATAGGATTAGGGTCCATTCTAATTACTTCATCTTAACTTGATTACATCTGTCTGCACCCTATTCCTAAATAAGGTTCTATCGACAGATACTGTGGACTTCAATATATCTTTTTGGTAGGACAACTATTCAATCTGTCACAGATCTTCCGAGAATATGAAAAAGAACTAAGGAACAACCATGTAGGGAGCTAAAGGAATGAAGATGCCATTGTAGACGTAAGAAAAGAGCCTATGGAAGCCTTCGAGAAAATCAGTTTTCAGTCTTCTTTCTCATATTATTTTCAAGGGTAGGAAGACTAGTATGAGAAGAGATTAGAAACCGTACAGAATCCAGATTATCCAGGTCTTCCAGAATGGGAGTATTACTAGGAGTGCAAAATAGGTTCCTCATGGGTCCACTGGTAGGTTATAACATCAGAGCTGTGTTACTCAGTTCACGTTCTTGGCATCTACTTTTTGTTAGTATACAGGAAAACTTGACCTAATGATTCGATAGAAAAGTTGGGAAAAGGTGGACATAAAGTGAAATTTGGAGTTAGGATTAGTAATTGATGATGATTAAATTAGAAAGGACAGAAATACTGGGAACAATCTTCTTTCTGGCTTTAATACTTAAATGGATGGTACTAATATTTATTGAGCTAAAGTAAAATAAACATGAAGGCAGAAATAAAATAGGACAAAAGAAATACAATGAGTTACAGTTTAAATATGTTGTCAGTTACGTCTGTGAAATATGGAGATGATGATACCAGGCATATATTTACTTCTGTGTAGTTTTGGGTCAGAGAAAAAAATAAATTTGGAAAATATAAATGTGGAAAGCTTGAGCATAATGGTAATATTTAGTTCCAAGATTATTGATAATATTTTTTAAACCATAATAATGTTAGAAAGAATTTCAGTATTCATAGGTGGTAGATAGTAGAAGATGCCAAAAGAGAGAGACAGACAAAGAGACAGACAGAGACAAAGAGAGAACACAGAAACAGAGGGACAGAGACAGAGACAGAAAGAAGAAAGAGAAAGACAGAGAGAGAGATAGAGAATAAATAAATTAACTAGTAATTTGGAAGAAAACAGAGAGACAATGGTAAGAGTGGAGGGTGTTTCAGGGCCAATGTATTAACTCTTTCAAATACTTATTTAACCAGATTTGCCAAACTGGCAGTTCTCAATCACCGTGAAGAGTGGTTCATTTAGAACTAGACCACACAGCAAGAGAGAATGGGTGTGAGATAATGTGAAGAAAACGAGGGAGTAAAAATATATTAGTGGGCAAGGAATAAAAACAATGCAGCAGTAGTTAAGAGACAGGATGGGAAGAGAAAATTTTATCCAGATGGGCTTCTGTAGATAGTATCTCTTTGCTTATGGGAATGATTTAGAAGAAATGAAGATGGAAAGGACACTGGAAAGAGTGAAGTGTGGAGACAGATGAATCACTGACAAGCTAATAAAGGATCAAATGCATTGACAATGTTTCTGAGAGAAAAGGGCTACACTTTTTCTTGAAGAGGAGAAGCCATATACGACAGTTGTATTAACAGGTAAGTTCTAGTCAGTGCTGGAAGTAAAGGTACAAGAGAGTTTTCATTTCTAACAAACAAATACAGGAACAGATAAACAGTTTAGAATAAGTGCAGTAAGGGATTTATGCAAGAGAAGAGAGGTTTAGGGAGTAAGAAATAAATCATACTATGACACTTATTTCTTATCTACTCTTAATCCTTCTTTCTTCTGTTCCTTAAGTGAAATATTTTATGGTATTGCCAAACATCCACATTTCTCTTTTTTGCAAGCTCACATCTATCCCATTGAAAAGTCAAATATTTTTCCACCTTTACTTTTATGAAAAAAGAAAAACACAAAAAACTAAGTCATTTCAATGGCCCAGTGTGGAACACCTGATTAATATCTCCACTGGATTTCTCTCTTTGGCTTATTGACAAAATCTTTGAGAGTAAAGCATTCACATAAAATCATTTTCTCTTCCAAACTCACAATTTCTTCTAATGGAACACTTGTGGTTCCAGTTTTCCCAAAACTATTTTTCATGCCTAGTTTTCTTTTTTCTACGGTTAAGAGGGGCCCATGATACATGGCTCCTATACACAGAAATGTTTCCTATACTGATCACTGGTGATGCTGGGAGCTTATCTTCCTTGCACCACATGATTGCAAAATGCTCTCAAATAATTCGTTACCTTCTTTCTGTCATCTAAGCAAGTCATTTTATATATTGCTAGCAACTAGCCAGTGAATACATGAAAACATATTTAGGTTTATAGTAATCAAACAAATACAAGTTACAAAAAATGGTAATTGATTAGTTTGCTTTAAAAGAAAACCCAGCAAATATTTAACCAAGCTATTATTGAGAATATACTGGTATTTTAAACAGTATGTCTTTAGAAAATCCATTTGTTTTCAATATACATACTTGAGTTTACATTTAGAAGCCTAGAAAAATAGATGGAAGCCTAGAAAAATAGAACATGATTGAACAATGGCTTCAAATTTTTACCATTTTGAGACATACCCTTTGAAATGTGCCTTCATTTTATCCCCTCAGAGTTGGAGTTAGTTTCCGCAAACATTAAAGATGGTATGGTTTTCATTTGTTTTGTTTTTTGGGAGAGAACTTTCAAAAACTGAAGTTAAGTTTCCTTTTCCACTCATATATGAAAGCATAAAATTATACATATTTACTATACGATATGGTGTTTTGACCAATATATACATTGTATAGTATTTAAATCTATTTAAGCATATCTATCTCCTCAAACATTTATCCTTATGGTGAAAACTTAAATCTTTCTTTGAGATATTTGAAATGTACACCCCATAACTTTTCTATAGAACCACCCCACTGTGCAATAGCATTCCAGAATTTCTATCCAGTCTACCTCTGTTTGCAATTTGCTTTATCATGATGTGCTGGTTCTGAGTCTAGACCCGAGGCGGAATTGAACACTCTACCCTCTCCCTTTGAAGCACTGTATGGACATGTTAACATGCTCAGACTAGCTATTCCAGGACAGACCACATCTAAAGGGCCTGTAGATCCCCAGTAGCCAGCCAGTTAACATGCAGAAGCAGAGAATCCTGGCTTGGACTGGAAGCATGAGAAAATCAGGAGGAGAAACAGATCATTTCAGTGGTACTTGGTCTAAATTAACAATCCACAGGTTTGTGAGCTGGAGAAATGGCTTTTATTTTAAGCCATAAAGTTTTGTGGTACCTTGTCATATAAGAACGGTAAACAGAAGCAGGTATATATCTGAGTGATACACTAAATGCATCTGACTAACAGAAAGAGTGGTTGTGATTCTGACTATAAGCTCTTGCTTTATTATATACTATATTATTCAAAAAATAATTTTAATGAGAAGAAAACAATATGATTCATTTGCCAATAAAATAAATATTAAAATTTTCTAATATACAAATACATAACCAAGAGATGGGTAAACCTAATTGTGTGTGTGTGTGTGTCTGTCTGTGTGTGTATTTTGTGTGTATTGCATATGGTTATTTATGAGCCATGTAAACTTGAGCAACATAACCAATATGAACTTAATTTTTCTAATTTGACTTAAAAACATGGTAGTGTCTACCTCATATGGCTGCTGTAAAAATTATAACAAAGTCATCAGAATTTTTAAAGCATAGTGCATCTGCAAATTTTCTCCTTTTTTCCTACCAAAATGTAAGTATTATGAAAGATTGAACTTGTCTCCTCCTGTCATATCTGTCATGGTTTCTATCTAAAACTTCCCCAAAAGTCTTATTCAGAAGTGAAGCCTGACTTGAATGAGTGGAGCGCTGGGAGCAGCCTGGTTTAAAGGAGAGGAGCATGAGGGGAAGAATACGTTTGGAAGATGTACTATGGGGCCTGGCTCCTCCCTTCTCCCTTTCTGCCTCCCGGCTGCCATGATGTGAAAGGCTTTCCTCTGCTGCACCCTTTTACCATATTGTTCCTAACTTGGAGCTGGCCAGCCATGGAACAAACCCACTGAAACTGTGAGTGAGAATAAACCTCTCCATCTTTATGTTGAAACTATATGAACTTAATATTGGACACCTTGTCCCAGTGACAAGAAGGTGACTGATATACCCCAGAAGACAGTCCGCATATGCTAGGTACTCCTTTAATTGCTGTCCTTTGAATAAACAGATGAATGAATGAATGATGGAAGAAGGGAGAAAGATTTTTTTTTTTCGTTCAATGTTACCCTCCTGCCATTACTGTAGAATTTTTTTTTGTTTGTTTGTTTGTTTGTTTTTTCCGGTACTGGGAACCGAACTCACGACCTTGCGCTTGGCAGGCAGGCGCTTTTGCCGCTGAGCTAAATCCCCAGCCCCACTGTAGAATTTTGACCTGATGTATGTTATGGCTGACAGAGTTAAAATAATATGAGGGATTAAACATAGCTAGAAATCCCTTGCTGTTCTTCCTGGCAGAGTCTGACTCCTTTTTCTTTTGGGCTGGTGTAGTGACTATTTCCCCACTAAAAGAGAACAAATGTTATATCGTAGGATTTTGAGCCTGGGTCATAAGAAGCCTTGCAACTTCTGCTGTGTCACTTAGAAAACATGGTCCCACACCTCTGAGTTGGCATGTTAGAAATTCCACTGCCCCGAGACTGCTGTGATAGAGATAACATCTTGGGCACTCTGTTGGACAGTCTGAGCTGAGCCTGTGTGATCACTACAAAATCACTATATTAGTAACAATTATCAGATCCTCTTGAACAGGCCATTTGCCAGCTAAATTCCACTGAGTAAAGCAACTCAGTTCTTTTGGAACAGACAACTCACAATGTCACTCTACCCAGATAGCTGACCCTCAAAATTATGAGATAATAAAACATTCACTCTTTAGCTACAGAGTTTTCAGGTAATTGGTTATACAGCACTAGATACCAGGGACAGGTGGAAAACGTTTCCAGTGATAATAAATGGCTCAAATCTTATGTGTTAATTGAAAATTTAAACCACTTTTGTGCAAATTACTAAAAAACAGAGGTCATTTGGGAGCTATCTCCACAGCAATCTAAGTACATCTAATGCTCCTGCCCCTTCTTAGTTTGAATTTTTATGTGTGGTCCCTAATGTTAGGTGTACAGTAGTCATTTTTAAATCATCAGCTGGCTACAGAGTGAAAAGCAGAGCTTGAGAGTAAGAGAACATAATGTAATTCACAATAGGTCAAACAGAACCATCAGCTCATAGGGTATTTACACCAATAGGGATTTAGATGGCTTGCTGCGGGGACATAGTGATTAATCAATATTTTATTTATTTATTTTTTTTAGTACCAGGAATTGAACTCAGGACCTTGCGCTTGCCAGCCAGACGCCTGTACCACTGAGCTATATCCCTGGCCCTTAATCAATATTTTAAAAGGCGCTGTAATTTATGATCACTACCTTGGGTAACAAAACCTAATTCTGAACTGAGTTGATACCCTCGTTGGTTGAGACTCCCATGATGAAGAAAGCAGTTCTTGAACATAAAACTAACAGAGTTTACAATAATAATTTCATTTCTACTATTTGAGAAAAATAGGAGAAAAATATATTTTAGATTTCCAGGTCATGAATTAAAGAATATATGTGTTCAAGGGCATTACTAAAAAACATAAGGGACAGACTATGATTCACTAAACAAACAATTGCAAAAACAAATTGTCCAGGCCATTGGCCTAGGCCAAAGTAAACTAGTTATGAGCTCCAGAGAGTTCACCGTGTATGTGGTAGCTCCCTTTTCACTGAAAATATATTAATTCAGTGTCTAGGTTGCTACAATTCAATTATGTAACCATCAAATGCTCCTGACCCATCTTATTTCAAACTATGCATGCCATACATGTCTTCTTTCTTATGCACCACACTCAAAAACCCATTCCTAATCTTTCTTCTTTATTAATGCTTCCTGTTAGAAATAAAAAGAGACACACAAATACATAAAATTGAATCAAGCATCTTCGTGACACAAATACACAGGGGAGAAAATGGTCTGGGAACAAAGCTACATAATAAAAATGTGACATGCAGAGATTTTTTATGGAGTTGAATATACTCTCCCTACAGATAACATCATCTCTTTCTATATCCTTTTCTTTTAGGATGTAAAAAGGTCAAATATTTCATGATAGGTGCGGGATATTTTTAATCTCTATGTCAAATGACATAGAGGTTAAAAGCTAGCTAGAGAATGCAGAAATGACTATTAAAAGGAGAAGGAAAGTTTTTAACATTTTTCTAAATAGTGCAGTGGAACCTTAGTGATTATATGAAAGAAAAGTAGTTGAGATATTTTATTTGAACCATAGAAAATATTCTAAATGTAATTAACATGCACAAAACATTATATATTCAGAAATGTACACTAGTTATCACATTTTAAAGATGTTCATGTCATATTTCAGCTGGGAAAGGAGTAGCAAGTTACATAGCTCTAAATTTTCACCCTATCATATTTTAGAAATGATGGCAATGCCTACTGATGCAACACATTTGACTTTCCTTTGTTTTAAGTATTCTTAAAAATGGATATACTCTTCAGCATGTATACAATTATAAGTAAAAGTATATTTTTAAAAACAATTCATCATAGAAAAGTCTGAAATATATTTTGTTTCTTATGAGATTTAGAGTGCAACTCCCTTTCTTGATTTGTATCTCTGTTGGTGTTATTACATTTTTTGAACCAGGAAGAGGGACAGGCTCCATGCTGTTACTATTACTGAAAATACTGAGTGTTAATTTAAAAGATGTGTATCTTAATTTCATATGGATCTCCTGCTGTACGCATGAAAAATTTTCTTTTCTGTGACTTGCCTTCACTTTCTCAGCAGCCTCCCAGCAAACCTGCGTGTTGGTTTCAAAGGAAGGGAAATTACCGCTAAGGATCCAAATGGTTGTATGAATCACCAAGACCGCAAGTTTGATAACTTCTTGAGTAAGCGTTCAAACCCATGTCTACCCTTTCTAAGCATCTCTTTTCTTATGTCACAATATAATGATCTCAGTTATTTTAGTAAAATATCTTAAGTCACTCAACAAGTGTGTACTGAATAGCTGAGATAAATGCAATTTAAGAAATATCATATGTTGTTTCAGCACCCATGCATTTTACATTTCATCAGCAAATGCAGACAGTGCACAAGAAAGTGGCAAACAGGAGTCACTGCAGTTGTAATGAAGTCCATGAAGGGAACTAATAGTTGGAAAATATTATTTATTCAAGTAACATTAAAGGAAGATGATGTGTTACTTCATGTAATATTCTGAGTGCAGTCCAAGAAGGGTGACATTTAAAGCTAATTCCTAAGGGAAGTAAAGTTGCTGGCCACACAGACTGCAGGGAAGGTGCACTCTGAGTAGAAAGAACAATGTTAGGAGGAAAGGTTGAGCCGTGCCAGGGGCTGGTAGAAATTCAGTGATGCAAGTAGGGTATGTGAGGAGGTGAAGTAGCTAGGGCACAATTTCACGTGGTAGTAATCTATTAGATACTGCAAAGTCTTGTACAATGGTAAGATATTTTTTCCTTTATTCTCTGTGATAAAAAAGTATTTTTTTTCAGATCAAATGCGTTGTGTGATCCCATTTATGTTTTTAAAATATTTTATTTGCTCTAGGTAGTAGGTGAATTAGTGAAGGATGGAAAAAACTCAGTTATCTTTGAGAAACTGTTGTGAAATGGTGATGGTAGAAATGAACGTAGCCTGAAACACGATAGGGTCAATGGAGATCAAAAGAGTGGAGACAATTCCAAAGGTCTTGCTGTGTGATTTGATGAAAGGAATGGGGGGGGGGATGTTTAGAAAAAGATAATTCCAAAGATTTTACTTGAGAAAATGGGTGGCGATTTCATTAATTAGATGGTGCAATTAAAAATGGTGCAAATAGGAGGTAAGTCAAGAATACCATCTGGTCTTTAAAGTGTGAAACTCGCAGTTGGTGACATCAAATCAGTGCAGGAAGATCTGTGTATCAGGATGCAGAAACATCTCTCTTTATGTGATAGAATGAAGTCCAAATCAGCAAAACTGATTTCAGCTCAGCAAGTTCTTACTGAGAGTTTTGTTTACACAAGGTACTCAGAAAGACACTGGCTTCAAATTAGGGCAGGTGAGTGTGCGTGGAGGTGGAGATAGATATGATTATTGCTAAATGAAGGGGAAACTCCTTTGTTGTTGGTTAATTTTGAATATGATGAGGGCATTAGCAATAATGGGAGAATTCATTATGGGAATATGTTTATTCTGAATCTTAAAGAGTAGAAATTTATTTTGGATGGAGGGAAGAGCATGTAGAAAAAAGAAGGATATGGATATGCTACCATGCAGCAGTAGAAGTGATGAAACTGAATGAATAGATAACTTCCAACCACTTCTGTGTCTGTAACTAACCCAGGCACAAAGGCCTCTGTTCTCAAAGAATTTGTAATTTAATGGAACAGACTGGAATTTTCCAGCTTATGAGAAGTGTCTGTGTTAGAAAAAATATTCAAAGGAGTGACCATAATATAGGTGGAAATAAGACTACATATTATTTGGGTATTTTTACTGTGACAGAGTAAAAATTCAGCTAAAAAAATATAGATCCACTGAATTCTATCTAGGTAAAGAGAAAAATAGTATTATAATACAACCTCCCTTGCAAGTAGGTGACTGAATGAGAAAAAGGGAAAGTGTCCAGTGATTACTAGCAGGGCTTTGTGTCAGAGCAGAGGCAGGTGTGAACTGAGGAGGTACTCGAAATTTAAGTCTTGGAAGTCATAAGACTTAATGAGTGACTGACTATGGGAATTCAGGAAGATGGAAAAATCAAAGGTTATTTGAGTTTTTTGACTTGAGTTGCTTGAAAAATGGTGATGCCACTTAGTGAAATGGGAAAAACTGAGGAAAGAGCAGTATTGCAGTAAGGGATGGGAAAGATGACTCATTAGGGTTGGGATATTTTACGTTGCAATTCTACTGAAATAATCTGGAGCTGGGGATTCATTCAGGTCAGTGGCACAGCGCCTGCCTGGCAAGCACAAGGCCATGAGTTCGATCCCAAAAAAAAAAAAAAAAAAAAAAAAAAAAGATTCTATTGAAATAGTCTGGTAAATTGAACTGTAATAGTCTATTAATTAGAACAGGCTACCCCAAGAGAGTTGCATGATGCTGATGACCACACATATATTGTTCACTGTTAAATCTCCCGCAACTATGACACTACTTGATATGTTCACTACTTGACAGACCATCAAAATACGTTCATTAATTGTGTGTGAGCCTTTCTAATTATTTTAGGAAGCACTTATGGAAATAATAACTTTTTAGAATATCTTAAATGTTTTAGTGAAATTGTGAAATGTGAACCCAAAAGATCTAAAGAAAAAGTAATTTTTAAAATTTTACATTTAAGTTATTAAGGAGACTGGGTCATATTTATTTTCTGTGGCATTTATTCCAAAGAGCATCCTACAGAGTTAAACTTCCAAAAAATTGTTGTTCTTTTATAAAGGATTCATAATGAAAAGTAAAATATAATAAGTGATACAATATTCTGTATTATAAACACCTTCTTAATATTTTTTTCTATAACAATTTAAATCCTGGATTTTCTTAGGACTTTCTCCTTTCTTTCCCACAATGTACACTGAAAAACTATTTCTATGAAACATAAATTTGTAATTCAGTAGTCTATACCATTCTTATGTGATTCTCATCTATATTTGCTGCAGGGTGAAAAATATGATTTTGAAAAGTAACTTCTATATCTAAGATCCCTCGGTATCATTATCACATTTAAATTTCCAAGTGGGAATATTGTAGAAGGCAGACTTTTAAAATAAAAAAAGAAACTCTACAAACACAAAAAATAAACTATTTCCTCTTTTTACTACTTTGGAAGATTAGACCTTACATCTTCTTTTCGTTGTCTATAAAATGAAAGTTTGTTCATTTTTCCTGAACATTGCACTCCAAATATTGCTTGTTGTTGGGCAGATCTTTCACAACAGGGAATTTTCAAAACTCAAAGTCATACCTTCAGATATAGCACAACAAAGTAGAAATGTGCCAAATTACCCAGAAACAATTTGGATAGCTGGCACACAGAGATGCCTGCTGCTTTGTGAACAGTGTAGGTAATTTGCCACTCAACTCTCCTCTATTTGCCTCAATAAATTGTAGGGTACTTAGAACCCCACTATCAGTTATCCATCTGGCTATATTTCTCTGCTCTGTCAGTGTCTGACAGTAGAAAGGCTTCATCCTCTCTGTCTTCTTCTTGCAGCTGTCAGGGCAGATATAAAAGAAGTAGGCTGAATGGGGGGATGGGATTCACAATTAGTATATAAAATAGAACATCTCCTTAGCTAGGTCAGAGAAAAAGGTGAAAAACCTAACATAAAAATAGAAAGGAAGGTTAATAGGAATAGATAGGAATGCTAAATAAATTGTCTTACAGTCTCACCAGATGACCCAGCAGGGTGATCAAGACTTCATAAACAAGATATTTAAAAAATGCCATCCACAGTTATTTAGTCCAAACGCAACAACACTGCTCAACACAATATTTTAGCAGTAGTCTTCATTTAAGTGGGGATGAATTCTTTCAAGTGTGCGTGTCAGTTTGAACTTATACAATTAAGCCAAATTATTCATGAGAAGGGTTACTTGTTTTAGGTAGTGAAAATATGACTTACATATGCTTACTTTATCCAGGTGAATAAACTACATAGTCATACATAAATGTTTATTTTGTCAAGTTCACACACTTGTCATCTCTTTCCAAAAAATAAAATATTCCCCTTTATGTAGTGAAGGATCACATCCTTAAATCTTTAGTAAAATACATAAGGAATTGGAGTGGTATAACTGGTAGTAGGCTTAAATTGTAATCAATAAAAACAATAAGAATAATACTCTTGGAATAATACAGGTATTTCTACCTAGAATTGACCTAATGGAAAAAATGTTTTCATATTGATTTGTGAAAAGAATTAGAGACTACAGCAAAAGCTATGTGATAGCAACGAAGGATAGAGAATGCAGTTTTCCACATAAAGGAGATGGGTTCAAATTCAACTTTTACCTTTTACTAGCTGTGGACTTCTATTTAAGACATTTAGCCTCTGAAGATTTGATTGTTCTTCTATAAAACAGGAATAATATACACATATCACTTACTGGCTTTTAAGGACTTAAAGACAGTTGCTATAATGGGTTTCTTTATTTAAAATGTTGAATATTATAGAATGAGATTTAACTACTCATTTGGATACAGGTACTCAATTTTTAAAAATTAATAGAATAAAGATATGCCACTTACAGGAATCTAACCACCTCAATGAATGGAAATATTATATGCACAAAAAGGAACTAAATTAATAATACCAAAAAGAATGAAAATTGGGAAAGGGGAAATAGGAGACAGAGGGAAGGCAAAGAGAATTATAAAAAGAAGAGAGCTGTATTATGCACATACACCAAAAGCTGTATTATGTACATACACCCAGTTCTCAAGATGACTGTAAATCTCATGTACTGCAATCATGTACAAATATAAAAAAAGAGCACAAATGCAAAAGAAAATAAAAGGCATTTGATATCTCAGAGTTCTTCCTACTTGTGGATACATTTTTCAAATACCACCGAAAGCTTTTGATAATCTCTATCCACCAGTCTGAATTCTTTTTATTGAAAATTTTAAGTTAATATGAAATTATATCATTCTATATTGTCATAGTACCTTATGGCTCCCCTTGGAGTAAGTTTATTGTATTCTACTACAATTCTAGTTGTTTCCAAAATACTCTGCACAGGTGACAAAATGTGAGATAGTCTTATATAACCCTGCTGTTGGATCATAGCACCATTCAAAAATATTTGCTATATGAAAATTCAAAATGTCGAATGCTCTGTGATTTATTTTCACACACTATTTATTCAAAGTATGGAACTCATCTTCATCAGCTGAATATTAGACACAGAGGAGAGGGCGCTATTGCTGAACAAGATGGAGCTTACACAGAGCAAAAAAGTGAAGCTTTGCCATTGACTTCCAGCTTTACCAGTCAGGGTACAATCTGGGAAGACAGAGAACACGTAAAACCATGTGTAACCCCAGAGCCATTTTGGAGAAACAGTGCGCTATGTGGGATAAATGTTCATTATTATTTTTAGAAAGCCTTCTTCATAGCTTACAGTGAAATCAATACAATTCAGAAGTAGCTGCTGAGACTACAGACAATGAAAAAGAAAAAAAAAATGTTCTGGCTGAGTGTGGTTTACATATTTGAATATGCATAATTCTCCTGAGTTTTCTATGACAGAGGTGAAGAAGAAAAGTAAAAAGTATAAAATGTCTTTCCCTTCCTAAGCACACTATTTCTTGAGTAGAAAGTAATGATTTACTTACCTTACTACCTGATGTAAATTAGTTATGGGAGTATCTTTACAATAGGTTTTGATAAAAAATGTGCACAGGGTAAGAATTATCAAATAAATGCAAACATTGCATGTAGTTGTTCTTTTTATTGACACTAGGTGTAAACAAAAATATTAGGACAAATTCAAGTACTATCAATTGTAGAAACCACAGAGGCATAGATTGGGATTATAGCTTTCTTTTACCCTCATTAAAACATGGAGTGCAGAAAATCTTTTTGACCACCTTTTTTAAGAGAAATTGTCTATCTTGAGACCTGATATCATTTTGAATGTTCTTGCTTCGATTTGTTTATGTTCATAATACTGGTATCCTGCTACTGTTCTATTTTTTTTGTTTGTTTGTTTGTTTCTTATATACTACTCTCTTCAAAGTTAAAAAAAAAAAGGAGTTGGGTGGTCAAATTGTTAGAAAAATGCATTATATATTTTTTGCCATATGCTATTTCAATAACACTTTTGACTGAAACCTTAAATATTTCAAAATATATGTCAAGAATAAGACAGTAAGAGTTGGTGGAATTAGCATTTCATTTATTCATGTTAGATGTGTTTCCCTGACTTTAATACTTTTACATATGTATTTTCTTTTTAATCCTCATAACAGCTTAAAATGTAAAAATAAGAAAAATAGATTCAAGGAGTTTTGTATCTTGTTCATAGTCTCAAAGTAGTAATGCTGGATGTAATACCTTTACATTCTGTGGCCCTTTTATCTTTGATGGATTTACATATTTGGGTCAGAGACAGCACACACTAGTACCAGATGCTCTGATTTCTTTTATTGAGGTCCATCTTCCTAGTTGGCTCGCCAGTTCCTTTGATACAGCTGCAGAACTCACTGAATTTTCTCTTTCTCAATTCCATTTTTAACTGGAATCCACTTGGAGAATATTTAAAATTTCAAATGTAATGTTTTACCAATGGCAAAATTTCCATTTATAGCATAGCTTCTATTTTGTTGGCTAGGAATTTCCATTTTATGAAGTTCTTACAAAAGTAGCCACTTTTACCTCATTAAGTGTTAACATGCCAACATCTGTGTCATTTCAGGTTGGCATCTGTTTATTTTCTTGTCATTTCTCTTGAGAATTGGTTACTTTGTGAATATATTTAGTAATTTTGTGTCTATAATGTGCATTTTGAATATTATATCTGAGATTTTCCAGTCCTTCGGTATGTGGAGCAGGTTATTTTATTTATTTTAGCAAGTCCAGATTATGAGGTATATTTTGCCTTTTTGTGGTGTGTTCATACATATTTAGTTTAACATGATTTTCAAAGCTTTGGCTGTGTTGTTTCTACCTACTTCTTACATAAAAACTCAGGTGCTGGCCCAGAACCTGGATGGAACTTCTTACATTTCTATTCTTCTTGAAAGTTTCAATACGTTTCTTTGGGTAGGCTCTGCACAACACCAGGTGAGTGGGAATTAGTTTTTTCTTGGTCTCTGGCCAGATTTTAGAGATCATATCAATACAAGGTTCTTAGTTTGGCCTGTCTTTTGGTCAGAGCTAGAAGGAAAAAAAACACAACAACATAGCACCTCAAATTTTGAATTCTCTGTTTTATCTGACTCTTGTTACTTTTACAATCCTCAGGGATCTCTCTCTCCCAATCCACAAGGATCTCTGCCTCTCTCTCCCTCTCCCTCTCCCTGTGCCTCTTCTTCTTTCTCTCCCGCTCCTTCTCCCCAGCCCTCTCTGTGTTTTGTGGAGGGTTGGATTGCAGTTTGGTATTTTTTTTTTCAGTGTTTACTTCCAATCAGTGAGAGAATCTGCACTGTGCTTACTTGATGAGAAATCTTGTTTAGAAACCAAATTTCATAACAAAAATCATAATAATAATGAAGTTATGAACTGGAAAAGTTGATGGTTAATATCTTTAATAACCTAAACTTCTAAAGTCCCTGGGAAAACAATAGAATATTCTATCAGACACATCAGAGTGTTGCATGCGCTGCAGTTTGGATTTTTACCAATTTCTGAATGCATTTGTCACATACATACAATGTATAGTAAGCTCTATCTCACAGCATTTAATCAAGTAACAAATGATTTTATGACTAGCACTTAGCAGTGCCTGTCAAAGAGAATATGTTTGATGATAATAATTTCATTCTATAGAAAATTTAATTTTAGGAGAACAGTATCCTAACATGCTAACCAAGATACATGAAGTTTGAAATGAAAACCTATTAGCATCTTTACCTTAGTTTTCTAGTAGCTTTATTTGGCATGATCTGTTAGATGCGATCTACATGATATTATGGTTTAGAGGTAGAACATCCTCCAAAAGTCTCATGTATTCAGGAGTTAGGATTTTACACAGTGACTGTATCATGGAGCTAGTATATTCTCCAGTGGACTCATCCACTAACATGTTCAAGAGCTAAGTGTGCTGTTAGGAGCTGGGTTCTGTTTGCAGGTGGGTCCCTAGGGGCATGATGTGGAAGGACTATCTTTCACCTTGTCTCCTCTTCTGCTGTCTGTTTTCTGACAAACATAATGTGAGCATCTTTCTGATGCCAGACCGTTCCACCATACATTTCCTGCTTTGGAGCCTACCAGCTATGGACTCAGCCCTCTAAAAGTGGTGAGCCAGAAAAAACCTCTCTTCCTTGAATTTGTGAGTGTCAGGTATTGTGCCGCAGGACAGGAAAGAAACAGACATGGGATTATACTTGCATTGTAAATCCCTTGGAATTAATTTTCTTATTTCATTCTGCACAACAATTCTGCAGAACCTTTACTGTTACCCTTTTACAGGGGCAAACCCAGAGCCTTAGATGGGCAAAGTAACTTGGTCAAGGGCAAGTGAGAAAAGCTGGCATTTGATTTAAGAGCCTAAGCAGATAGCGGTGAGTATTTTCCTCTCTTTGTTTCCCATAAGTGGATTTCATTGGCTGGGCATAAAATTATTTTAAAGAGTACTTCTAGCTGCCTTCTGAGGTACTTGTTACAACTGGAATGTCAGGTCTTGTAAGCAGTATTTTGGGCCCCTAGATTGGCAAATTAGTTAGATGGATGTTCTTCAATTTTTAGATGGGTATATACATAGTTATTATAGAGTGTTTTTTTTAAATATTTAATTAAGTTATCTCAAAGACATTCAGAGTGGGAGACTACTTAATTGAAAGGTCTGCATATCAACTTGATTTATCTAAATAATAGACAAAGAATATGTGATACGTGACAGTGATTCAGAAATAATTCAATAGTGATGAGACTGGTTAATCTGGTGAAGGAGCTGGAAGGCATTAAGAGATTATTAGCTTTAGTCAAAATTCACTGTATAGCAATAAATAAAAAACATAATTTATTTTCAAAGATTATGATCATTTATAATACAATAAAGTCAGGCCAAGTAGTGGGGTATTATATTATTTCTCATGATCACCTGTGCCTGGATAGGAAGGTTCATACATTGGGACGAGTGTTTATTTTCCTTATATTGATCAGGGAGTTTCACTACATGTGCAACTAAGGTCATACTTAGAATGACAGATTCTCACACTGCTGACCCATAGAAGTTTCCCGTATCTTAAAGCATTATGCATTCTTCCCACTGGATCATCATGATTCACAAAACTGTCTGTTATAAGCAGATGAGCCCAGTCCATTCATAACTAATCTTCATTCAATCTGTGAGACTGCAGCATTTTGTCTTCTAAGAAATATGGTTAGCCCCATGAGTATCAATGTTATCATCTATAAAGTGGGAAAAGGTATATCATCTGTAAAGTAGGGGAGGAAGCATCTCAAAGAATATGGCTTTGCTAAAGTCACTTCTCAAAATGGTATTTATGCTTTCATCAATTTCCTCTAGCAGCAGACATGGTAAAGTAGATTGCAGGTGGACTTCTCTGGAACTTTTCAACTTTTAAATACAATGGATATGAATCATAATTTTAGATAGCGCTACTGAGAATTGTTAAGTTGTAAAAGAAATATACTGTCTTTTTTTAAAACTCAAGAAATCAATGAAGGTGAATCTTTTATATAAATTGTTAAGGATATAGACACTAATTCATACATATATATCTCTTTGTACTTCTCAGTGTCTTATGTGTAGCAAACAATCAGTAGTCATAATTTCCCTTATTGCAAAGTATGATTCTTATGACCACTTAAAGATTTGGCAATATTTAATTTGCATTGCAAATATATTTTATTCTAATTTGTGAAGCATTAAAAATATATTATTAACATACTTTAATGATAATTATGTGGCTAAATTTTAAATTAAGATGTTCTTTTTAATTTTAAAAGGAGTTTGTTTAGTATTAATAACCTCTAAAAGTATTACAGATCAAGGAACGTTTACCCACTTTATGAATATATCTGGATTTGTGAGGGATATAAGTGGAATAAAGTAAGTCATAGTCCAGAATCTCCATTTTTATTATTTAGATTACAGAGAGAAAACATTGGTACTTGAGGAAAACTTATACTGAAAACACAATTAAAATGAAGATTGGTGTTACAAAAAGAGACACAAAGAATCAGGTATTTTTTCAAAACAAAAGGTGAATCAGTGAGATGAAAATTAAAACAAGATTAAAAACATTGTTTCGAGGATATGGTCTCATCTGTAAATACTATCTTTTAGGTAAATATATGGCAGATAGAACATATTATGTAACCTTATTTTAAATAAGAAATTAAAAGAAATGTCCTCATATAGGTTAATTTAAGGATTTCACATTGGAAAGGCATAAGTTTATTCTAAATGCATGCCCAATCATTTTTTATTTCAGTGACCTTATTGACAGTGACCTTAACTCTACTGCAACCGGAGTTTTTTTTTTTTCCTCCCTAAGGTTCCTTATTCTCCAGCAGTTAATGAGTAGGTTGGTAAAACAAAACAAAACAAAACAAAAAAAACCAGGCAAAGAAATAAGAAACAGTGTGAGTTAGTTCAAGGTTGACTTGAACTAGTTTAGGCCACTTGGCCTAAAATGTTAACACTGAATGAGTGAAGCCTGCAGCTACGACCCGGGCATCCACTGCAGTGGGAGTCTTGGTTAATGGACCCAACCTACCAGGAAAGCTCAGCTCACACACCGATGCCGAGGGTAGCGATTCTACACAAATAGGCAAAAGTAAAACCCACACCTCCACAAATTATACCTTTGAGGGGCTGGAGATTTAGCTCAGCGGCAAAAGCGCCTGCCTGGCAAGCGCAAGGTCGTGAGTTCGGTTCCCGGTACCAGAGGAAAAAAAAACCAAAAAAAAAAAAACAAAACAAAACAAAAAAAATTATACCTTTGAACTTGTTTTTGGAATTAAATTTTCTTTAGAACACAAATCTTCACATATTATGGAATATATCAAATTTTACATTACAGTAACACAGACAAAGAAAGTCAAAATGTTAATCCAACAATATTTGTGTAAAAAATAAAAATAATATGATAAAAAAATACTGATTTAATGGGAAAGATATGAGTGACCTTCAAGGTCCTATTTTGTTTTTGTTTTTGTTTTTGGGTTTTTTTTTTTTTTTTTTTTTTTTTTTTTTTTTTTTTTTTTTGGTTTTTCTCTGGTACCGGGAACTGAACTCACGACCTTGCGCTTGCCAGGCAGGTGCTTTGCCGCTGAGCTAAATACCCAGCCCCCAAGGTCCTATTTTGGAGATAATACTATCTTTGAGGTTTCTGTGTTTGAGCTGCTAATAAATCAGAAGACAGTTAAAGAAGTAAACAGGGATAGATGGTATCACACCATAAATGCTTTTACAAAAGATTCAGTGTCTTTGTTTTGTGCATCTCTAATTAAATACCTGGACCTAAGTAAGTTATGAGGAAAAGAAGATTATTTAACTCATTGAGAGCATGGTGCCAACACCTTCTCACCCCTGGTGCAGGCATCGTGGCAAGTTTCATGACAGCGGTGATTCTACAGGCAAAAGAAGTCCTCGAGTGAGGGAGTTTACAAGGGAGGAAGACAAGATAACCCACCTTACTTTGTGACAACATGAGCTCATACTCTCTGCAAGACACATGTTAATCTCCTCAAAGGGTGCCGCTCCCATGATCCAATTGTTTTCCACCCTGGTCTCACACCCTAATGGTTCACCTCGTCACCACAGGCTGGAGACCAAACACTCAGCGCAGGAACCTCTGGTGGAGGCCATCCGGCAACTAGCTAACCATAGCATACAACATGTGAGGGGAGAACTAAAAAGGGGAACTTAACCCAGAAGGACACAGTAATTAAAACACTGCAAAAAGGATGTTTCTTGAGTTTGAGAAAGAATTGGAGCTAAACAGTTTAAAAAAAAAAAAGAGGCAGAGGGAGAAAGAATAAATACATAAATGCATGTGTGCAGAGGCTGCTTCAGTCAGAATGGACAACTTTAGTATAGATGTGAATGAGCAAGGTGAGTCAGGAGTTTGGTATGCCAAGTACCTTTCTATATGCTGGGGGTACAAGAGTTAAAAATACAAAAGGTGATCAAAATATATGGTGAATGTTTAAATAAAAATAAAAGACACATTACTGTTAAAACACCTGGAGATGCTCTGCCAGCTTCAAACACATTTATGTCAACATTCTTGCCCCTTTCTGAAGCAATTTTGCAAATCCTTTTTCACATCTTTAGGAGGTGTGACCAAATATGGTGAAAGCTGCAGGCTTATAAAAGCATGACAATGTACCCTCTTCCATTTTATTCACCAGAATCTGGAAACATGAAGCTTGTGGTTCTTCCACAAAATCAAAATGCTCAAAAAGTCTAACAGTTTTGAAGTAAGTCATGACATTAAAGCAGCCAAGACTGTGTCACTAAAGACACTCATGAAAGAGGATTTCTAGAACTGCTTTGGAACGTGGCAAGGACAATGGGATGTTTTCTCAAAGCAAGGAGGAGTATTGGAGGGGATTAATGGCAAGATGTCTGTAACGTAATGATATTTTAAAAATATAAACATTCACCTTATTCTTTGACCATACCTCCTGCATGCCTTTTTTGAATTTACACTCTAGTGTGTTGTATGTATTACGTTTTGATGATTCAATTTTGTTGTTGTATACAGTGAGGTGGATTTTGAAAGGATATGTAGTTTGACTGGGAATTCCCTATTGGGGTTATAATTTGCTTTCAGTTGCCTGAATTTGGACTTAGATATCTGAATAGCTGGGCTAAATCAAAATTAGTGTGTAAAGTTTGGAAATACTGGTTGTATATGACTGAGAAAGAAAACAGGAAAAAACTATGAAATTGAATTTTTTTTTTTTTTTTGTGGTACTGGGGATTGAACTTAGGACCTTGTGCTTGCCAGGCAGGCGCTTGTGCCACTGAGCTATATCCTCAGCCCTGAAATTGAAGTATTGGTTGATTTAAGAAAATATAAAATTAGATGATGATAGCGAAAAAACTGGTTAATGAATAAGAAAATGGGGATCATAAATACAGATTAAGTGCACTAATTAAAAATTAATGTAATAGAGTTTAAGATTTTAAACATTAGCCTTTCAAATTGTGAGATAAGCCCTGTCCTATATAAGAGTATCACTTGAAATATTTGGAGTTTGTATTAAAATTGCAAAAGTGACATCAAAGACAAAATAAAATAATGTATAAAACAAATACAAAATGTACAATATAAATGTAATGCATTATATTTCTATTGTAGATGAAATATGCATGTAATATATGCCAATTGCTCATAAAAGTATCTACATAAAATTAAATTAATTTTAATACCATATTGTAACTACTAACCACTTCATAGTATATGTACAACAAGCATTCAGTAATTTTCAGTTACAAAATTGCCACAATAGCAAAAAGTAAATTTTCATTACCTAATAAACATGACAATACTGAAGCAATATCTAACATTATGAATGGAAACATTCACCTTTCAAATTCAGAAGCAAAAAAAGGGAAAATCTGCTTTTTAAACACTTTAAACATTACAGTATTTATTTATACTTGTAAGATACAAATAACAATAACACATATTATCAAAGTGGTTACCTTTATTTTCAGCCATGGAATCACCCTTAAAGAAGAACTCGAAACATTTTAGACTAATTTGATGAAAACTTTTTTGAAGTTGATGGATTTTATCTAGATATTCAAGTCCTTTGGACATAAATTTGCCATTGAGTAATCTAGCCTAAAGAAGTAATCATGGGTGTTGTCAGGTATCAATAGGAAAGTATGTTTTCTTAAGTCACTACCAAAATAAAACTTGAAATAATCTGGTTGTTCAATAACATGAAGAAGATATAACTATCAGAATAATTTTGAACTAAGGAATAATATTAGGATGTTGAGTGAAAGTGAGTAACAATATATATAAATGTACCAGTCCCAATTTTAGAATAGATATGGTTCTTTCTTTTCTTTTTTTTTTTTTTTTTTTTTTTTTTGGCTTTTTGAGACAGGGTCTAACTATGCAGTTCAGGCTGGCCTAAAGCTCACTTTGTAGCCCAGGCTGGTCTCGAACTCACAGCAATCCTCCTGCCTCAGCCTCCCGAGTGCTGGGATTACAGGTGTGCACCACCACGCCTGGCTCTAGAATAGATATGTTTCTGTAGATGAAGGAAGTTGGACATCAGTGTTTTAAATAGGTCTAATTAGGTTTTATTTGTTATGTAAGTTTATAAATGATTACTACAGTTTCCAAAATTTTTACAACGGGGAGGAAAATATATAATATAAAAAATAATTTGTTCCTGCCAAAGATGGAGGTCAAACCAAATCTGTCCCACTCTTAAATTTCGTCCTTAACTGATGTTCTATATTTTTGGCATGCCGCCTTATTTATTTCAATCTTTATATCTAATACACTGCCTAAAACAAAGTACATGCCCAATAAATACATGTGAACTGTAAAGAAAGTAAGGGCTTCGACTTAATCTCTCTGATCACCTTACATCCAAATTACAGTAGTTTAATCCCTAGTTTTTCATAGCTCATAGTAGTAGGAACTCAATCTTATCAAAACAGAAGACTGTAAATAATGTTATGCAGCTTCACAACCTATGTAATAGCCCCATATATTTTAATTTAATTGAAACAGAAATTCAGCAGGCGAGTCTAGTGAAATTGCATAGGTCACTCTCACATTTAATGTGCTCAACGCACATTATCAAGGAGGTATCAAGGATTTTCACATGCTAGGGCATGTATATAGGTGAATCATCCTTGTGAAGATTTCACAGAGAAAAAAGGGGACACTGAGGTAAGTAAAAATCCTCTGAAATGTGATAAATTTTAAAATAGGGCACCATGAATGGACAGCAAAAACATAATGTAAGCTGAAATTTGGAAACTGGGAAATTGTCATATATGCCAGGGGAAATCAAGGGACTCTTCTAAAACAGGAATCTCTGTGAAAAGCAGAACAAAAAGAGAAAGATTTTATTAGACAGATAACAAAAGTGTGCCATGATTCATCAGTGATCCTTAATCACTGGGCGACATAGCCCTCCACTGGGCCTGACTCCTTTGAGTGACTCACCGGTCTGGAGATATTGGTGATATGAACCAATACACCAAGCATTTTAGCTCACAAACCAGACATCATGTTGCCAACGCATTGTATTTCACATGTGACAACAGTGCGTTTTAGAATCTTTCCTAAATTAACATACAAATGTTCAAAATAGATACAACAGAAAATAAAACCATGCGATAGCAGTTTTCAGACTTCACTACACAGGAAAAACACTACACAGAATTTTACACATGAAGTACTACTAAACAGAGGATATTTTTATGGACAACAGAAATATTCAGATCTTAGAATGGAAGTCTCCACATAATTTGACTGAGATATTAGCCATATCAAAAAATATTCCTAGATTTTGCAAAAGGAGAGCAGCTTACCACAAGTCCTTGTCAGGAAACTGTCAACTTCCAGAGAGGAAGTGAGAGGATGCCGAGCTCCATGTCTTAGGTGAGCTCACTGTGTAAATACTTCCATCACTCACTTGCCACCAAACTTTCTATCACTGTATTTTTTTTCCTTTCCCTCACCTACGTTCCCATTAATTGATGTTTGGGTTTAAAAAATATATTATCCACTCTTGCTCAATATATTTGATCTTAAGCCAGAAAGAGTCAAAGAAGATTAAATGGAAATAGTACAACTGCAACTACAAAAGTTTCTAAAGGATTTTGACTTTGAAGTATATTTTACCCTGATTTGGAACCAGTTGGTCTTGAGATTTGATGAGAGAGAACACACATCTAAAATTAGAGCATGTAAGAGGCTCTTGACCCGAGGCCACTGAGGAGGGCAGGGACAGAAAGGATGGAAGGAAAGGAAGTTAACAGCCTGAGCAGACCAGTTCTGGAAACTGATTTGATTGAGGGTCATAGTGACAGTGAAGTAAATTAGAGCCTCCCGAGTTCCCGCCTTGGGTGATTCTAGGAACGATTCCATCATGATCCTAGACTGAGTATAATGCTGAAAGGTAGACTAAGATAGATGAAAGCATTCTTAATATAAGCCAAATTCTGCCAGTTAACTTTAGTTTCCCTGTTCCTGAAACAACATATTTCATTAAAGAGAGCTTCTTAAAGAGTTTATAAATATCTATGAGATATGGAGGAGAGGAGGGAAGGGAGAGGGCAGAGAGGAAAGGGATGTAAAACAATTAAGGTGCATTAGGTGTGTGCACCAACTCCTTGCTGTGACTGTAATCATTATATGCTGCAAATAGGTACAGCACTCATAAAGATTATAAATATACCAAAAGATTTGAAAAATAAGAGAATGCATTTATGACAGATGTGCTAGCTTTGGGAGTCTTCTAAGTATCAGGATGTGGGAGGAGAGTAGATGTGAACATTTCATTACACAAATGCCTCTCTTTTGGGAAATTCGGAACTGAGAGCAGTACCTAAACCTAAGGGAGTAAAATAAAGCTATATTCACCAAAACGTTCATAACCAATATTACAAAAATAAATTTTAAAAAATTCCAAATTAGGGCTTTTACTTTCTTGCTAGCACTGCAGGCTTCTGGAAATAGAGTTGTGTTGTTCCCACAAAAGAAAGGTTACAAAATGAGCCAAATCCATCCTCCAATGATAATCATCCTCTTCTATCACAGTGGGTAGAGGTCCCACAAATATTCACAAATATGCATCTCACTATAATTAGCACTAAGTGCATTTTATTTGAAATGAGAATTGCAATCAATTCTTGATTATATAGCCACAGATTACACACATTGTGGCTTACTGTGCTACAATAAGTGCTCATTTCATTTACTGTAACCCACCTTGTAGACCCTTCCTATTGTGTTTAGACTGCTTGTTGGATGAACTGACCCATAAATCTCTTAGATGCCCCCAGAAAGTCCAGTACAAACAAAATACACTGCTGTTATAGGAATGTTTGAACAGAAAAAAATTAGAAAGTTCATATAAACTTCTAAATTATTATTAGGAAACAAAGTTAACTATTATCAACAACACAGTATTTTAAAAGTGAGAATGGACATAGGCTTTTATAGGTAATTTGATAAGACATTAAAAAATATACAAAGGGTGGAGTTATCTACTCCTGGCAAGAAAAATGCATATTCCTTGACCTCTGAGAATACAGATTCTCTGTGTCATAAAGGAAGTAAGGATCGTACGCATGCACACTTATACTCACAAATACCTGTATGTGTACAGCCCTCCATACAGACACAGATGCATGTAGTTTAATTACAAACCTTTAAAAGTTCATTGATTCTGGTCTGACAGTGGAACTCATTGGCAGAACAATTGCCTAGCACGGGTAAGGCACTGGGTTTGATCTCTAGCACCAAACAAAATATAAATAAGACAATGTCATTAATATTGTAAGGAAGGAGCATCACCTGCTTAAATCTACTAAGTCTAAGGCAGGTGTGCAGGGAGATCTGAGAACTGACAGACACAGCTGGTTCCTTTCACTCACATGCCCTACATTTATCATAGAGGAGGTTTCAGTGCATGTTTACATGCTTTTCTTAAGTATCTTATTACAGAAATAAATTTAAACTTCTAAATTCACATATTTGGAGGTCCAATTCAGAGAGGACCTGCATAATGAAATATCTATAACATATCTACAAAAATATATCTAGGAATACATCATTTTTGTTTAATTTGCACCTGTATGGCTTCTTTTATCAGTTTCATAAATAACATTATTATGTAGCCTAGAAAAATCACCTTTGAAGTGGCATTTTTCTGTCACTTTAAGCACATGAAAGCAATTTTCCTCTTGCTCTTTTATTTTCTCGTGTTTTCAGTGTATAGTTCTCTTATGACAATATGGCTACTCTCTTAAAATCTCATCTCCTTCTATAACATTTAATATAATACTTATGAGCTTCTGATTCTGAAAAAGTAACCCTAAAGGACATTTAAAAAGCTGGGTAAGGCAGACAAAGCCCCCCCAAATACCGTCAAGAATGATAGATCTGAAACTCAGAGCCTTAAGAAACAGACTGGTTGAAACAAATACTATTGCTTAGTCTCCCAGTGAAATCAATATGCCTTTTGCTTAAAAAAACAAAAAAGGAAAAGAAAAAATGTCACCAACCAATTTCCTTGACAGGAAAAAGTAAAAACATAATTTCTACAATGAAAGAGGTTAAGAAGACACGTTGAATAGTTTTCCAATTAAATATATTTTGCAATAAGTTTAAGCATCAACTACATACTCGCATGGTTGTTTAATGTTTCAGAGGATTGCAGATACTCTTTATAGCAAATAATCATTAAATGTGACATAAAATATTGGTATTGTAAAGAGAGCTACACAGAAGATAACGTCTGGCTGAATGAACATAGACACACACACATGTGAGTGCAGTTTGCACGGAGACGGAGCTTTCCTCTCCCGCCTGGAGCCCCTTTCTTCGGTCTCAACTCCATCACAGAGGCTCTCTTCCCGTGAAGAGCAGCTCCTCTTGTGCCTTTCATTGTAATCTTCTTTCTTTGTTCTAGTAGATTTACTCAGTGTTAATCCATAAACACACTAATTTAATTTTGCTCAATTTTAAACATTACTATACCTCTGAATGGTCTTGTAATTAGCACTTACTCCATGTTTTTCTTTAACAATAGTATTTTCCATCATCTGCATTTTGCCAGTTGCGATTCCACAGCGCAATTCAATATATTCCAATGGTTTTCTTACGTTTGGTACATAGAAAGCTGGATCCATAAACTATATCAAACTAAAGCTCTGTCTCTTTCCTGGGACTATACCTAGCGCTGTTTGTTTTCATCAGGAAGCATATGTCTGCTTGTCTATCTTCTTATGGCAAAAGCCACCCATAGTTGCACCGATTTCTGTCAATCCATTGGGAGTTGCAGGGTGGTGCTATTCGAATTTTAATATTGTTTCTAATCATTTCCCGTTTTTTAAAATAGAGACATTTCCTAGGTACCAAACAGGTAAGAGTGCACTTAGAAAACAAATGCAGGATAATTCCTCCCTAATTTACCAGTTTTTTTTTCAGATATCTTTAATATGGCATTTGTCAATCATCCCACGTAGATTTTTTTTGGTCTGTTTGTTAAGCATGGCTTTTGAATATCCATTAAAATACTGACATAAAAACTTGTCCAAAAATTATATTGCAAAAAAAAATCAAAAAGTCAACAGTTGGTGGAAAGAAAATCAGTAGGTCTGTGTCATTAACCCAAAAATACATGTTTATCTACCTGCAAAATACACATTTATTTGTTTTACGTGAAGAGTGAAGGATATTGCTAAGTGTCTTATTACTTCCAGAATAGTTCAGAGCTAGCTGTAATTTAGTGGTATAATCACCTAACGAGTTCATTCCTTTATATATATATGTGTATATATATACACACATATAAAGAAATCACACAGTGTACATTAGAAATGAAATAAAATACAGTTGTCTCAATTCCTCTATTACTCTCTAATAATAATTTAATCTAAAAATGGCCCAACTAGGAAAGGAATTTCTAAACATTTGTCTTGTCTGGCAATGAGAATTTTCCCTTATATCTCTATTTACTTAATCTATCTTTATTTTACTTCAAAATCCTTTTGCTATTATATGATTATATAGAGAGCATGCTTTTGTGAATTTTTCTCTTTAATTATTCAAAGCAATGCAATCATCCTAAAAAATCACTAAAATTTTGATAGACTCATACTAATAGTTTTAAGGCTCAATGTATTAGTTTTAGACTGATGATTCAAATGAATGTATTTTCAGTTCATCCTAGCTTTTTACAAAGATGAAGAATCTAAATAATGGAGGAGAATACAAGTCAGACATATTTCATATTCTTTTCCTGAAGAAGTTGCAGCTGCTCACGGCCCGGGTTACCAAGGCCATGATGGGGATGTATCTACCCATGTAGCCCCTTCAAGAGTTTCATATTTTCACCTTTCAACTTAGATGACATTAGTGTTTGTTTTCTGATGCACTACAATAACTTACATATATGATCAAATCATTTAGGTATCTTTCAGGAAGAGTGAATCTGTCAAACAAATTCTGATTGAAACGTAGCACAGAATATTAAATATTCACATGTTCCATCTGGACAGCTTCTTATGAATGGGATGTGAATGAAAGTGATGTAAAGTGTTGTCAGGCCTGGTATTTAAAATTATTCTACCTGAATAGTAAGCTTAGTAATCTCTCTGAGGGGACTTCAGATGCATGGGTTCCAGATGAAATACTTAAATTACAGAATTTATTAAATTCTGTAATTTATTAAATTCTGTCTCCTAATGAGACACCATTAGGAGTGAAATAACCTGGTCCACATCAGATTCCACAAGGGAGGAAAAAGAGCCTATTTTTTATAATCCACGGAAAGTTTTGGTTTGACTTTTTCAGCACCTATAATCACTCACTCAAACTGAAATGAAGAGCATGTTGTAATATATGCAATTTTGGGGAAGAAATTCAATGGGAATTTTGTTTTATTATACATTCCTTCATCATGTTTTTATAACATTTCAAAAACAAAACTCCCTTTCCTAATTAATGTTTGTCCAAAAATTTGATTGTTTGGAAGATAAATTTGAAAGAAAACATAGGACGTCTCATAAAAAGAAAAAGTGAAAATTTAAATTTAAAAAAATCAGAGAAAAAGTCACCTTGTCAGTATTCTCCTTCAAAATACTCTCACTCTGAATAAATTTATCTCATCCTTCCTAGCCCTTTCTGAAGCAGTTCTATTATGTCTTTGAACTGCATTCTCCTGACTACCTCAGTGTCCTGAGAAGATTCAAAATGTTTACTTTCTATGTTTATTTTGACTAAGAACATCCAGTGGTATATTCTCAGATCCAGAGACTAAGGTGGATGAGAACAGAAAGTAATATGTTACAAGCCAAGTCCTCCTTTTTATGGGACGGTAGCTTGTAGCAGCGTTCACTATATTTTCCAACACACCTCTTAAGGAAACAAAAATGGACATTAGAGTTGCTTCAGAAAATTGCCAGAATGATGAGAATAGTGATTTGGATGCAAAGAGGCACACTTTGAAGTGGATTAATACCAATGAGTCTGTTATTGTAATAAATTATTGTAATTTAAATATTCAGTGTACGTTGTGATCTCACCACATAGGTAACCTTGAGGTACTTACAGAGCAAGCGGTTGTAATGGGCAGGCAGACACAGGCTGGAGTTTGGTTATGCACTGTATTAGCTGTGTACCTGTGAGAAAATTAGTTAACTCTCTGGGGTGAAGTTTGTTTCCTGTACACTTGAAAGAAATATGCTTCCATAAATATTGTGAACCCTTTCAACATTTTACTAATAGACATTATTTCCTTTCTTCTCTTTTACATTCTATTCAATGTTAAATTACATTTTCATTGGAACAATATCCATAAGAGATCCATGAGTTCACTGTTCCTATTTATCTACTCAAATTTAAATAACAACATATTATAAGGAATGAAATCAAATTATAATAATTACTATCCAGAAACAGCCTGGTGTATTAAATCACTGGCAGCTGCTCTATTTTCAGGATTTAGTGTAAAGTATATCTATGTCTAAATACTGGTTTTGCAAAATTATATTAGTAATATGAATAAATTTATCAGTCTCAGTCTTCTCAAAAGTAAAATGGGGATAGTACACTATAATATTTACCTCCAGGGTAATATTGAGTAAATAAAATACTATTAAATGCTTCTGGCAATTGCTTGGAACATAATAAACCTTAACTGGTTTTTTGATGTGATGTGCATTTGTGACTTCAAAGATACTTAAACATCTTCCTTACTTAACACTGCTAGGCATAACTAGTGAGTGCAAATACACTATGTTTAAAAAGAGAATATAATGAAGTATCTTTTACTATTTTAATTCACATATGTTAACACAGATGTGTACAGTAGGATACCACCAACATCTCTATCTAAAATTGGAAAAAAATGTTCAGAGAGCTGCCTATGAATTTCTTTGAAAGATTTAATAGTTCATATCAAATATTCCATTTAATGTTCCATTCTATATCCTCCATCAATCTTTTGATTGACTGATTTTGAAGCTCTTTTTAAGCATCCCACAGTCAAAGTTTTAATGGAGTTTAATGGCACTCATCCAAATCTATAATAGCATTTCCCCCTAAATTAACTTATAACCCACAAGTTAATGAAATGAATGTAGTTGCCATTTACCCATGAGGGGCTGGAGTGGGGGTACTGAAGTGCAGAATCTATCACCGAGGAGAAAGCCTGGTGACATGCCCTCAGCGTTTCAGTCCTGGGACACTAAAACCCTGAAGGTACATTAAGGGTTCTGTTAAACCCTACATGCATCCTTTAGCAGCATGGGCTACCAAAGAAATTAAATGATGTTTTACAGCTCATTATAAAAATTAGCAATGGCACAATCTGAAGCAAACTGTTCAAGTGCAGTGGCAATGTCTTATACATATTTTAGTTTTGGCAAAATGTTTTATGCCTGTGAGACACTTGAGAATGCTTATTTAATGAGCCAATACTCGTACGCTACTTTCAAAAACAGCAATGGAATAATTAAGTTATTAAAACGAGATTTCATAATCCATTACCTTATACATTTCTTTCCCTGAATGGTAATAATAATAGCATATGGGACGAGCTGAGTTCCCCAGAAAAGGCTCTGCCCCTTCTCGTGAGTTCACTAAAATATGTAATCAAGTGTTTGGGAAATGGGTCATTTGAGGAAAGGCTATGGAGCTGAATTTATTTACAAAAGAGAACAGAAGGCTGACAAAGTACATGGCTGAGGTGCTAGAGGCTGGGGGATTTACAATTTTCAACTATATAAAGCAATAGCATATGGGAGGTGTTAAGCAGCTGTGCTATTTCTGCTCAGGAAATAGTTATGCTTGGGAGCCCCAGCTAGCAGAAATAGGACCAATGGATCAAAGTTATAGCCAGGCAAATATTAGCTCATCATACAAAAAGAGCATTCTTAAAATTAGAGCAGTTGGAAATTGAAATATGCTGCCTTAGGAGATAGCATGACCTTGTAGCTCCGGTGCTTCACCAGCTTTTCCATATCTCTATTATAATGTATCCCATTTTAGAGTGGGAAGGAAAAATGAGACACAGGAGAAAGAGGTGACCCTTTCAATGTGACCACCATTTGAGACCAGCATAGTCTGTATGAAGGGTGGAAAGCTTATTTATGAAGGTTCTTTAATGACATGTTTTCGTTTTACAAATGAAATGCTCAATAACAAGTCTGGGAAAGTGACTAAATTTCTAATAAGATAATAGGTATTTGGGAAGTTTTTTTTCCTCTCTCACTCTTATGGAGAGTGTTATGACTGATCCATTGTGTTAATCTGAGGAGTCTAGAGGCTTGGCTAAGTGACTCAGCAGTTCTACATCCTGGGCTGGAAAGGACACACCCTTCCTGTTCTAGGATGTTGTTCATTGTGTCAACTTGAGTTTAGAAGACTAGGTAAATGACTGAGCAGGACACCAGGGTGCTTACTTTGTATCATTCTGAGCCTGTGCAGGAGGAGGGCATAGAGATTATGTGAGTGCTACAGGGCTCTTGGGTGGGGGTAGTCTGCTTACAATATAGGGAGGGGGAAGAGGATTGTTCCCTGCTCTTACTCTTGTTGCTTTTGCTGCTTTTGCCACCATGAACTTTTGCCCTCTGCCATGTGCCACCCAGCCTTTGAGCCAGCTGATTACAGTCTGAAACCTCCACAAACTATAAGGTAAATAAACCTTTCCTTCCATAATTCTGCACATCAGGTACTTTGTCTCAGCAATGATAGAAAAGTAAACAAGACAGAGAAGAAAGAGGAAAGCAAACTGCAAGAGACAGAACATAGAAGAAAGGGCAGGGGGGGGCTGTCTTAGAAAAATAGCAAGGTCAGGAATCTTGGAGGACCATGACCTTGAATTTTCCAGATCAGTGGTATATAATTTAATTCATAGTAGCTTCCTATTTTACGAAGTGCTCAGTTGTATCACTTATCAATTCAATCAATACTAACTGATCATTTATGGCCTGGCAAATATGTAAAAGCCTGCACCCCTATAGAACTCAGTTCTAATTTTAGAGACATTCTACAAACAAATAAACCAGTTAATATACAATAAGATTGCAAAGGGATGAACGGTGCAATGAAGAAAAAAATACAGACTGATAAAAGACTAGATTGTGTTTTGGAAGACTGTATTTTATCATCCATCTGCTTAGGAAGATAAATCCCTGATGTGATATTTGTACAGATATTGAAGAAAGTGAGAATCAGCTATGTAATAGCATACAGGATGTAGATTTCCGACAGAAGTAACAGTAGGTATGATGTTCCTCACATCAAAATGGACTACATGGCCCTGAAATCCATGTGATCAAGGAGAAAGAGGGCAGGCGCTGGTCACAAAGACAATCAAGAGGTTGAGCCTTAAAGGAAAGTGGTACTGCATTTTATTCTAAGTTTGGAGGTTAAGCAGAGAGTATTAAGGTTCTTCTTACATTTTAAAGGGATCATATCTTCCTAAAAGGCATATGAGTATTTCTGCCCAAGTTTCATTTTAGAGTTGACAGCACTTTTTGACCCTTGGATATACAATGCAAGAAAAGGGAATCGATAGTTTTCTCTCTCTCTCTCTCTCTCTCTCTCTCTCTCTCTCTCTCTCACACACACACACACACACACACACACACACACATACACACAAGAGGATGGTGCTTACAAAGATGTGAAAAGCTCAAGTTTGTAGGGGCAGAGAGTCAGGAATTCTGTTTTAGATGTGTTGTAACTGGAGCTTTGTGGGCAGAGATACATATGGATGCCATTAGCATGTGCATATTATATTCAGAATAAAATCAAATGATTAAATGAATTTCAAAGTGAGTGTAGTTATAATGTTTAAAATAAAGGAATACACTGTATCCTAGAAAAATACACTTATAAACAATCAAGAAAAAGTGAAAAATACACAAAGGAGATTGGTAAACAAGCAAATAAGATAACACATGCAGGGTTTTATAGTTCAAATGATGGATCTAAGAAGGGAGGAATCAAGTCTTTGCTCCTAAATTATAATAGTGACGTCAAGTAAATTCGGGCTGAAAATCAAGAATCAGGGCTTTACATAATGGAAAGTTTAGTAACAAGGAGGAAAGTTCCAGGAGGTTAGTGCAGGATGCAATCCTGATTGCCTCAGGCTGAAGAATGAGAAGTACACAGAGAACCAGATGGCATTTGAGAAAAGGGGAATGGAGGAATGTAATGGGAGGAAGTGTTGCTTTGGCCTCTTTGCTTGCTTGTGCTGGGAGAATTTACAACTCAACCCATTCAAAGAAAAGCAGTGGGATTTACCAGAGATCTGGGGTGATGGAAGGGCCACAATTCTAATATATGATGGGGGTGAGGTACAGTAGACATCTGGAAGAGCAGTCTTCCATCAGGACAGAAGCAATACATCCACGGAAAGCAAGGTATCTGTGGGATTCGGGGGGGCCAAGAAGAGGGGGCAGTATATTTTTCCATGAACTCTTTCTATTTTCCCAAGGAAGGTGTCAGGTTATGCAATGTGAGCAGAGTAGAGATGCTGTGGAATGTTTGACAAACAGATGTAAAATAGTCAGCTCTGAATGCAGTTTCCCTAATTACATGCATATAAGTGAAAACATATTTATAATTTAGATATTTATAAATGAGGATTTATAATGGCTAAAGTTTTTTCTCAATTCTTGAGTTTTCTTTTCACCCTCTTGGTGATTTCTTTTGATGTACAAGAACTTTTCAGTAAGATGAGATCCCATTTGTTGATTCATTGAAGTATTTCCCATGAAGTTTGATTTTTGTTCATGATCTCTGCCTACCCATATGTCTTTAAGACTTCCATTTATTTTCTTTTCCAGTAGATCTAGTGTTTCTGTTTTAATATTTAGATCTTTAAGACATTTTGACTTTATTTTGGTACATGGCAATAGGCTTGGATCTAGTTTCAGTCTTCAGAATGTGGAAAGCAAGTTTTTTCAGTACCATTTATTAAAGAGGCTATCTTTCTTACAGTGAACATGTTTGGCCCCTTTGTCAAAAATAACGTAGCTGAGTGTCTTTGTGATTGTCTGAATCTTCTAGTCTGCCCCATTGATCTTCAGGTCTGTTTTTTTGCCCATACTGTGCAGATTTTATCTCAGTATCTTTGTAGTATAATTTCAAATCAGGAATTTTGATACCCCCTGCCTTGCCTTTGTTTCCCGGGACTGCTTTGGCTATTCTGGATCTCCTTTGATTTCAGATGAATTTTAGGAATATTTTCTCTTGATCTGTGAGGTATACCAATGGTATTTTCATCAGAATTGCATTGAATGTGTATAACAATTCTGGGAGCATGGCCATTTTCACAGTGTTGAATCTTCCTATCCATGAGCAAGGAGTATCTTTGCATTTTTTGACATCCATGAACAGTAAGATTTATAAAATGCATAAAACTTTAAACATGTTCACTTAATTATACATTAACATTATCTCACTACATCCACAACTTTTTAATTTAAGAACCCCATTACTAATTCATAAGGTATTAAAAACTCAACATTTCAATGAGCTGCAATTAAAATTTTTTTTACTCAAATTTTCCATCTTTGTTTTGGGGAGTAGGTTTGTATATTAGCAATAGAATGTTAAGATGGTACAAAATTTTCCAATCAAACACGTCCCCCATTCACACACCCTCTGTTATCATGTGCTCTCAGGTGGGAAGGGAACTCGGAATACATTACTCCATAAGTAGTTTACTCTGCATGGCAAAAGTAAAGGGATTTTGCAGATGTCTTTATATCTCTAAACAGTTGACTTTAAGTTGATTCAAAGGGGATTATGCTGGTAGTACTCATCTAATCTTGTAAAATTTTAAAAGAGGTCAGAGGTGCTTGAAGTAGCAGAGACATTCTCTAGGTTAGAGACCGAGAGGAGAAAAAGGATTCATTTAGAGCAGAAAATGTAAGTTTTGTGGAGACAATAGAAATGTGGGAGATTTAGCTAAAGACAGACGCTGATCAGAGTGTATGGTTTAAGGAAAGAAAAGATATAAAATACTCATTTAGAAAAAGATAATGTGTTCATGCGAAAGAAGAACAATATAGCATTTGATGTTTTGTGATCAAGTATTTAAGGTGAAAGGAGTCTTTTTGAGAATTGTTTGAAAGAATGTTTTACTGTAGTTATCTGGAAGGCTGGAGCTGAGGCAAATTGAGAGTTGAAGTTTTGTTACCAAGAGAGAGGCAGGAAAAAGAGGCAAGCAAATAGAAAGTGATTAGAGGGGTCTGATGATAAAGACTTTGCTGTGCTTTATAGGCCAGGGTTAAATACAACAAATAAAATAGTCACCCCTCACTCACATTTTCAGTTACCTGTAGTCAACTATGGTTGAAAAATATTCCATGAAAATTTCTGGAAATAAGTAATTCATAGGTTTTAGACTGTGTGCCATTCTGAGTAGCATGATGGACTTGTGTGCTGCCCCACTCTGTCCCATCTGCCTCTGAGCCATCTTTCTGCAGTGAATTCACACTGTACACACCGCCCGCTGGCTTTGTACTCAGCACAGAACAACCCTTCTGGTAACTGTGGTGCTGCTGCTCAAGTAACATCTAGGGTTCTGGATGTTCTGCAGGCACCCACTGGGGGTCTTGGAATGTGTGCTTCTTGAATTAAAAAACTACTGCAGTGTGAGAGAAATAGGGAGACCCATGGAGTTAAGGTATCAGTTCGTTCAAATGATCTTTCTAATGTGAGCCCTCGAATGAAGACTTCAAAGTATAGGATGTGAGGCTGAGAAGCTGGATTAGTCAGTGATGTGATAGCCATTGGCTGTGATAAAGTAAGAGCAAGTGACTTAAGAATTGAGAGACTAGGTAAGTTTGAGTGAATGCTAGAATGACAGCAAGAGCTGAGGTGCAGTTGAGGACTCTGAACAGGTGTGCAGTGAATAAGTATACTCAGAAAGCCAGGAAATGAATATGAGGGATGGAGTGGAGGATACTCGGCATAGGAGTACAGCAGCAG
>NW_004955407.1:15704013-15795378 GCF_000276665.1 Chinchilla lanigera
TTATTTTATTTTATTTTATTTTAGAGAGTAGTTCTTATATGGTAAAGGGTAGGGGACATCTGGGTGTGGAAATGAGGCAAAAACAACAACAACAACAACAACAACAATAAAGGAACAGAAGCAATAGAAAAAAGCCCCGAGGCAAGCAACAGCAAGAGGAGCAACAGCTTTCACTGTGAAGGCAACAAGGTTGGTTTGATGCAGGAGTTGAAGTCATCAGTTAAAGCATAGCTGTTTGAAAATATACAAGAGCTTGCTAATTTTAGAGAAGAAATGACAGGACTGAGTGGAGAGTGGGAGTGAAGAAAGGAAAGGAAAACCAGATCAAACTCCAGAGTTTATTGCTGAGTTACTTATTAGGAGATAGCATTGATATATTATTCCTTTTTCAACACTAGTTAGCTTTCTCTTATCTGTGGCCAGTAATCTATGACTGGCTATTTTGCCTTTATTGGAAGATACTTTTATTTCACTTTTTCTAGAGCAGGCAGAGCAACTTCAAGGATCTGAGGTAAGCATAGATTTACCCATTTTGTGGCCTTTACTTTGTAACTTCATTCTGGATTTCCGTAATCTTGTACAGTAGCCTTAGTTTTATTGATTATACTACATATGAAGTTGAGTATTTGGATGTATTCAATGAGGAATTTTGATTTTATTCATTGTCTCAGAAATAAAGAAAGATTTAGACAGAAAAAAGAAGTTTTAGATAAAATAAGTGTACTTGATTAAACAGAGGAGATATTATGTCATTGCTCCATTCCATGAAAACTTAACAAAGATAGTGGGAGTCAGGTAGCAGACTCTTCATTGTTTAAATTCCAATTTTCCCTCCTGATCTTTTACCCTAGAATATATTCATGTTCTAAGTAAGAGAATCTCTTACTTTGTTGAAGGTGGTAACATATCCAATACCAAGGCCTAGCTATGTAGTTTTTAACTGAGGAAATGGGGAAATGGCTGTTGGCTTCTCCTCTTTAGGTGGGTGTATTTGATAATGTCTGGAGACATTTTTGATTGTCATAGCTTGGAAATGGGAATCAGGGGAAACTACTACCAACTACTAAGTATGGACACTAGCAAAACTTACAAAACACACAGAAGAGCCCCTACAGCAAAAAGTCCTTGAACCCAACATGAGAAATACCGATCTAAACTAAGCATATGCATTTTGATCCCAATCCTATCATTCTTTGCAACTATGGCTCACATGCTATAGATTAAATTGTGTCCCTTTAAAATTCGTATGTTGAAGACATTGAATCTAATGCAATTGTAATTTTAAGATCGGACTTTTAGGGCAATAAATGAATATTAAATGAGAATATAAAGTTGGGGCCTAATTGAATACAATTTATGTCCTCTAAGAAGAAAGACATTAACAATCTCTTCATCTGAGGGAAGATCATGTGAGGACACAGAAATAACGTGGCTCTGTCTAATTCAGAAAGGGTACCCTTTCCAGAAAACAGAATCAGGATAAAACTCAATCTTTTATCTCCCACCTCCAACAGTATGAGAAACTTATTTTCTGTTTTAAAGCCTGCTACCCTATTTTCCCATACGTATTTTCCTATGGGAGCCAGAGAAAATTATAACATCTTATAATCCTACTCTGGCTCCAGATATACACTAAAAACTACTAAAGAAGTTTCTGGGAAGGTGATTTCATGGTCTCATGAAAGGGGACGAGGGTAAGTGAATCCTATATTTTATCTCACCCTTTTCCCTATTGAGTTGTAGTGGTTGTTGTGTATCTCTAAGGTGATAAACTGATATTGCCTAAATTGCCAAGAAAAATTTGGGACATCGATCCTATCCCTGTTATATTACTACACAAATAATATCAGGCTATCTCCGACCTTTCTTTTTCACATGTAAAGAAAAACATCAAACTCATTGTTTTGAATTGAAGGAGAAACTAAAGCAATTCCTAATATGTGGCTTTTTTAATTAAGTGAAACAACTAGAAAGTTTTCAGTTTAGCTAGAATCGGGTGTTATCTAAGTTGTTTTCAACATTTCCTCAATTGAAATAAGTAATTTCCAACTCTGGAAATGACAGCAGATAGAGGGAAAAAAAACCCGAGGTCCTGGAGAAACATATTTTCTGTGTTTCTGGAGAAGTAAAAGATGATTGCTATATTCTGGCTGAGGAAAAGCACAAAACCTATTAGTGCTGAGTTTTCACTTGGTTTCTATCTACAAGGTGACAATGAAGTGCTGAATTTCTTTGGCTACTGCTTTTAACTCTGAGTTTAGGATTTGACCTTTGTGACCACAAATTTTCAATAGTAGAATCTGATTTTTGTGCTATTAGAGCCAGATTCCTTTACCTTATATATTAGACAGTATACAAACAGTTCTATTATGTGGTATTGAAGAAAATATGTTTTTCTGACGACTTATCAACTTTTAAAAAACTTCTTCTACTAATGCAATTCCAAATCTATTCATTATCCTTTGGTATTTTTCAAGACACATCAAGTTAGCAAAGTAAATGCAAGGTTTAGTTTTACTATTTGGGGAATTTTCTATTAAATATATATGTTGAATATCTAATTCAGTTTCTCTACTCCATGATGAAGTAAGTGATGAAAAGTTAATATTTAGAATATATTTTTAATTAGTCATATTTACCATGGTAAGGGCAGTCAGCCAAAGGGAAATACTTCATAATAACAAACACACAAGGGACTCAAACATGATTTGCACTTTTTGGTGCTGAAGCAGGCCTTGTGACTGAAAAACCAGGAAAACCAAGTGCTACCCTGATTATTTAGGGAAAACTTAGTCATAATGTGTTTGTTTTACCTAAAAGAACTGTCAAATCTTTGCTGAAGAGACCAGCCCAAAGTTAGATATCAACTCCCTGAGAGGATACATCGCACAAAGAATATGTGAATGCTGTAAAACATGTATGTAGCCTTAGTGGAACAGGTTATATGTAGCTACTGCTTTTTAAATTCTATTTTCCAGGAATAAGCTTACAGCTTTTTAATGTACACTCTTTACCAAACTCTAAGCATTCAAATAGACACAATTACTAATGTCATACACTCATAAAAGTATACTGCTTGCCTCTATAAGTATGTAAAATAGTACCATATAGAGCCACTTATTAAAATAATTGTAGTATCCTTTGATTATTTCCAATGGCTAAATGAAGCATGATCCTGTTACATTTACAGGCACATTTCATCTTCATATTAGTCTTAGTATGTCCATACTTTTATTATCATTACTTAACCCAGTGTGGAGATATAAATTAAGAAGTACTATTCCAAGTTTTTCTTAAAAACTATATTCGTTACACCTTGGAAAACACAATTTCAGAGTTTTATAATAACTAACATGATCAAAGAGGTGCTAAATGAGTAACAGTAAAGCACAAACTAAAATCTAGGCTGGCAGAGCTGGTACCATCAACCTTTGTTTAGAGAAGCAAAATACCAGACAAAGATGCAAGTGGACTGTAATGCATTAGGAACAGGAGTAACTAGCAACATTGTATGGTTTCTAAGAAATAATAAAAGTTGAATGACAGTGTGACCAACTGTTATGGTTTGTGTCTAGGTGTCCCCACCAAAGCCTTATGTAGTCATGGGTGCACTTCTAGAGTTTGTGATTGATTCATGTTTCAATGCTGAGATTATAGGTGTGAGTGCTATACCCACTCTATGATGGGTAGCCTGAGTACAATATAAGGTAGGGAAAGAGGCTTGCTCTCTGTTGCTCCTCCCTTTCTGCTCTTGTTGCTTTTGCTGTTTTCTACCACTGCCATGAACTGCTGTCCTCTGCCATGTGCCACCTGCCTTGGAGCCAGCTGAATATGGACTGAAACCTCCACAACCTGTGAGCTAAAGAAACCTTTCCTTCTTTAATTGTGGGTGTCAGGTATTTTGTCTCAGCAATGAGAGAATAGTAACTAAGACACTAACCCATGCCTCTAGTAAGAAATTTAAACTGAGAAATATTTATTTTCTTGATACATGTTCCTAACATAAAGACTTCTCAAGCCATCAAGTGTGTGTGCATGTGTGTGTGTGGCACCACAGTGTGGAAACACTTGCCATAGCCATGAGAGGCTGTGTGTGCAAGATCCGCTCACCTTTGGCAGCCCTTCTTCCTCTTGTTCCTGCTCTGCTGCCAAGTGCAGGAAAAACAAAGACATTTTCTGGAAATCCTCAGTACAGTGGTTTGTTTAACCATTCACACTCTTCTAAATGAATATTTGTTGTTCCAGTACTAGCTATAGTACTTAATTTATAGACTGTAGAAAAAAGGCATCCATATAAATCTTTCATATAAATCAGCAAATCATGTAAGTTCCTTCTCATACTATCAGTCCATTTTCTGTTGCTAATAATGAGTCCCACAGACACAGTAAGTTATAAAGAATAAAGGTTTATGTTTGCTCAGAATGGTTCTATGGGTTCATACGTCTGGTCCAGGGTCAAAAGTCTGCATCTACTGATGGTAAAGACCCAAGACAGTGCTGAGTACTATGCAGCAAAAGACAGGGAGTGTATGAGACTCGACCTTAATTGGCTTTTACAGAAGATCCATCTTCAAAACAACCCAGATTTCTACTAACCTATTAATTTCATGGAATGATTAATACACTGAAGAGAAGAGAGCCCTAATCACTTCTTAACATTCCAACCTGGTCTTACGTTTTAATATCTTAGTGTGTAAATCTTAATATGTTTTGAAGAAGACAAACTATTCCAAACGTAGCCCCAACCCAATTCAAGAATGAATAGTGTACTTTAAAATTTACTTGCAGTTTCTTGTGAAGATTATGACAGAAGCTGTCAAGAGAGAAAAGTGAAGGGATAGAACATAAAGAGGTAATTAAGAAAAGGGGAGAAATTTTTAAACATTTACTTTAAAAACTGGCTCATCCATATATTTTTGGTGGGTTAATATTATTTTAGTATAGTCACATTGGATACTCTTGCCATGCAGTGTGGTAGTTAGAAGAGGTATTATCTACATTTGAGAAACACAGTACAAAGAAAATAAATATCATAAGTGTAAAAACTATTACATGGTATAAACCAGATTAAATGCAGTAATCCAAATCTAAAGTCTTTGCTCTTTTGCTTAATCTTACCGTACCTCCATGTCTTTAAGCCTCAGGCTTAACACAGGTGAATAAAAGCTAAATGAAAACACTTCCTTTCCCCACACCTCTGCTTCCAACAGTTACTGGTTACAACTTCCAGAGCTGGAAAAATATGTATCAGTGTGTGAAATAAAATGTGGACAGGTGATACATTTGAATGGATGGGGTGCTAAAATTTGGGGATTAAGTAGTATAGTAACCACCAATGAGTTTAATGAATATTTAAGTGCTTTGAAAAAATGGAATTCAGTGGAATACATTTTTACTTAGAAGAAATAGGAATTCCTGGGCAAATAATAGATAGAAGTAAGAATTTTAAGATTAAATATACATATATTTGTGTTTGTGTGTATGTATGTGGTGACCTGTGAGCAATTATTTACATCTGATCTTGGTGTTTTATAAAAATACCACAAATACTGAGTCAAAATGCAGACTAGTCAATTTATTAAAATCCTTAGGAGTTACTAATTAGATTTTTCTACTGCAACATTTTCACAAATCTGAATAACTTGGTGGCTATTTAGTTTAACATAATTATATCTGATGCCAACATTGTATTTCAGAACCATGACTTACATATTTTGGTTTGGCTGTGTTTTTTTTTTTGTTTTTATGTCTGTATTGCTAAATTAACAACTTGTGAACAGTTACTTTGTAAAGATTTATCACAACCTAAAAATTGCTCGTTCTCTCATGTGAAATAGAAAACAGTCAGATTCCAAGCTTAGAAAGTCCTTTTGCTTACTGCATAGGTACAACTGTGTTTCATCAGTTCTCCAAATAAAACCTTATGATCTCAAACACTTTTCCTCTTCCTCGTAAGTTACTAAATCAAAGTACCTCAAATCATCTACCACAGGCATTACATAGTTGCTTTTATTTTTAAAAAATAAATAAAAGGATTCTGGAAAAAATGTACTGTGGCAAATAAAAATATATACATTTTTAAAAAAAACTACCGCTGTTTGACAAGGTCATTTTTACCAAGTCAAAGATGTACTAAAATTACTACTTTGGAAAGCCAGCATGTAGCTGTAGATAATGGCCATCCCAACAAGGAAATTGATGGACAGTAAAAGATCCTGATGAAAGCTACATAACTTTTCCTTAGCAACATGTACAGACATTCAATATTTTATGTCCAATTTCAAGAAAGCCCTCAGGCCCAGCTGAAGTCCACTCATAATCCTCAGGCGAAAATCCCTGAAAGTGAGGACGTGACTGCTCTTCAGCTGAGGGGGCTGAACTGTGAAGTAAACTACCTATAACTATGGTAATAAATAAGACCACCCAAGGAATTGTTCATTTTCTTTTTCATAATCTAATGATCTCAAGCATGCAATGAATGTTGAAAGTCCAATTGTGTGTAAACCTATAATTATATCACGTAGAGATGGATAAACTAGTATGAGTAAAATGCCTCACCTTTATTTCTTTTTATATATCTGACTGAAACAAGAACACAGTGATAAGTATAAATCTATTTTTTGTACGTTTCAGAGACAAGCTCTTTTAAAATCTGATGAATTCTACCCTCTTGGTGTAATATATTCATAACGAAGGTTCTGAATTTCATAAGTAACTATAGTACTTCAAATATTGAGGCTTATCATTTTTCTCTCAGGATTTTGAACATAGGCCTCCCTACACTTTCTTTTTATAGATTGCTGAAAATGTCCTTTAAAGTTCAGAATGTGTGTGTGTGTGTGTGTGTGTGTGTGTGCGCGCGTTAGTGTTAATAACTGCCTTGACTTCTAAACCATTTATCATGGTTAATTTTATGTCAGTACACAGGTACACAGATATTTGATTAAGTATTATTCTGGGGAAGGTTGTGAGAGAATTTCTGGCTAAAACTAATATATAAATCAGCAAAGCAGATTGTCTGCACAAATCTGAGTGGGCCTCATCCACTCACTTGAAGTCCTGAATAGAAGAAAAGGGCAGAGTAGAAGAGAATTTACTCTCTCTGCCTCACTGCTTTCAAGATGGGCCACTATTCCGCCCATGACTGTGGACATAGAGTTGAACTAAATGTCTCTTCTGGTGTTCAGACCTTGGAATGAAGACTGGAATTACAGTCTCAGTTTTCTTATGTCTCCACCTTGTACATTGTGGACTGAAGTTCTTTGGGTGTCTCTGGCTGGAACTGTGTGAGATGATGCCTTATTATTTACTCTATGTATGTATGTGTGTGTGTATGTATGTATATATTTATGTATGTATGTATGTATCTATCTGTCTATCTATCTATCCATCTACCTACTGACCTATATATCTCTCTTACTGGTTTGACTTCTACAGCAAGCTTGGTGCTGAGAGTGGTTCCAGAGAAACAAAACTTTAAATATGACATTTCAAAATATTTCTGGAATTTCTAGAATTGGCTTTCTAATCTAACTAGATGTAAGAAGGTAATGGCCTTACTTCTCTTAGTAAAGACAACGTTTACAGTTTTTGGCATGATCCACAAGAAAATATATAAAATTATTTTTACTGACTATTTCTAATCCAACACTTTTATAAAGCAGAGAAATAGATGGCTTTGTATGTGATATTTTCCAGCAATGTGTTTTGGGAACTTATAAATATAAAGATATTCATTGTTTGTTCCTAATGTAGCCGGTGAAAGCGGCACCAGAAAAAGATGCAATCAGGGACAGAATTCCAAGCTCCAGCATCCCATGAAGGACCAAAAAGATTCTATGCAGGTCATGAAAGGACTGTTATCTACTGTGGCTCAAAGGCTGAGACTATTTATAAAAACAAAAGCCAAAACAGAGTCTCACCCTGAAATTGGCTGATTGATAACACGTTGGACTCCCAGCCCCAAATATTGTTTATTGTTAAAAAGATATATTTTAAAAACAAAATGAGGTCTTTTAAACTAGAATGGGGCCTTGTGGGAAGGCCCTAATAAAGTTGGAGACATTGTACCCCTGAATTACAATGAGTCTTTTTGCCAGCAGGGAAGTTCTCCTGAAACCTGGAGTAGTAGTGGTATTTTTCTGGCCATCTGAGGAAATTAACCAACCCTAAATTTCCTGAAGAAATTAGACAGCTGCCATGCAAGATATGGCTTATTCTCCTCAGGACCCATGTCTACCACCTTTTTTTTGTTTTATTTGTCCTGTCACTATAGTTATACCTGTAAATAGACTGAAGTCCCAATAGGCTTATAAAGTTAAATTCATACAGCGTGAACTGGAGGAAGTATGATACATTCCACAATAACTACAAGCATTTTCTAATGTGTACAAAATTTGCTATAGCAGAGAACTAGGCAAGCAGAAGCAGCTTGGGACTTTGTGCTGATAGATAGGGTGGGACAATTAAGGTGTGAGCCAGGACATCAAGGATGACGATGGTAAGAGTGTACAGAGGGACATCTGGGAGAAAACTCCCATCCTCTTAGGGAACACACCCATAGTCATGAGTAGCATGCTGATAGAAACATGGACATTAAAATCCATCTTGAGGAGGTCTTGGAAGAAAATGAGGGAACCTGACATTGGGAAATGAAAAAGGTGATCCTTAGTGTAAAGTGGCAATTACTTTAACACTTTGCAATTCAGCAGCATTTTCTTTCTCTATAGAATAGATATTCTGTTGTTAAATCCAAGCCCCAGTGCCCAGTCTCTATTTTACTCAGCTTTACAATTGTATACTTTGTAACAGGAAACAACTGTTAATGTCAATTTCTTTCACGTATTAGCCTCAGGTGACTCTAGAATCTTTTCAAAAATAAAGGAAATAATGAATATAGGAAGGAATAAAATGTGTCTATGGGAAGACTATGAATGATTTCTCTTTTGAAACTTTTGAAAATATAGGTTTATACTTAGCATCTCCTGCCATCTTTGCTTTTTCTTCCCTTTTTATACGACGCCTTACATGTTCAAATTTCTCAGAGCTGGTCTTTGGTTCTCTTTTCATTCTCCATATTCTTTCTGGCTTTTTTGTTAGATTCTTTTTTATTAACATATGTTTGTAATACATAAGTACCATGCTGATCTTGGGGAATCAGTATATATGTATACCAAATCTTAATCGTATGTATTTCTCCTTCCCTTTTCTGTCCTTCCATCTCCCCCTACTCCAGATCCCCTTCTATCCCCACAAAGTCTACCTCCCTGTTTTGAGTTACCTTTTATTTTGATGGTCACCATGTTTTTAACATGGATTTAACTTTATATCTTACTCCAGAGATGCACTACCAAGTTTGAATTATGACTCCTGAATTCAAATTGTGCATTTCTTAACAATATTTTCTCCATAGATGTCCCACAACTATCTTAGCTCAAAATAAAGATATAGAATTAATCTCTTCCCTGAAATTCTGATCTTCTCTTGTTAATGACATCAGCCTCATTCTCTATAACTCAACTGAATTTGATTTCAACCATTCTTTCATCTTCACATCTAATTGCTTGTTGTGTCCCATAAGTTCGATCCTTCAGTCACTCCTCTGGGTCTGGCCTGAGTTCCTCAATAAATCCCTACTTTACTGCTGTACCTTCCTCTGCCTGATCCAACTCATATTGCCCTTAAACCATATTAATCCTCTTAAACTACAGCTGATCATGTGATGGCTGATATTTTTGCACTGGGTTTCATTTCAATTCATAACCCAGGTAATATTTACCAGATCACTCAACTATTAAACTGTTGCCACTCTTCCAATTTACGTACTTATTTACACAATACTTAAAACACACAACTTTTTTATTCACTCATCTAACCAAAGTCTATTAGTGCTTGCCAGAAAATAGGTACATTTGAAGGGGGTACAAAAATCATCAAAGTTAACAATATCCATGTCGCTAGGGTGCTTGGATTCTATTGGAAATTACATTTCAGCAAGTATAATTCACATTTACTGCTGTGAGCCAGTTGTTCTAACTTCTCTCAGGACAATCACAAATGGGATAAACCCCCATCCCCTACTCCCATCTCACAGCAATACTGGAACTCCTCATTTAGTTGCAGCTGGCTTCAATGGGACTCACTTAATTTCTCAGTTTTAAAAAGTTTATCTATCACCACTTCATCTAATAAAACTTATACAATTTATCTTGGCTTTTAGTAATAGCCATCCCTACAGCTAGTTTAATTTGCTTCCCAAGTTATGTTCTACTAATTCTATTCTTCTACCCGTTTTTACCACCCTTACCACCAGATCATCCTCAACTGCCTCCTTCAACACTCGTGGTTCCCTATGACTGGAATATCATTCCTTTCCAATTCACATGGCCAAAATTACACCCATTTTAAGATTCAATTTGTCTGTTGTAAATCATTTCATGAAGAAAAAAGCCAGAAATATTACACACAGCTAGGTCAAGTGAAAATATTATAGACAGTCAGACAGGGTTGAGCCCTCAAGGGAGTCAGTACAGAAGATAAAAATATGTCACAACTGTGGCAAGAGGCATGTCTGTTGAGGGCTAGGACTCAGGATGGAGTGAGAATGACCAGGCCAATATGCCTTCCTGAGGGATAAACAGTGGACTGGGACTGTGCAAACACTGGTCATGCCAGTGGGTGGCCAGGACCCCCTAATTTGTCTTTTCCTAAAACGGTCCTTGTTCTTTCCATATGTACTTGCTACTGACCTGCTTCCCACTGGATCAATATTCCGTAGGCAGCTAGCACTGTCATCTTATTGGTTGATCATAGTTCTGTCCCACGTTGTACTCATCTCCTGATTTTACTCTATAAAACTTCTGTAAAGTGGAGTTCATGTTACAGATTCTCTCCTGTCTCTTAGGAGTTATCTCTGTCTCTGTCTCTCTCTCTCTCTCTCTGGTTTTGGGGAATATGAACTCAGCATATCTATCTGACATCAAACAGGTCGGGAGTTCCATTTAATTCCCTATTTCAGAAAGAATGTCATATTTAATGTCTAGGAGGAAATATATATATATATATATTTGACCTTTATTAATTTTTAAATAAAATCTTAGTTTAATTTTGTTGGTACAGTCTTCTCTATCCCATTTCCCATAAAAATCATACCTCTTCTTAAACATAGCCTTGACCACAACCATCTTATTAGCCATCTTACATCTTACATAGTCCTTACAAAAAGACACGTAATATGCATATAACATTCAAATTGAAATTACCACTCCTGAACCTCACTATTCTTCTTCCAAACCCAATAAATAGTGGGCAACTGGACACATTAAAATGTAGAGAGAATTACAATAAATATGTGAAGTAAAAAAAAATCAAGTATTGTACCCTCCCTAGGGTTGCTGTTAATTAGCTGTGTAACTTTGGACACATTTTCAAAATGTAGAATTGGGGGAGAGGATATCCTGCTAACAGAGAACACTTCGAGAACAGCACAGGTAATTACTGACAGGATGCATATGATGTGGAAGTTTAGGGTGGGGTATAAAGTAACAAGTTTAAACCTTGACTTTACACTTATTGTTAGTATAACCTAAGCAATTTCATCATATCATCATCATTTTGACCTGCCTTCTACTTTAATAAAATGAAGGTAGTGACGTGATGGCTTGAGCATTAAATCAGTGAATAAAAGCAAAGCAAATCAAACAGTGCCTAGCAATTATTTCCCTTAAGCTTTTAAAAAAAATTTTTTACCCAGAAAACTGGAAAGATGTGCATTAGTTTAGTTTATTAAGCTCCTGTACTCTAAAACAGTAATACATAGTACAATAGGGTTCTTCTTTTTTTTTTTTAACTTTACCTGGTTGAAATTGCTCTATGTTAGGAAATTTAAGCTTTTACCTACATCTCCCATAATGAGTCTCTTACTGGGGGTTACTTTTACTTAATTAAGGGGTATTAGCTGATATAGTAAAAAACTGCCTGATAAAATTCAAGTCCAATATAGGCCCTATCAATTATTAATAGGAGGCAAAAACCAAAATTATACAATGTTTGCTATTTATCTCAGTTTAATTTATCAAATACATTAAAGTGCAAAGAACAAGACAGACATATAGAAATATGTACCTTAATAATTCTGAGAAAGATTCAATGGCAGTTTAATAACATATACTTAAACCACAGGCTTACATGCAGTTGATGCTTGGCAAAATATGGCTGTTTCTATAAGTTATAATGAGATTTTGGGAACAAAATTTCTTAAATGTTTTACTCAACATTTTCCTTATTAAAAGTTAGCAGAGAAATACTAAACGATGTTGTTTCTTCAGTTAAAAAAATGCTTCAGGGATTTTGTCTTTATATAACTATATATTTCAAACGCATTTAAAAGTTCTTGTGACTGCTTTTTACTTCACAGGTTCTGGGGGATGGAAGGGATTCTGAGAGGTCATCACCCTGCCTCAAGGCAGAGTAAACCTAAACCTTCCTAGAGGAAAAAGATGAACTTAAGAATTTTCACTGCTTTTCTGCAGTACCACTCTCCCCAAACTCCTCAAAGCTTAAGGTCCAAAGATAAATTTAAGTGCAGAAGCCAATCCTCAGTAGAAAAAGTCTCAATATCTTATTACCTAGTATTATTATCATCAGTACATCCACTTGTTATTTTTCAATTATAATTGTCCAATTCAAGTTTAAATATTTCCACATTTTGCATTTAATTTTCATCCTCACAAGCAGGGAATTGTCCGCAAATATCATACCTCTAACCACAACTACAACAATAACAAAAAGCAAACTTTTGCTTAGCAGTAAGGAAAGACGAAAGCATAAAAATGCAAAGCTTATTGTACTGAAGCATAAGAAGTCACAGAAAATGATGATATCTAAAGGAATGCTTGATTGTGGCAACTCAGTGAGAAAAGAACTGTTTCCTATTAGCTTTAACAGCAGGGTTTGTTATCATTTAAGTACACGCTCTAATACACTTAGTGTTTTGTGCTACATTTAACAAGATTAAGTGAACACACACTGTTTGAACTCAAATCTCTATCAGAAATCAGAGGCAAGCCTCATTTCTTACTGAAACATTCTTTTGTGGCTTATTCATGGAGCAAATTCCAAGCAAGTAAATCAGTTTACCCAGGTGTACCATTGATCAGTGAAAGGAATTTTCCTTTTAGGTAACTCTTTGCTCTGCTGAACTTTGGAAATTCTGAAAAATAGACATATCTGAGAAGTGCTATTATGAATTAGTACTTGTAAAAAAAGAAAAATGGTATTCTGAAAAAAGGTATTACATGAAAATCAGAGGACTTGGTCTCACAGTTCATACATGATTTCACTCCAATCCTAAATGAATCAAATTCTATGGACAACTAGTAGATACTGAATAGCTCACCTTTAAAAACATAGTGAAGGAGGAGGAGAGAGGAGAAAGAGGTTGTAAAAGAATTAAGATGTGTTATGTGCATACACCAACTGTCCATGATGAATGTAATCATTGTAACCTGCATGCATGTACTAAAAAACAAAATAACTCTGTCTCATTGGGCTGTGCTTTAGATTTCTTCTTTTGACTGACAAAGTCTCAACAGCCTGAAATATGCTCCAAGGAACATCACAAAAGAGATGTCTAGAAATCATATTTCAGATGGTCTTATTAAGAATTCTAACTTCATATTCTGTTTGTGGTTTCAAATTTTTTAAAGTATATTTCTAGTTTATTTCATTTCATATTACAATTCAGTTCTCCTTATATTTATATGGAGAGGGAAAGTATATATATAGATATAGTTTGACTGTAGGTGAATATAAATATTTTGTGGAATATGTTTCCACTTTCTTCTTATATCTCAAATTTAACATATATTTAGAGCTTTCATTTTAAATTTTCCACAAGTCCAAGTAATGAGATATGACCACATAATGAATAAAATAAAAATGTCCTTTCTATTTTACTAGTTTTCTCATAAGTGATTTAAAACTGCACAGTTATTTGGATATTCCACATCTTTATGAGTCCTTTGGCAATTTGAATTAATTATAGCTCTTGACCAAAGTTTTAAAATTTTTCTATCCTTTTATGTGTCATCTACAGCCAAAGACATGATCATGAGGTCATAGCAAGCAGAACAATGCTCCACAAAGATCCCCATGTCTAATCTCTGACTTGTGAATATGCTACCTTGAGTGGCAAAAAGGAATTTGTAACTGTGATTTAGAATACTTATCTTACAATGGGAGAAAATCCTGGATTGCTCAAGTGGACCCAGTCTCATCACTCAAATCCTTAAGAGTGAAGTGCTTTGTCAAAATGGTGTAAAAGAAGATCAGAAAGATACAATGTGCAAAGGAATTGACTTGGAGTTTTTAGCTTTGAAGATGGAGAAAGAGGATCACAAGCCGAGAAATTAAGGCAACAGAAATTGCAAAAGACAGGGCATAGATTCTTCCCAGGAGTCTATGGAAGTAAGAAGAATGGTTCCAGAATTTTGACCTTAAGCCAGTATAACTCAGATTTGGCTTCTGACTTCTAGAACTATACACTAATAAATTTATATAATTAAAGACACTGAAAGTAATTTATAGTAATTTATTCAAGCAGTAATAAAAAACAGAAAATCTGAAGGTTTTTCATTTTCCCCCAAATTGTTAAAGAGTGTCCAGTTCCCTCTACCTGAGATCCAAGTGTGTTTTTCTACGTTCTCTCTTTTGTCCCCTACATTACCAATTTTGAGGGACATTTATAACAGTGACCTCCATAGTTGATAATTTTGTGGTTGTAGCTCGAATGTGGGAACGTAAATCATCACTTGCTTCTCATACAATTAGCATGTCTCCGTCTTTTCTTCCTAAATTTACTCCTAGACTTATCTATAAGTTGCCTTCAAGCTGCTACTTGTTCTAATTGTTTATGTGAACCACTCAGTTTAGTATTTGATTGTCATGACTCCTTCATGGATTATAAATAGCACAAAACCAGTTACTGCAATATATGAAGGTAGACACGTACCCTTCTCCTTCACTCAGGTTGTACCTCACCCCTATTGGTAATATGTTAGATATTTTTCTTCCCCTTTCACCATTTGAGTTTGTCCCCTGTCAGTGAAACCATAAAAGAGATAGAAGTGAGGAAGGAGGGTTATGTTTCCATTTCTCAATCACCATCAAGATTTTTTCTTCCCTTTGATTTATTGACTACAACGTCTGAGCAGATTTGATGTGAAACAATTTTATAACAATACAACTATTTATATGGAGGTATAAATTTGAAACATGAAAGTTATTATTTTGAATTGCTAAAATTCCAAAAAGAGAATGCAGTTTGTGTCCTTCTTAAATTACCACCAGTTGAGGAGATTTGGGAACTAATATTTAAGCTTTGTGTAAGCTACCAGAAAGCATTACCTCAATAGTGTCTCCTCAAAATGTGGGCCAAGTATTAGTCTCAATGAATATATACGATCAACACAACTCTGAACTTTTATATTGATTGACAAGGGCCCTCTCATGACAACTACAATATAAAATTACTTCTTCCATCACAGTGATTTGTAAACTGAATATTTTAAGTAGTAAACAAGATGGCAGACTAGCATGTTAAGCTTTGCACAATTGATTTTTCATAAATAATATCTTTTAGTAGGATAAAACATTCACAAATAGCTCAAGTGAGATATTTTTAAATCATATTTTCTCTTTAACATATGCAAACAAATTTCTGATGTTTGTCATATTTAAATTTCTTTTTTTCAAGTTAAGAATTAGTACAGTGAGCCGGTCATGGTGGCACACACCTGTAACCCTAGTGCATGCCTTTGCCAGGAAAATATTTGGGAGATGTGAGTAACTGAAGTTCCTTGAGGCTGGAGTGTAATCGCAAGGCAGGATGCAGGATCTCAGACTGTAAGTCATCAGGGTTGTGGTCCCTGAAGTGGGATAGGGGATTTCTTCCACAAACATTGAAGGAAATTTGAGAAAATTTAACCAGGAGAGTGGTTTAATGTGATTCTTTTTATTTTTCTTTTCTTTTTTATGATCATTTTCTTTGTCTTCTAGAGAATATTTAGTGGAGGAAGAAAACTGCCGTGTGTAGATTCATTACAGGTCCATTAGAGTATTAAACTTAGGAGTTGACTCAGCAACTGTGGTTTGGTCTAAAGGGTAGGAGAGTTAAAGTAGGATACGAATGCATTAGAGGCAGTTTCAGCTTTGAAATGCTAGAAATAGAGATCGCGTTCATGTAGGAATGGTGAAGGAAGAAAAATGGTGTCAGGTACAGGCTGGGGGTGAGGAAACAGTGCTTAGCAGGAGTATTTCCAAGAAGAGTCCAGGAGACTCAGTGATTTTGATAGATTATATCAGAAAGTTAGGTACAAACTAGCTCTGAAAATTTCACTCTGAAGTGATGTTGATAGATTATATCAGAAAGTTAGGTACAAACTAGCTCTGAAAATTTCACTCTGAAATTTTGTTTTAAAGCAAAACTGCAGCAACTCATCTAACAGGTAGTGGAAAGAGAAAAGAAGTACTTTTATTGAAATAGATAAATATCACAAAGTAAAATATAAGATGGCAATTATAAATATTAAAGTACAGCAAAGTACATTTTACCAGATATGTACTGTTTGAGTTACATTTTATATATTGCATTTCTTTTATTTATTTGAAAGAATTAGGATTCAGATTTCAGAAACATTATAAAACTCATTTACTTAAGTCTTTGCAAAAAAAAGTAGTGTTTTCTGGAACAAATGCATATTTATTTATGTACTAAAGCATGGGGTAAATTTGTGCTTTTAGAAAAATCTGAGTGTTCATTTGTGAAAAAAAAAGATTAAAAACTAAAAATTTATTGAAATTTGGCTACATAAGTTATTTTTCATACTTTCCAAATTAATGGATTTTCAATGTCAATTTTGTAGTCTCGACTAAGTTGTACCTTGCATTAATGTTTCAAAGAGTTTCTTACATTATGTCATTTAATTTTATTTTATAAACGCTGAAGAGTTTGAACTTTTCTATGTTCCAGTTACTGTTTACGTATATAGTATTAGACACATACAGGAAAATCAGCTCTTTGCTGAAAAGGACTGTAAAGGCAAGTACTGTTTGTAATCCCGCCTTACAGGTGAGGAAAACGGAAATGCTAAAAGGCTGGGTCCCAGAGAACAGGCCCCAAAATCCAAGCTTCTGACCCATGCACTGACACTGTTCTTCCCACCGCAGTCTTGCCTCGCTGACCACGTATGTCTGCTTTGGACTGCTGTTCCTTCTCTAACCCCGACATTTCTTAGCCACAGAGAAAGAAAAGAAAACGGTCCTGTTTCCAATCATTTTCATGCAGTCTTTCTTTACTTGTCTCTCATTTAGTATACTATATGTCTTGCAGCATTAATTTGACTCATACTAAATGATATTAGGATCTTTCATATTTTAGAAGAGTATCTAAAGTCACCAACCTAACCCGACTGGCATTAGCCATAGAAAAATTACTGCATAATAAGCATCAGAAATGTGTTAGAAAAGAATCAGCAAAGAAGGTTTTTACTTCCATCCTGACAAAGCGTTTCTTGCAAGCCTTGTCCTTGGTTCACATCCCAGAACTTGGATTTCTGGGACAGTCTTTTCCTTTTCTGATAAATGGGGTTTATTGTGGCTCTACAGTGGTACCTAGCTTTACAAGCTTAGTTCTATGATTCTAAGGAAGGTGGCTGTGTTTGTGTGGGAAGATGGCCATGGTCATCTTTGCCCCTGAAGAGGAGTTTGGGAATAGAAGCAAAATTTTGCCACTTTTTTTTGTTTTCTCGAACTGAATTGTTTGCAAACAGCATTCTTGAATCAAAGTATTACTGTTTGTTTGTTTGTTTGTTTTACAAGCATTTCTAATGGCAGGTAGTCAGGAGCAGGTGCCCTGGTGACAAGCCCAATAAAACCCCTGAGACAAAATCTCTTCAGTGTCCTTGCAAGACAGCAATAATGAGCTTCCTCTATATTTTTTGATCGTCACAATTCGATTCTGGAGGAATTAAGCATATCTTATATAACTCCACAGCGTGAGAACTTTTAAAAATCTGAGGCTTGTTACCTCTGGATTGTGTGCCATGTGCTTTTTCCCTGTGCTCCTTTGGCTTTGTGTCCTGTTGCTATAATCAGTCTTGGCCATGAGCGTGACTATGCATTGAGTCCTCAGCTTCCCCAAGTTTAATCGCTAAACCTGGGTGTAAATTTGTAATCCTGAACACAGGAGTCTATCAGAGTTTGCACAGACTCTTAATTGTCTTAGGTGCTATCATTTAGTTACTTTTCAACTTTGCAACTATTATGTGGCTATTTATCACTGAAGTTTAATTTTCCTGATATGAGCCAGTTCATTTTCTAGTTGAAAAGAACACATTATTCAGTAAACGATAATCGCTTCAATATACAGAAATGTGTGCCTATAGTCTATACGTTAGAAATAATAGCATCTAGATACAATGTTTTTTTTGTTTTGTTTTGTTTTTCTCTGGTACCGGGAACTGAACTCACGACCTTGCGCTTGCCAGGCAGGTGCTTTGCCGCTGAGCTAAATCCCCAGCCCCTTAGATACAATGTTTTGAATGAATGCTAAATATTGATTTTCTTTGTATTAAAATAGGCACGAAGACACAGAAATAAGTACCAGTAGTCAGCGGCTGTTCCTATTAAAGTACTAAGAGGGGGCAATGAAAGTAAATCTGCAGAAAATGATGAAATGCTCTGGTCATTGCTGACAGTCTCAGTTGAATCTGAAACTGCCTTTGCCAAAGGGAGCCACTTCATTGCCATCTAAATTGCGTTACATTTCTGTACTGTTTTAGTGCATGTTAATTATAGAGACTAATGAGCTTTGTGGCATTTTACTACATGTGCACAACATAAATTTGACTGGTGGTTCAATTTTTTTTGCCCTGCTTTCTCGCTTCCTGATGGATATTGTACTTAGTTTGTTCCTCAAATTCCTGCAAAAAAACAAAAAAACAAAAAAACAAACAAAAAAAAAGCCCCAACTCTTTCAGACTGATTTATTTTTCAGGAACCCAACATAAAGAAAAATCATGATACATAAAGTATTTCTACATTTCTAATAAAACAATCAATCTCACCATTCAAAATGTCAAGATCTTAAAATAAGTTCTGATTGAAGAATTCATAAACTGGGGCTCAGTCCTCTACTCATCAGTTCCACTAGAATGAATGGATACTTTTCTCTCATCTAACAGCACACAGTGGCATATTTTCAACTTTAAGCAATTGTGCAAAAGAAATAGTAAAAATGCATTTTAGTTCGGAGCACAAATGATGTAGCATACTATGCAAATTAATTCTATTATTTCAAAATGATTATGATCCAGAACATCACTTACAAATGTTAAGGTAAGTTTCTCCTTTGCAAGATTATAAAGTTCCTCTTTTTCAAAGTTATTAAACCGTAAGTATTTTTTGAGTACCTTCCAGATGCCCATCACTGAATGTGCTGGGAGCAAAGATAAAAACGTTAAGTATAGGATTTTCCCACAAAGAACTAGAAATTAGAAGCAGATTCAAGAATTATATTCATCATTAAACACTGAAAAATAATAGAACTCAACAGTATGATTTACCAACTGCCAGACACTGTGGGTCACTTAAAGTGTATTGCCTAAATCCTTGATCATTTTCTTTGAAACAGAAATGAATATGCTTAGTTCCAGTCAGTGGCAACAAGCCTCCTCCTTGTTAGACAGTACTCACATTTTCAGGCTCATTTCTAGTTAGAGATGGACATCTTCTCTCCTGATGGTCAATGAGCTATAAGAAGGTATCAGTCAGGCCTAGGCCTGCTGTCTCTTGACTCTTCTATCTTTCCAGGAGGCAGATATGATCATATGATGCATCAGCTATGTCTGTGTATGGGGGGGGGTCTCTGTGGAAGCTGTCTAATTCTTCAAAATTATATAATATCATAAGGAACATACTATCTCTTACCTTTTAAAACTCAGTAATGTTTGAGATTTTCTAATGTTTTATATAGAAATATTCTTTCTCCTGATACATAATGCTAGTACAAGAAATTGTGGAAGTATAAAATAAATGTGGATTTAATACTTTTATCGTTAGAAATAATACTATAATAAATATTTTTTAAAAGGTATTGTTTCTATGGGAAAATTCTCTAGCATGGGAATTCTGGGGCACAATATATATTCATGTTCATTTTTCTAGATACTAACTACACAGCACATAAAGAATTAAATATACCGTGAAATATATTTGAAAGTGCCCATTTCTCCATATGCATTCTAAAATTGATCCTATAAGATTTTCTTTTTTTTTCAACCTTGAGGATGAAGATTGCATTTCACTGTCATTTTAATATAGTGCCCAAGGACTAACATCTGAAAACCTTCTCGTATGTTTCTGTTAAAAAAATCCTTTAGTTAATGTCATTTTCACACTGTAGATGTATCAGGTCTTTCAGCATATAAAAGACTTGCCACTGAAGCATACCCAAAAGATCCAGAGGTAAAGGTGCAAGATATAAAAATATCTTGGTGCTAGGACAAGGATCAAAATGTAACCCTCTTTTAAGTAATGTCATGCAGAATTGTAATGAACTTCTAGGAAGTTTCCAAGCATATAAAAATCGTTTCAGTAATTGAGGTTACTGCCTCCATAGGCATATATCATAGTTTTGTTTCCTCTTTTCCACTCTCATGAAAGACTCAAACTTTTTAGCATGCAAACCTTTCCAGCTACTTGTGTCAAAGTGCCTTCTTGGGCATGTTTAATCACTTTTCGAATGGGCATAATCAAAGCTCTGTTATTTAAATTCATTTTAGCCCTATATAAAGGGGTACATGAGAGCACCTGTGTATGAGATAAGACATTATCCTTAGGTTTCTTGAAGTTAAATTCTGGGCAATTGAGTAGTGCATTTCAATGGGGCTACAATTATGCAGATACATTTGAACACAAGAAGCAAACACATTTGTTTCAAAAGTATGAATACTAAAACAAAATCCATCTTGGAACCCCCCCCCATATAAAACGAAACTTTATGTATGACATCTCCTTCTGTAATGTGTTGCTTTTTACTTTTTACTTTGTTGCTATATGACAGAGAATATTTTTCACATCATTTGAGCAGAGGCTTTTGTCATCAATAGATGGAAGTGTAAATTATATTATCCTGGCCAAAGACAGAGAAAATGCAGCCATGGAAATGATATTTTCAAACTTCAATGAGAAAAAAACATTGCCATATATTGAGGGTTTGTTTATAATGATAAATCTTTTGTTCTGTGTTTTCATACAGTATAACTTCACAGCAGTGAATTTGTCAGGGTTTATAATTTCCCTGATGTTCAGAAGACCGCTACCAGCAAAATAATCATTATTCACAAGTTCTTGCTGTATAGTCAATCTCTCAAAATAATGTTATAATTGACACCCCTCCTTTTATTATAAATAAAATAATATGATAATTTCAGGGAGAGATGCACATATACACTTAAGTAAATGAATATCTTTAAATAATGTTTTATTTTTAGAAATTAATGTACAATGTAATAGAAATGATAAAACATCAGATTCTAACCTTTGACTAAATGTCAGCGAATGAGGAAATTTTGGCAGAAATCATCCTGTCAAAGTGGCTGTAGGTACACTTCAAATATGAATACATGTTTCTTTCAAGGACTCCAAATAAACATACATATACGTTCACGAATGCATATGCACACACAATTATGCTCACATACATCTGTGGGGATATCTTATCCTTCAAGAAAAGAATGGTCTGTAAATCAACTTCCTTTAAACATAATGGTTAGTTATTAAAGGTCTCAACCTTTCAGCTAAGCAAGATAATTTTCTAAAAGATTTCCTCCACTATTGTAAATTAATATGATGTCCCTGGCCTGAAAGGAAAGATTTATGTGTTCTTCCTCCAAGGAACTGCTCAGCTCTTTATGATCATTTACTTTATGTCTTCCTTTTTAAAGGAACCCTAAAGACCTCTCTGTTAGGAAGGCCGCATTTTTTTAAGTATAACAAGTCATTTTTAGGCATAACACATCATATCACAGGCAAATGGCTTTCACACCAGTGTTGTTGCTTTCAACTCTTCCTAGTTAACGTGCTCTATGAATAGTCACTATTTCAGAATAACTATTTACTGTGCTTTCGAAGGTATGTAGATGTGGTGAATTAAGTAATGTTCAACTTGTGACACCCAGCTGAACTGAATCAGCGTGGTTCTGGGTATGGAAGTCCCACCTAAGGATTGTTACCAAAAACATAAAAAGAGAACTGGAGGGTCAGATGGTGTGCTGTTGATTTTCCTGGAGAAGTTTGTCAGGCTGGTTTTCCTGATATGAACTTAGCTGTTCTCATCAGTAGAGGAGCTTGGGACCTCGCTGTTGCTGAGGATGGCTAGGATTCTCTTTGAGGGAGCTCTAGTCCCTAGTTTGAGTGTTGTTTCCTGGATCCAATGTAAAACCCTCAGCCTGCTGGCACAGATCCTTCATCCCACTGGCACAGACTTTCTAGCTCCCACCACTGACCTTTGGGCCTTTCCAGTGCAGATCCTTGATTCAGACTTGCGGGAGACATTGTCATGAGCTCTAGGCCTCCAGTTGGTCTCCTGGAGGACACTGTCATGGGCTTTAGGTCCTCAGCTGGACTCATGCAGGACATTGCTGTGAGATCCAGACCTTTAGCTGTATTTTTTGGGTCTCTAGTGTGTGGACAGATGTCTGGCAGTCTTTTGCGTTTGACTTTTTGGGTAAATATTATAAAACAATCCTAAAAATTATGTGTCCTGTACTAAATTATTACCCTTGCAACCCTGACTATGACACCAGGCATATTGTTTCAGGTAAGTTTTAAACAGTTTTACTTATTCAAGTAACATAGCAATTGTATTAAATCCTATAAGAAATTGAATTATATAATTCTATAATTGTAGAATTCACTCTTTGATAAGTTGTTCCTAGGTTGGTTTTCTGCTAGTCATTTCAACTTATTGTGTTGGTATTATATTTTTGTTGGTATTATATTTTCCTTTCAAATTGTTTCTAGGAAAAAATAGGTTATGATACGATAAGGAACATTCATTTGTTTCTCATATGAACTCAGCCAACTAGGTCACAGAAGCCAAGTTTTCAAATTTTTGAAATAAAACTATATATGTTAGGTAACAGTTATACTCTACTTTGTAACTTAGTATTTGCTTTTGGTGATAACAGTAAGTAAGTTTTACAGGCTTGTCTTGAACTTGTGATCCTCCTACCTCAGCCTCCAAAAGTGCTGGGATTAATGGCATGTGCAACCTCACTTGTCTTTTCTTGGAGTAATAAAAATGTACTGTACATATTTTGAAAAAGAAAATTTAAATACATCAAGGAATATGTATCCTAGAAAATGGGCTGTAGTTATTAATTTGGTAGCTCTTAAGGAATGAACTCACGTATATCTTTGTGAAAGGGGTGCACAGGATATTTCTAGTTTCCAGAAGTGGTCTCCATACTCCTCGCTTGTAGAGTTGTATCTGGTGTTAAAACTTTGTTAAGACTGATGACTTTTCCCACAAAGAACACAAAATCACAGTGAGAGATCATCAGAAAATTCTGGGTGTTGAAGCTGCCCCATGTGACTAGGAATCTTTGATAACAGAATTTGGCTACAGAGGCTGCCTTCTATCTTTCTCTTAATTATATTAACCATTATCTAGAGGTACACATGGACAGAGCCTATGATTGGCTGTACAACAGTATATTAAACAGTTTCTTAGTCCTAAAGTATACTTTCCCATAACTAAGTCATATTATTGGACATGAAGCTGCCTCAAGCATTCTAGAACTAAACTTCAATATCTTTTATAACTGTAAGTATAGAGTAGATAATAATGATGAATACTGATAAGTACACAATAAATCTAAATTTGAGTTTTAGTTGGATAGGATACTACTTTTGATCAAAAGTAGGAGGGTATAATTACAAAGTATATAAATAATATAAATTTTGTTTCTGTTTCCATAACCTATGATTAAATTTGATTTAATAGGAGCCATGGAAAAACTGCTGCCTTTTCAGGAATGCCCTGATGACAGATTTTACTCTTTTTACCTATTTTAAGGAAAATGTTTCAAACCAAAGCTTTCCCAATAATTAAATATTAGCTGATTGGCATAGGATGACATTTGTCTCAAAATAATCTTTGATAAATGATTTTATTCTTTAAAATAAAAGAGCTTGACCTGTTTTACTACTTTTTATTAGGAATTAAATTCCAGCAATGCTATTTTTACCTTTAAATTACTTTTATGGTATAAGCCACTCTAATTTGTGATAAACAGATCATTTCAATTAATAATTCACTTAAGAAAGAAGGAAAATTATAAAAGTTCAATGCTATAGAATATAAGGGACAGACAGAAATAACTTAAAATGCTTTTGTGTTCAAATAGGTATATTTTATTACAAATGATCACTTCAAAAACTTTTTGAGAACAGAAAAAATGTATTATTAGACCCTAGATTTTAGTTTTAAGACACACTAAATTCGTGAGGGAAAAGGATGCTTTGTCATTCCTTTACTGAACTGGTATGAAGCATCTTAGTACAGTACTTTTCTTGCATTAAATTTCATCTGACACATGTGAATATTAATAGCACTCATCAAAGAACTCAGAGAGAAAGAAAAAAGTAAGAAGGGAAAAGATTTTCCATTGACTCTGGTGCCCCATGAACTTTATGTCAATTAGCAAGTATGAAAATGCATGCTAAGTGTTAATCTGGCCTCTAATTTTGAGAAACTCAGTACTGGGTAACCTATGATCTTGCTCTGATGGCCTTATGTCAAGCAACCATAGCACAGAAATAGTTCCAAAAAGAAAATTTAAGTATACATCATTATTAATTTAGTATACTATTAGGTGAAGTTATTCTGAGATAAGTAATCAGATTCATCATGGACTAATCAATCTCAGTGAAGCTCAATAATCAATTGTAAATGCCACTCCACCTTACAAAATTAAAATGCTTTCTTGAAATGAGGAAAGAATACAACAGAAACACTAATTGGATATAAAAAAATATTCCTTAAACCCTGAACAATATTAATTGGATTTTTGGAATAGTTTCCACTTTTTTGAATTATTCTTTAATTAAAAAAATCTTTTATCTTTACACATGCTGATTCTCTTATGTATCTTTCTTGATATCAAGCCAGGCTGTTTTTTTTTTTTTTAAAAAACAAAGAAAACTGCCTCATTATTTTAAAGATAAACCTCATTTGAGAATTTGGTGATTATTTCTTTTTTGTTGAATGAGCTTTTAGCTAAAAAGTGCATCAGTGAATATACTGATTTAAACATTTGAGCATAAAACAAAGACTTCTAGGAAGTTATGCAAAAATTAAAAGTACAACAAAGATGAAAAACAAATTATTTCATATTTAGGTGCAACTGAGAAACTCACATAATCTCCAGCCACTAGCAGCCATACGTAGGTGTATGACTCAAATCAATGGAGTCAGGTACAGAAGATTTCACAAGAAGCTACAGCATCAGGGAACAGGAGCTAAGCACCTAACGCCTTGGAAAGATTTTCTTTCTGGAGAAGTACATTCCTGGAGAAGCAAATTCTGAATTCTGTCTTGGCAATCATGAGAACAAGGGGTACCAGTTAGTGAAGGAAGAGTCGTGAACTTAGTTTTGATCGAATGCAGTGTAAATATGGAATTAATAGGTAAACCATTTATACACAGTAGGCAAGCAGTTTGTCCTTTGATTGCAGGAGACAAATTTTGCCATAAAAAACAATGAAATGAACCAAAATAACAATAATGCTTGTAATAATGGCAATAATTAGATAGTGGTAATAATTCCACAAGTCTGCTCAACTCCTTGGTGAGAAAGAAGGAAAGGATAATTGAACTCATGTACATAAAATATTATAATACAAATTTGGCTTCCCTTTCAGTGCAGCATTGTGTTGTATCTTAGCAGTTGTTTGCATATGAAAATATGCTGCCTTTACTTATAATCAATAGACAATTAACTTGAATACTGCACGAGCACAGATTTTTAAAAAAGAGAATATAAAAAAATTTCCAACAAAAATGTTGCTGGGGAAGGGATAAATATTTTCCTGATATGTTTTCACCAGTAATTATAAAAGCGTAATTGCTTTAGTGAATAAAACATACAAGGCAAAAAAGCAACTTCAGGGAAGAAATGACAAAATAATTCATAGACAATGAAAATCTGAGCTGTATGAGCTCATTTTTTAAGAAATGGAAGAAAATGTGTAAAGCTGGAAAAAATAAGGCACATCTAAAATGAGCACAGGACAGAATTTGCACAGACAAAATGAATAAGGGAAAAAGAGGCAAAAACTTAAAGAGAAAAATGAAATAGTTAAGTGAATATATTATTTAAAGGAAGAGAAAACGAAATCAAAATTGTAGATGTGGAGAACAAGGCCACTTTGTTATAAATTTGGTTGATATTGTCAAAGAAAAATGAGACATGGTACAGAATAAAAATATGCTGCAAAAAACTTTTCATAAATGAGTGAAGATTATTATCCAATAAAAGGCTTGTTCAGGTTTAGGTGTAATGATTAGGTCTGAGACATTCTAGCAAAGTTTCATAAATTCAAATGAAAGACGTTTTGTTCATAGCATAAAAAATAGTGCCTCACATGAACAAGGAGAAATCATGTCACCATCAATTATTTGGGATCATGCTGATGTTAGATCGCAATGGGATGACACGTAGAAAATTCTAGAACTAAAAAATGCAAACATTTCTTACACAGCTAGCCTGTGTTTCAACACAAAGCTACCAGGTACACAGTTTAAACAAGTCTGCTATTGCTCTAAATGCTTCCTTAGGCCAAACACAATGCTACTAATTCCAAACAGTCTGGAACTGATTACGTATTTTAGGCAAAAGAATCCTGCCTAAGGTTACCAGATAGAGGACAAGATGTGCACTATTCTAACTAGTTCATAAAACACGCTTATTCTCAAAAAACTCTATGTTTACTTGAAATTCAAATTTAATTTTGGTAAAGATGGCAACATTACCAAAATTTTAAACTTCAAGACACTGTTGTGATTAGGAGCAAATGTTGGGATTAGGATTTGACAATAGCATATAATGATGTACTGGCAGTTTTGGAACTGACATAAGAAAAAATGAGCTATAGAAGGGGGGATTAAGGAGAAAGCAAGGCACAAAATCACCAGGTTTTTATTATTTCTTCAGACTCTACTCTCTTGTGAAGATCCCTCTGTACATGTAAAAGTAATGAAATGTATGTATTTTTCTCATGTTAATCACCTGTAATTTTACCACATCCACCCAAAAAATCCACATAATAACTAAGTCGGAGAGGGGCATGGGAATTTGCTCTCCTCTCTTACAGTGGTCTGTGTAATACCATGATAAATAATCATAAAACAAAGTACAGAGAACATATAAAGAGAAATTGGCAACCACATCAGTCTTTTCATTCATGAAAATTTAAGAGAAAAATATAAATAACTAATGGTTGAGACAGTATGAGAAGTTTAGAAGTTTAACTAAGCATCTCATCAGGGGGTCAGGGTCCTCACTTGGTAAATTTCCTCATCCTGTGCAAGAGGATGGCACAGAGATGGTGTGAGTGCTAATCCCTCCCTAGGTTTGTGTAGCCTGCATACAATATAAGGGAAGAAAAGAGGCTTGCTCTTTATTTCCCCCATTTGCTTTTGTTTCTTTGCTATCTTTTGCCACCTGGAAGTGTTGACCCTGTGCCATGCTTCCCTGCCTTGGAACCACCTGATTATGGACTAAAACCTCCACAAACTTTGAGATAAATAAACCTTTCCTTCCTTAATTTGGATGTGAGGTATTTTGTCTCAAAAATGAGAGGAAAGTAACACAGAATTTGGTACCAGAGAAGTGGGGTCATTGCTGTGACTATACCTGACCATGTGGTACGAGAGCCTTTGGGAATAGCTTGTGGGAAGAATTTGAAAAGGTTCAGAGATGTTGCCTGAAAGAGTAGTGCCGGAATGCCTTATGCCGTTCTGTATGGGAGATTCTGGTCAGAGCTAAAAGACCAGAAGGCTGCTAGAAATCCAGCAGGGAATGGCCAGGTTTGGAAGTTTTCTGCAGGGAAGAAGGACCACATTGGTTGTTGGAGTCCAGATGATGTATGTTATGGCTTGGAAAAAATTTTGTTTGCATTTTTCTCATGTCCCGAGATTTTGCCTGATAGTGAGATTAAGGATGGCAAACTAATTAATCTGGCAGAAGTAATTTCAAGGCAGTGGAATGTTGAGGCTGTGGCAGGGCTATTCTTGAGGGCTTTTAGTTAGATTTATGTTGAGAATCAAGAACACAGAGCCTAGGAGAATGATTTAAAATGTTATGACTTTGGCCAGAAAGGAAGGTCTACTAAAACTATGGACTACAAAGATACAACTTGATTGCTGAGATGGAACAGGAGAATATAAAAGATGGCCTGAGGGCATCACAAGAAGCAGCAAGTCTCCACTCTTTGCAGCCTCAATACTGCAAAAGTGAAAGGCTTTGCTTAGAGGAGAAAGCTGCAGAGTGCCATGTTTCAGAGTGGTGGCAGCATAGAAAATTTGTTCCTCAGAATTGGATTCACAGTGCCCAGTGATAGGTGATCGAACCCTACAGCCAAGAGAGAGGAAAGCCTGGTGGTGCTAAGCTGACTGCTTAGCTTACGTCTCAAAGCAGACGTTGGCATCATCCATGTCGTGCTGATTTTAGGTGCATGCAGAATGCAAGAGTTATGGTGTTGAAAAGTCTTCCACTTTGATTTCAGGAGGCCTGGGAGGCCAGGCAGTGTGCCCTGGAGAGAGCAGTGTGTGAAGCTGTGAGTGAGAAGCCAAGGTGCAGTGGAGACCCCAGAAGTTTGGAAAAGCCAGAAACATAGATCATCTAAGAAAAGCTGCATGGAGGGAGCAAAGTAGGCCCGAGAGAGAAGCTGTAGAAGCTGTAACCACCAGAACTGCCATAGCAGTGGAGCCACTCAAGCCCTTTGGGGCTCACAGTTTGCCACAGATTGTTTCAGATGCTGGACATGGAACTACAGGACTTAGTGTTTGCCCTGCTAGATTTTTGTGGACTTGCTTTGGTCTCATTCCTTTGTATTCTGCCATTTGTAACTTTTGAAATGAAAATGTTTATTTTGTGCCACTGAATGTTGGATGTGTCTAAGTAACTTCTCATTTGTACAGGACCTTGCAATAAGGGTTTGCCTTACATCTCAGAGGAGACTTTGGACTTGGACTTTTCAGCAGTGCTGAAACTGTTAGGACTTTGGCAACTCTTGCAGATGAATTAAATGCCTTTTGCTTAAAGGGATTGCATGAATCTTTGGGGGGAGCAGAGTGAAATGGTATGATTCTAATGTAATACAATGTTGATAGACTTAATATTGATTCTTAAGGATTGTTATACCTGTGCTATAGTGATCCAGTTGTGAAATGATAAGCATAAACTTGTTTTTGTATCTGGAGTTTAAAGAAATGTATCTGATTGCCAAGTTGACAAAGGGTGGGTTGTAATGGTTGATACACTGTCTCAAATTGAGAAATTTAGTAGTTTAACTAAGCAACTCAGCAAGGTGCCACTGTCCTCACTTTGTAAACATCCTCATACTGTGTATGGGGATGGTATGTATGCTATATACACCCACCCTACAGGATGGTAGCCTGCTTATAATACAAGGGAGGAAAAGAGGCTTGTTCTCCCCTTTTGCTCTTCTTTCTTTTGATATCTTCTGCCACCTTGAAGTGTTTCCTCCGTGCCATGTGCCATCCTGCCTTGGAGCCAGCCAATTATGGACTGAAACCTCCACAAATTGTGAGCTAAATAAACCTTTCCTTCCTTAACTTTGGGTGTTGGGTATCTTGTCTCAACAATGAGAGAAAACTAACAAACACTATAAATAATAAAATAAAATAGATGAAAAAACTAATAAATATCTAACTGTGTATAGTAAATTGTATATCTTCTAAAAGAGCACATGTCTTCTATCAAGTATTTGTTGATTATTCACAAAATTTAGACATATTCTAGGCTAGAAAAAGATCACTAGGATTTGTCCCAAACATTTCAGATAAGGTATTTTTAAACAATATTTTGCTAATTAAAAAGAAAATAAATTGAGATATGAAGTCAAATAACTTCCCCAAGTCAGTTAGATTTTAAATCGTCCAGAAGAATCTGAACCCAGAATCTGTTTGGCTTTGTATTTAGATGTAGTAATCTGGTTAGATAGTTTCCATCCCCATAGTTCTGTAACACACATACCTTAGTATTCATGAGATGAATGTTCTAAATAATTGATCAGAGAACATTTCACAGCTGTCAGTGCATTACATGTAGATATCAAGGATAACTATTGAGACGAATTTTCCCTAGGGTAAATAAAAAATAAAATGCCAGAATATAAACAAATAGAACAACATACCCAATTGTTAGTGAAACAAAAGCATTGCTTCAGTACCGTAGATAGCACATGTCCCAAACAAGCTATTCTACACAACACAGATGGTGTAGGTTTGATCCAGAGCTGTTATATAAACACATTCGTTTATAAATGAAATTGTCCAACCTCAATGACAAATAGCTGTACATCTGGTTAATAATCGTTGCTGTACCATTTTTAGAACAGAGTACTGTAATTATTTTCCCTGATTACAAAGAATTTGGAAATGAACCACACAGATGCTTTGCTATGTACAGTTAGATAATTATTTTCCTCCTCCTTGCACACTATTCAATAATATTTCTTTATTATGTTGAACCTAAAAATTGAGCTGGGAAAGGTAAATGTAAGCCAATATCCTAAAGACAGCAATCATACAAATTGCTACTGCTGAGGTAATAATTCTACCATATGGATTCTATTCCATTGCCTGTGAAATTGCTGCTCTCATTAAATAGTATACCTGACCCTTTTTGAAGTAACTACCATTTCCCTCCTTATTTTCTCCATTATTAGAGACCTAATGATCTTTCTTTGCATCTCCTTCTTTTTAAAGTACAAATCTTACCTGATAATAAAATAGACTACCTTACTCTGGCCCATTTCACCTACTGCTACTGCACTTCCTTCAGATCAACTGAAAGAAATGGCTATCAGCTTGTTAGATGTTACAGGAAATAAAACAATAAAACGTAGCACTGCAGAGTTAAGTATTTCTACTGTAGATGAGTATTGTTCTAGTATGGATGGGGTATGAGCAGTATAAGTCAGGAGAGAGCAAGTGTATGTGTGTAGATGAAAACAATGCCCTGTCTTAGTTGTTTTTCTTGTTGCTGAGACAAATTAGACAGCTCCTAAAGGTGAAGGAGGAAAGGTTTACTTTGGTTCACAGTTTGTAGAGGTTTCCATCCATAATCAGCTGGCTCCAAATCAGGGTGACATATTAGAGGCGTGTCACAGAGGAGAAAAAGTTCACTGCAAGAGCAAAGCAGCAAAGTAGAGAAGAAACAGCAGGTGACCATGACAGCCTTCTTTCTGTCCCTTATATTTTATCCAGGACACACGCCCTTAGGGTGGGTAGCATTCACATCCACTATGGGCCTTCCCATTGTCCACATGCAGGACTATGCCAAATCAATCAGTAGGCTAATTTAGTAGCCACACACCCTCCATTTCAGCATCACATAATTCAGATCCAGCCACCTCTGAAAAAGCCCCACCAATGACCTCATGAGGCTTTGGCGAGATGGCTACACACAAGTCACAGTACCCTACAAACCTTAGAAATATTATAAAAACATGTCAAGGGTTCAATCAAATGAGATAATATGGGAGATCAAGGGCAAGGTAGGATCTCAGTTTAGTTGGTTCCCTTCTAGCATTACTCTTACAATTATGTTATTGATGGGCAGATTGTAATAAGTGTATGAAAAGTATTCTTAATGTATGTATGGCTTGGACCCTGGAATCATAGAGGGAAAAATTACTTAAATCATACATTGATTGCAGTATTTCCAATGAGAATTTAAAAGTACATAAAATCAGTGTGTGTGTGTGTATATATATATATATATATATATATATAGTATTTAAATGATATAAAATAACCTTTACAGGTAATTCAAATATTTCTTATTAAAGAATAGTCAATGTTTAAAAGTAGGACAAGGAGCTTTTGTGGCAAAATAAAGGTGAACTATGGAATTCTACAAACATAAATTTAAATCTGGCCTTGCCACTCATGATCACTGACAAAAGAACTCTAGTGGTGAAATAATCTTTTATTAATAAAAACTGGCACTAAGGAAAAAATGAAAATAGAGGAAAGTCTCTGCTCTAAGACTATGACTGATAGTATCTACTCAAGATTCTCAGAATATCCTCTTATAAAATAAAGTCGGCTCCTATTTTGAATGTCATTTTTTTTTCCTATGATAATATGACATTTTGCAAATGTTAAAAGTGCAAGGTACTTGTTAGAAAGTTAACCCTAAGCTCGCCTCTAAGTTCTTATGAATGATCTTAAATAATTATTCAAAATTTTCACATTGTTATTGAACTGCTAGCCAATTATAATAATTTAATAGTTTATAATTCTGACAAGAGAGCTTCTAGTAATTTGATGAGGTTGTGAACAAGAATAGAACTTGTTATCAAATTTATTTTTAGCTGAGGCACAAAAACTAAATATTGGACATAATGAAATAATGTGATGTTTCCAAATACACACTGACTGAGAAATATTTCAGTAAGGTTAAACACAGTTATGTCTTCAAATAATTTATCCTTTCTTTATAGTGAAATTTCAATATTCTTTTAGTCTTTAAAAATCTATGTATATTATTGTAATCTTTTATCACCCTACTGTGCAGTAGTGAACCTAACTTATTGATTCTGTTTCTTTCTTTTTTTTTTTTTTTTTTTTTTTTTTGGTACTGGGAATTGAACTCAGGATGTTGCACTTGCCAGGCAGGCACTTGTGCCACTGAGCTATATCCCCAACCCTCTTTATTCTATTTCTAATCCCTATAATCACCATCATCTTCATCATCGTCATCCAGCTCAGTCTATAGGTTATTGTTACTATGACTATTATTACTAAGGATCAAATCGAGACCTTAAAAGTTGTGTACATGTTAAGCTTGTGACCCATAACTGACCTATATATCCAGCCTTTATATAGTTAGTTTTTAATATGGGTTAAATTACTACACTTATGAGCAGACTTTCATGTACTGTATATTTTTCATTTGAACTACTTGGTGCAATCAATTCATTGTTTAATGTCTCTCTTCTCTGTATGGTTCCAAAGGTCTAGTATGAGTACCTTTGAGCAACTCCTGACTCCCTAAACTCTGGTATCTACCATTCTGAACTTCTTTGGATTGAATTTTTGTTGTTGTTTTTTAGATTCAACATACATGCTATACTTGTCTTTCCAATCTTGATTTATATCACTTAGCATAATGACTTCCAGTTCCACCTATGTTGCTGAAAATGCCAGGATTTGTTTCTTTTTAGTAGGTTGATAACATTCTATTGTGTATTTGTACCATATTTTATTTATCAATTTATTCATTGATGGACCTTTTGGTTGCTTTCATTTCATGGTTATTGTAAGTGTTGCAGTGAACATGGGAGTAAGATATCTCTTTTACTGTTTTATAATTCTTTTTAGAGAGAGAGAATAAGATAAACATAAGAATGAAACCGAGTTTCAAAACAGGTTAGTAGGACAGTTATAATAGTTGATACGTGGTACATTGTTGTACATACTGATTTCATTTCCTCTGGATATATATCCAGTAGTGGAATTGCTGACTTATACTGCTCCATCAGGGGCGTACTACTTTTCCATAATGGCTGACTACTTCTCATTCTCTCTGAACAATGGAACACTCTCCCCCACATTCTTGCCAGTACTTGTTGTCTTCAGTCTATTACAAACACCCACTTTTTGTAAAGTGAAGGGATATAGCCTTATGGTCTTGTTTTTTATTGCCCTGATGATTAGTGATATTAAACATTTTCTAATACATACACTGGACATTTTTATGTCTCCTGAGAAATGTCTACTAAGGAATGTTGCCCTTTTTTGATAGTGTTATTTATTTTTCTGCTATTGAGATTTTGACTTCTTTGTACTGTATATGTGCTGCCGAAGCGAGCACAACTTCTCTGTACTGTCTGCATAGATATCAACCCTTTGTAGATAAATACTTTGCAAATATCTCAAATATCTTATTTCATTGTCGATTTGTTTATTCTCTCACGTCGATTGTTTATTCTGTTGTTCATGAGCTTTTCAGTTTAATGTAATTCCATTTGTTTATTTTTGCTTTTTTTTTCCTTTGTACTTTTAGGGTCTTGTGCAGGCAGGTTTGGGGAGGGGCTATTGGGAAGCACCCAGTGTTAGGTATTACCAGTCCAGATCTTTATCTCATGGTAGAGTTCTGTGCTTTTTATCATGTCCTAGTTCCAGTGAACGTTGTCTTGGTCCCCATTATCCTAACTGCTGTTGAGGTAGTATTGGTGAAACCTTCCCTTTGCTGCCTAGATTAATGCTTAGCTGGGTTGTGCTTGAATCTCCTAGCCACAAGAACCTGTATATCTCAGTGACACACCGAGGTCCATGTTGCAGCTGGCAGTGATGCAGATTGAAACAAGTTTGTCTCACTGGTATACAGGCCTTTCCCAGAGGCTAGATAAGCCTCAGTATTCCATGTGTGAGCCTTGGCCTACTTATAAGGTCCCTGGTTTCCACCCAGTGATTATTCTACAGTGGGCCTGACACTGAGATCCAAGAAAATTCTGCCCCAGATTTTCTGACTTGCTTTCAGGCAGGTGGAATCCTTCTCTTAGCTTTACTGTGTATGGTGGGGAGATGGGTGACAGAGGTATTCTCCTTGCTTCCTGGCTAACACAAATTACACTGGCTCATTTTGTACATATCAGCCTGGTGGTAGAGGTCACAGGGCTCTGCCCAATAGCAGGTTTCACCATAGCTGGTCTCATCCTGGCCTACAAGTTTAATGCCTGGATTTAATTCCCTCTCTACCTACCAGGTAGAAGGTGCTTCTCTCTATTTTCCACTACTTAAAGGTGGGATGGCAGTGGTGTAGGCAACTCTTTCCTTCTATCTTCTTCAATTACTTTTTTAACTTTGTTATAATAAAGCAGATGCTATGGTCTCTTTCTGGTTTCCTTAATTCCTAGAAAGTAGTTTAGAGTGTGAATAGTTGTTTAAATTGTGTCTGTGGGAAGATGATTACCAAAGGTTCTTACACTGATCTTACTCTGCTCCTCCAATTTGGAGAAGTTAATGAACAAATTTAGGAATATTTGTAATCTTATTGGCATTCTGGCCATAAAGTTAAAAGAATTTTGTTATCTAAGTAAGGTATGATAAAAATATATGGAAGTTATTCAGAGTGAAAATAACATATTATCTACTGTTTTCATTTGAACTGAATTGTGAACATGCCATTATAATAGTGCAATATCTAGCTCGTTTGACCCATCCAAAATTGATTTGGTGTGTGAGCCAATAGCAAATTTATCTGTTAGTTTAGAAAAGCAATGTTGTAAGTGTTATTTATTCATGAATGAAAACAGTCCTCCTACTTTACATAAGCAATTTAACACAGTTCATTTTGTTCAGGTGTGCATGATGAGAAAAATTTATATACATTATTTTTCTCTCTGGCCACTACATACTCATATTACATTCATTTTCCAAGAGCAATTGTTTTAAAAAAGCAGCTGAAAGAGAGTCTGTTTCACTTTATGTATTGGTAGATGATTTGCCATGCAAAAAATATGCTAACGTAAATATCTTTTGCCCTATTTTGAAAGGGCAAAGAATGTTGGCATTCTTTATGTGATGTAGAAACTGGCATTTTCAGATAGTGTTCCTTTTAAATATTGAGTTGATAGTAGCACTACAAGCATATCTGCTAATAGGGGCAACTGTATTTGCACTTAACATCTCTAAGTAAATCAAAAATTATTCTCACTAAAATTAAAAAAGATTTGCATTTTTCAAAAATACATATAATTTATATGTAGGAATAGTTAATAGAAATATGCAAACTAACTTCCTAGAGATGTATAAATGAATTTTTTTTTGTACTTGGAACACCATTCTTGTGCATTACATATCTGTCTGAGCCAAATGAGATCCTATAATAAAAGATTCTACCACAATCTTTGGTGTTTTGAACTTGCCAGCTTCCTCATGTCAAAAATCTCTGAGAAGAAAAGACCTTAATTTCATTTCTGAAAGACTCAATCAGTTTCTCTCACTTAAGGAAAAGGGGCAGGGCCTTTCCAAAGTAACTTTTACCAATTACAGAGACACCCCCCCCCCGCACATTAACACACAAATCCAACTGTTAATTAGGAATAATCCTGTAATGGTGCATTTTCAGCTTTCCAAAGGGGAGGCTAAAAAACAGCAGCTGGGAGCCATTGCTACAAATAATGGATAAAATTTGGTGATTATCTTTTTAAGAAGTGTTCCTCTTTTACCTTCAAACTGAAGCCTCTCTCTCTGTCTCTGTCTCTGTCTCTGTCTTTCTGTGTGTGTGTGTGTGTGTGTGTGTGTGTGTGTGTTAAATCAGTAGAAAATAAAGAATAATACTATACGTTCCATTCTTCTGGAAAGCAAAATTGTGGCTCTTTCTCATGTGAACTCTTCCAGGTTTCACCCTTTTTTTGGCCACTGAAATGATGCCAGTTCTCTCTTTTCTTGTGAAATTTACTTAAATCACCTATTTCTGAAATTTCTAAGTGATTAGTATAGTTTTTCTTTAAACTGGAGTCTTTTATCCTTGACACAACTCTCTTACTTCAATGTAAATTTCATGAAAGCAGGAACACATAATTTTCTTATGTTGAATTATAAAATCTAGCACCATTTCTATGTCTGTTAAAGGGTAACTAATCTAAACTCCCACAAGACAAAAATAAAACACCTACAGAATACAATATTTTCCATAGGAAGTAAGAACTGACAAAAGGTTGAACAAAATCCTTGGTGCTTAGTTTGTGAAAGTATATATTTCTTACTATTGTTTGATTTCAGTGGTTTGCACAGAAATATTCTTGTTGAGTTTGGTTCGCCATAATTTCTGCTTGGAAACAAACTCTGTACACGGTGTATCCTCACTGCATAGGTTTTATCCCAATCAAGTCGAATAGATTTTATATTCTCAAATAGGTTAAGATGAGACCTATAAGAAGTCAATGTTTTAATCAGCTCATTGAACTTCACTGTTTGTTAAAATAGCCACATAGACAGTTCTATGGCAATAGCCTTCATAGACAGTTCTATGGCAATATTCTCATGAAAAATGAAGGTACAAATAAACAGATGTTTTCCAAAGTTGATTTCACTGTATACAAACTGCTGTGACATTAGATCTTTCCTGTTGAAACTCTATAGACAGTTTAAGAATCCATCCCATGTTATTAACTTATGCTTACAGATATTTATACTCTTCGGCAGGTACTTTGAAAAGTCTTTTGTTTTACAGTCAATTATTATTAAAGTTTAGAATAAGGTTATTCCTAAAAGAATTATTTTAAAGTAGTTACTTAATCTGTGACATTTCATAAAGGAGTTCTCCTTTCAGATTGAGGGCTGGCATAAGCCTCAGAACCTTATAGAAGAAACCCTCGAGCTAGTGCAATTCTTTGAGAACTAAACTTTACTGAATGTAAGAGAAGCTTCTGCTTTTAATTTTTTTCTAAACTCATGTTACTCAAGTAAAAAATATGCAGATGAATTAAAGGTGAGAAAAGTGGCTTGTTCACGTGTGCTCACACATTCATGGAACTTTAGTGGAAATTTCTGGCTAGTAACAGTGTAACATCTGCAAAACTATTTTAAAGAATTCATGGATGTTGCTCAAATGTCTGTAGCATCAAAGGAATTGAGCTAAAATCAGTGCTCATATATTATTTGTGAGTTCTGACTTTGGTAGCAGAAGGATGAAGAGCTGAGAAAATGGAACATCTATAAAAAGAGTGATGTCCACACTTTCTGTATAGCAAGACTTAGATTCATAGATTTGATCATGAACTAGAATGAATTTAGGAACTGCAAAGCTCTATGTTTGCCTCCTGGTTCTGACCTTCAAAGTCTGAATCAATAAAATGTGGACATTAGTATCTCAAAAATTTCTAGCTACATTGGATGGAATGCTATGTACCCATGTATGGCCAGATAACTGGAACAGGTATGTATGTTCATTCATGCTGTCCCTGTTTGAAGATTATATCAAGATCCTACAGTCCCAGGGGTGATGGAAGGTGTATTTATCTAAAGGTGAGAAATAACAGCAAACATGCACATGGTGCTTATATCACATCAGAGGCTTTTGTACTACACTTTTAATGCAGTATCTACTCATTTAATCCTAGTACCACTCTTTCAAGGCACTATATGAGGAATTATAGGCACAGAGGGATTTAGCACTTTGTCCAAGGCTGCATAATACGTGAGAGGCAGAGCTAGGATTTGAACAAAAGCTCTCAGCTCCAGAGTCTGTGTCATTCAGCTTCTCTAAAGCCTCGAGCTGACTCTGACCCTTCTGTCAAGCAGGACTTTGGTTAAAACCAGTTAACATTGTTCTCATTTAAATGGGGTAGACATCTATGATCTTTAAAAGGGCTGCTTGAAGTTCCCAATAAATATGGAAGAAACATTTAGGATTGCATAATTTTTCATCCGTGTAAATTGTATCCTTAAAATCCAAAGTCAGAGTCCCTAGGAGCAACTGAACGTATTGGTTGTCATCAGCTAAGTTGCTCAACTCGGGGTATAGGAAGAGGTCCGGTGATTGATTTAAAAGTCACAGAATAGAAGCACTAGATTTTGTTAGCAATGTTTCTCACAGCTAAAGCTCCAATGAAGCTGAGGGGAAATACTTGATATTTCTTAGCTTATCTAAAATTTTCAAGAGCAATGCTAGATATGCTAGTGTTCCACTTCTAGGCATCTTCCCTAAGAAGTTAAAGACATGATATTACAGTGGTCTATGCATACCCATGGATGACTCACAGTAGCTAACTCGCAGCAGTAATCTATATGTCCATCCACAGGTGAATGGATAAAAAAAATGGGGTACTTATACACAATGCAGTACTACTCCGCCGTAAAGGATAAAGTGGAGTCATTTGAGGAAATGGATGCATTTTGAGACCATAACATTAAGTGAAATAAATCAGACACACAAGCTTAAATGTGATATGAATCATCTATATGAGAAACCAAAACTATAAAGAGAAAAATAAAATACAGATAATGGGAAACTGGGAGATAGATATTTTGTTAAAGGAAAATAATCAAGTGATCGATCAAGGGGGTTGAAGGGGAGGAAAGGAGATGAAAAAAGAATTAAGATGTGTTTTGCACATACACCAATTCCCCACAAAAAAATGTAATCATTGTGCTACAAACATGTACTGATAAAAATACACATTAAAAATTATAAATCATCATATCCACATTGATAAGTATTTGTATAATTATCATATGGAGGGATCTAGTTTTACATTAGTTTTACATACCGAGCATCTGGGGCTTAGTTAAAAGCATGGGTTTCCCAACTAACCAGCTAGTAAACTGTGTGGATTTGAATTCAAATCTTTATCTACAAAGTCTGTTAGAGTTAGTTCCCATAGTGAATGAGGATAAAAAAAATCAGGTAATTAAAATGCAATAGTTTTTCTAAAATTGTGACTAACTGTGGTATAATTGTTCTGATCTGCTCTTATCACACTTTAATTTTTTCCTTCTAATTGATTTTTACAATCCTGTCAGGATAGGGCACTTACTAGAAGTGGAAATGATAATGTTTGGACTTGAGGGAAAATAAAATATAACTAATTTACTAATGGCATTTCTGAGAAACTTTCTTAATTCAAACTTAGTGTCCTTATTCTTAGAGGCTTAAGCAAAGCTGAGATTTTTAGCCATAAGAACTTCTGGTAAAGATTTACTTTACAGCTATGATATGGAAGTATTTTTAAAGGGGAATTTTTAAATCTTCCAAACCACAAATCTATTTCTAAGGACAACTGGCTAACACAAAATAAACTGTGAGGAGTACATCTAAGGGTTCCAATATTACTATTTATAGTAGTCCATTAGTACATAGCAGAGGAATCCAATAATAAGTTCCTAATATGAATGTTATCCATAACACACAGGCAGAGTGTGTTCGATAAGAGATCAGTGCATACAAGTCATCCAGATGATTTTTTAATCAGTTTAGGACAGCTGTCTCCAAAAATTTATACTGCTTCTCTGCCACAAGTCCTAGAGATATTGCTGCACTAGTTCCACATAAGTGTTTGTCACATTAAGAGTCATTTAAAACCCCTGCGAATGAAATTAGGGAACTGGCCTAAATCATAACTTCAATGAACAGAAAGTCATCTGGGTGAGTACCATAACAACAGTGCCCACTGAGGAGCTGTTGAAACACTAAGTGTCCCAGACAATTTGCTTTTCATGCTTCAGTGTCTGTGGCAGCACTCAGTCATCACAACATTTTGTAAAACTTAATAATGTGGAAAGAATTATTTATCCAAGGTTGCAGTAAGCATGCCCCCCACCAAGCAAAAGCTAAGGTTTGAATACTTAATATAATAAAGTAAAACAGAATGTCATGCTTTAGTTCAACTTATCTGGTTCCTAATTTCAGATTGGCATCTTACCAGCTGGGAATCTTGACCATGTCACTTAAACGCATTGATGACAAGGTTTCCCATCTTTCAAAAAATGCTATGAAAGTGTATAGGAGACTATTGTTAGACAAAAGGAAGGGAATGAAGGGGGAGGAGAAGAGGTAATAGAGGATAACAGTGGTGGAAAGGATCAAAATATGTGAACAGGAATATGAAAATATCACCTCAGAACCTAATTTTATGAAATTAATATGCACTCATTAAAATATAATCGTTATTTCTGAGGCCGGTGTGACATGTATAAAATAAGCATGTGAAAATTAATGTCTATAAGCTGACATTTTAAAGTCATTAAATATTAATTGATGTTGCCATTATGAATAACTTTGTTTATATTAAAATTAATTCTTTACAGAGATGGTGCAATTATTGATCACAAACATGTGACACTATTTATTCCAAAGAATTGGCTCATTACAATAGTGATACTCAGGGTATTAATTTCATGTAAAACTATTGAACAATTAAAATTCAGGTATTCACAGAGTATATGGGCTTCACGATAATTTCATCAGGATAAAACTTCCCTCAAACTAAAAGTAAACTAGTGATTATGAGAAGAAATATTTAAGTAAATTAATCAAATATGGCAAATATTTTATTGCTTATAGATATCCTTTTTTTGTACCAGGAATCAAACTGAGGACCTCATGCTTGCCTGGCAGGCATTGCACCACTGAGCTATATTCCCAGCACTAGATATCCTTTATATAGCAAATAAGTTGGATTACTGAGTAACGATTGGAAAAACGGCACATTTCTCTCAACAATGATTCAGTTTCACTATGGTTTGCACTTTATTTGGATTAAGAAATTTAAGTATTTTTCTTTGTTTAGATTAACAACTGTATTTTAATCAAGTGTGCCCAAAGAAAATAAAAGTCTAAATATATACAGAGGATCATTCTGGAATTGTACTCTTGAGCTTTAGAGGGGTGGTCAGATAATGTATGGTGTAGATATCCACGTTGGTATTGTAAATGAAAAAATCGTGTAACAATTTATAAATTATATGAGAAAATCTGTATAAATCAAAATTACTAGCACTATTATAATTTATTTATATTTTTATTTGTGTGCTGAGAATTGTAATCCAGAGTCTTGCATGTGCTGAGCAAATGCCACCGAATGATATCCCCAGCCAGCCCTTCTGATAATTAATTTTTAAAATTTAACATGTCTAGGATTAATAATCATACAGAAATACACCAAAACAATTGCATTAAGGAGTTGACTCCTTTTATACTTTTTAGTTTTCTTAATTCTTTTTTTGATTTAATAATATAGTCCTGTTACTTAATAAATAAAATAATTAATCAATATTTATGCCAAATCACTGATAATCTGAAGATTGTAGAAGAAAAAGGGTCATGATTTGGATGTTGCTTTAATTGCATCTGCTCTACTTATTTCTCCTAAGGGAAAGATTTCATCATTCAAGAATGTGTGTGTGTGTGTGTGTGTGTGTGTGTGTGTGAGAGAGAGAGAGAGAGAGAGAGAGAGAGAGTGTCTGTGTGTCTGCGTGAATGTGTATGTGTTGATCTGTTTTGAAGTACTATATCTTATGTTGCACTGTAAAAGCAAGATAGAGCTATGTTATTTCTTTATGTGGGTGAAAACTGACAAAATATAGGACAAAGGCAGGAATCATTAGATAATACCATCTAAAGGTTAAAAATAAAAACTAGAGAAAGTAGTGATTTTTCTATGCTTACAATAGCTGCAGAAGTGTCATACTGATCAAACAGAATTCAAAGTTATTTTCACACATCAAGTTTTTCTTAGTTAGTGAAAATATTTTAGAAACAAAATATGATTCTGAAGGAAAAACATGTTTAGGACAAATACAAAAAAGTACTTGCAACATTCATTGCATGATGTTCATATTTACATTATTTTACAGTTTAAATCTATGTGCAACAATATCAGTGTGGTAGAAAATATAATTTTGAAATTTATGTGCTCTGATACTCTCATAACTCCATCTCAATATTTCATTTCCTTTTCATTCCTTTTGCTTGCCATCATAATGAGGATAAGAAAAACTAAAGGGCTGTGACTGAGTCTGCTCACACATTTACTACTCTTTTTCTTTGCAAATAAGTGTCTCCCCTTCTTTCAGTGAATTCACTTAAAGATGAAGGGCTTCTTTATATGTAATCTCAGTATAAAAATCTTTACATTTTTCTGTGGCTTAATCCCAATTTTAATTCAAGTTTTTGCACAAATTGAATTTAACATTCATCACCTTTTTAAAGATAATTTGGAGCCTGGTATTTAGAATTCAGATGCTTTGGACCTCTTGTAATCTTTTTTTAAAGAGAATAAAAATAATTTTAAAAAGTTTTTAAAAATCCATTAGAAATGATACAGAGTTTCACTAGACAAGATGGTAAGAATTCACCAGTGGTCATTATATTGCATATTGTTGTCTTCAATTTAGTTGTTCAGATTACCGGATATAAACATGCAAAATTGGTCAACAAATTAAAAGGAGCAGTTAAAACTTAAATTTTTTTTCTTCTTTTCAATTTTTTAAATCTTTATTATAATCTTTTGCTCACATCCATTTATTGGGCACAACAGAGAAAAAAATTGTAGTTGTTTAACTGTCAAAAATGTTTTTACATCAGAGGTAAACAACACCTATTATTTCTCATCTGTTCAACTCTTATTTATTTCTAAATCCATGAACAAGTCAGAAAACACATGGTGTGGTGTTTCATTGTGGACATTATTCTCCTAAGAATTGACAAAGCTACCTGCACTGACAGATACATGCTGAACACTCATTTATTCAGCAGGAACGTTCCTAAGCCAATCAATCACAGTCTTCTGCAAAATTTATTTTTAAAGTAATCTGTCATTTAGAAAAAAACTCATCCCTTTAAATTTCAGAGTTTTCAATGGCAAAACAAAATGTGCTCACTGAAAATAACTTAGAATCATAAAAATAAAATATTATAAAAATACAGCAGTTTTGCAATACAGAGAAAACGATATGAAAATAGATGTAAAAATAAATTGTAATATCTTAATTACATGAACATTTATAATATTTTAAAATTTATTTAAAGATGATCTATTTTGCTCCCGTACTAAAAATAATCTAATTTAGATTTCTCTAAATAAAGCAGAGATTGAAAATCCAAAATATTTCCTTTAGTGCAGATTTTTTCTGAAAGAAAAATTATATTTTTGAGAGTGGCACCCTTAAGCTTCATATCCATAGTTTCACTAAAACTATCCACTAAAATTATTCAGTAATATATTACCTACAAATGAAAAATAGTATGGTAAATAGTTTCTCACTGAAGAATAAAGCAGGAGAATAAATCTACAAACCAGGAAAAATTGGTAATCTTAGAATATTATCAGAATCTACCAGATTTGATAAGAAGAGAAGAAAGAAAACTCATTCCTAGATTATTTTTATTTCAATGTGAAAATCAACGATGAATTTTGAAGTTTTTGCAAACTGCCTGTTATGGCTTATAGTTAGCTAACCCCCACAAAGCTTCATAAGCTCATAGGTGGGGCTTTTGGGAGCTAGCTGGATCTAAGGTATATGACACTGGGATTAAGAATGTGTGGTACTAAATTAGTCCACTGATTAGAATTAGCATAGTTCTGAGTGTGGAATGGATTTACTGAAAACAGAAGCCCTAACCTGTGTGTGGACGGCACTACCTAAAACGTTCTGGTCTGGATGGGATCAAAAGGAGAGGCAGGGTCCTTGCTTTGCTGCTTGCTGCCTTCTGTCTGCCCTGACATGAACTGTTTATCCCTATGATGCCCCTGTACCACGCCACTCTGCTGTGGAACCAGGCGACTATGGAGTGAAATCTCTACAGTCTGTGAGTTAAAATAAACCTTCCCTCCTTTAACTTGTGAGTGTTTTGATATTTTGTCTCATCAATGAGGAAAAGTAGCTAAGACACTTACCATGGTAATAATATATTTTGCCAAACTTTTAACACAAATGAAAACAAAATTTGGAGATCAAGACACAGAATAGTTAAGAATACCCTTTTTTCATACCTCCAATCTTTGAAAGGGATGACTTCAACACTAGAGTCAGAAGTAAGATGAAATTAAATTACATCTCTGGAACTCAATGAAGAAAGAAAAGGCAAAGAAAATACCAATAAACAGCAATGGTACAGAAGGGGAGGTCCATTGTGTGTTCTCAGTGCCTAGTGATGGTAGTGGGTGGGAGTTCATTATTCTGAAGTGCCTGGGAATATATATGTATTTGTTGTGGGAATTGGGGGAAGTTCTGTGAAGTATGCAGTACTCAGACTGGTTAGAAAGCTTGGTAATCACTAAGGCTCTTCCTTTATAGACACAGCATTCAATCCATTAATTGACATAACAAGGAAGAAAAGGGAAGAGGAGAAGAGAGAGAAGTGCAGAGGAGAGGAAAGGGGAGGGGAGTCACTGCCCTTGTATGACTTTGTAGCTTACTCTAGATGGAACAGGCGAATCTTATGCATTTAGGTGCAGAAAGGCAAGATAAAGGCAAAATGGAATCATTTGGAGTATATTTTCAGAACAGATGTGTTTTAATTCAACTCACAATGGGAAAGGATGACTCAAATAGTTTATGTGTTGGAAAAAATACATATTTCCAAAAGGGGCTTTTCCTGTTCTGCATATAATTATCGTTGGCAATGATATGTAACTGTGATGGACAGAAATAGAAGGTCTTCAGTTGAAGGAAATTATAGGGCTGGTGACACAGGAGATAGAATCTCCATCAGTCTGAGAAGGAGGTAGGTTTATTAATTTCTCAGAGTAGCTATAACAAAATGCCACATCTAGGTGTATCAATATATTAGAAATTTATTCTTTCATCATTTAATAGTTTAAAAACACAGTATGAAGTATCAAAAGGCCTTGTTCCTACAGCAAGTATGAGCACAGTCCCCCCTTGACCCCTCTTTGCTTCTAATAGTAGCCATCGTGCTTGGTGTCCTTTGGCATGCAAGTTGCAGGCTTCAAGTCACTGCCTCTGTTGTCACATGGTATTCCCATGTGTGTTATGTGTGACTCCAACAGCCATCTGCTCTCTGTCATTCTCTTTTTATGAAGACATCAGTTCTATTCACTTTTTGCCACTGTGACAAAATATCTGAGATTGAGTACTTATAAAGAAACACAAAATGATAGGAACTGACAGTGGTTGTTATATTACATATTGTTATGTTCAACTACGTTGCTCAGATTACCAAACGTAAGCATGGAAGATTGTTCAAGCCATTAAAGAGAATGAAAAATAATTATTAGACAAAACACTAGAGATAATACAGAGTTTCACTAGACAAGATGGTAGGAACTCACCAATGGTTGTTCCATTGAATATTGTTGTCTTCAAATCAGTTTCTCAGATTACCAGATATAGGCATACAAAATTGGTCAGAATATAAAAAATGTTAAGCTTTAATTGTTCTTTTCAATATACCATCAGACAGCAACAGTTATGTTTGTGATGCTGGTATGCTGCTATTGTTATTTTTTTTTAACTACTCTCTTAAAAAAAAAAAATACAGGTTTATTTTGCTCATGGTCTTAGAGGCTGAAAGACTGAGGCAAGCTCAGCAGCCCCATCTGTTTTGATTCTGGTGAGGGTTCTCTGGGTTGTGTCATAACGTGGAGAAACAGAAAGGAAAGCAACAGTCTCCTGAAGAAGGGACTGTAGAGCTCACTGTTGGTTTATAGCAGCCTGCTCTCCCAAGGACGAGCTCCTTCTACAAGACAAACATTAATCCCTTCCTAGGACAACACCTCCAATGGTCTAACGACCTCAGGATTTCCCACTAAGCCCCATTTCCTAAGGATTCCAGTGCCTCTCAGTACCGTCACACTGGAGACACGTCTTCTAACACATGAACCTTCGGGGCTATAGCTGGAAATATTTCCATAACATATTAGATTAAGGCTCAACCTGGGGCAGTGTGACCTCAGTCTAACTAACTACACCTACAAGACTCTATTTTCAAATGGGGGAGCCTTAATATTTACACATAGCTAAACAATGTTTAAACGTTAAACAATGTTTAAACAATATTAACCCATTTAAGCCTAAGAGTACAAACTATTGTTAAGTAAAGAGCAATGTTAAAGTATGATGACACTGATAGCTTTACAAATCTTTCTCATCTATTTAGTTTAGAATAAATGGAATGGAAACCTGGCACTGGATCTAGTCTCTGAGACTGACTAGTCCAGTGAACTTGGGCTACTCATGGAAAGGCTCCAATATGCAGTTTCATGTTCTGTAAATGAGGACTATTCTACCTCATGAGATTTGAGAAGTTTGAATAGCGTCCAAAGAAGAACTTCACAAATGAAGAGCTTCTGTAATGTTAACAACCCCACCCTCCCTTTGTTCCATTTCAGCCTTGGGCACTGGGGAAAATGAACCAGGGAAAAAGAAGAATGGAGGGTTGGTCAGGGAAGTTACTGCAGTAACAATGGAAACCTGACAAAAAGGCTGAATAAAGAGGCAGAGGAAGGAGACCCGGAAAGCAGAGGAAAAGACACCGTCACCACACTCCTAGTGGGTACACGTGAAGTTCGCAAGAGGCGCCAACAGGAGTGATGGCTCAACGATCTCTGTACAAGAAATTTCAGTGTGATACCAGAATTGCTAGGTGTGTTTTATCCCACCTGTCACATAGGGCATTAATATTAGTACCTGGATTGCTGCATTTCTTTCTCCTTTTAAATCTTTAAACTGTACTGCTATCATTTTAATTTCCAAAATGTTTTATTCCATTACTGCCTCAATTTTGTTCCTATCAATAAGTCATAGTTTTCTCTGCGACTTGAGAGAAGCTTTCTAATGCAGCTATAAAAAAGACATTTTCATCTGGGAAAATATAATTATAAAATCCATTTATGAGGCACTTTTCTGTGTGATAGTTTATTATACTTCAGGCCCTTATGGTGTTTATAAGTTTGACTAAGAGTAGTATCAGGTAACCTCTGGCAATGACTTCAGTAGTGTTGGTTATTTAAAAATGAGTGCTAGCATCATTTAGGATTTTTGAGGAAAAAAATGAGTTATTACTTATGAAAGATGATACAAAGAACTGCCTTGAAATACATAATGCATACAGGTAGTAAAATCATTATTCTATTATTTCACAGAACTGAAATACAAAAATAAAATACATGTCTATATAACCTGATCAGAATTCTTATTTTAAAAATAAGATAGCACTAATTTGAAAACAAAATTTTAATTCTGTAAGTTAAATTTTATCAACAAAATTTGGTAACACATAGTAATTTGTATTCAATGAATAATTTATATTTTAATACACAAAAAGTTAAAAACTTATGTGTAATTATACTTATTTCTGAGTAAAATAATTGTATTTCTTACCACTACTTCACTAATCATGAAGAATAACTAGATATTGGGCTATTTTAAAACATTACCTTTCATTTTTAGTAGGAAAAATAACCACACAATACAGAAAAGTCAAAAAACTTTGACCACAACTTTGGAAATAAATTATAAAGTCACCAAGCAATTAGTGATATGAATATAAGTTTATAAAGCTGATATTCAAAGCAATCTATTTGTGAAATTTGAATTCCAACCTATCTGTGAGTTAAAATTATAAATGATACTAAATAGGAAGAACTAAACTAGTATTTTATTCAGTATTTTAGAATCACTAAATTGAACAAAGGTTTAAAATCACTGATGTCTCAGTGTTAGATTTTAAACTCAAAATAGATACCTCTGAATTGTTAGCATGACAGTTCTCATTGGAACCCAATAGATGGCAGTAGACTATTACAAAGTTATTGAGAAGATTGAGAAATAAATGACATATTACATCATACATGTAGATAGAAAATCTAATTAATTAAGAATGCTCTTCTTTCTAATGTAATAAATTCACTTTTATGTTACTCTGATTTTTTGATGTAATTCATAAATTCCTGAGCTACAAACATACTATATTTTTTAAAGGATAGTGGTGATTATTCTCAATTCAATATCAGTAATATTCAATCATTAACAAGTCAAGGGATGGTTCAACATGATTAAAAGAAACAACTGTTTTGTCTTTTTGTTTTGTTTTATGAGACAGGGTTTCACCTTGTAGTCCAGGCTGGCCTTGAACTCAAGCCTAGACTGCCCTCAAACTTGCAGCAATCTTCCTGCCTCAGTCCTCTGAGAGCTGAAACTACAGGCGGTGCTACCACACCTGGCAAAACATTAACTTTAAGAGTATCAAATTCTTTCCATTGAAAAAAATGTAAGAAATAAAATTCAAAATTCAATATTTTGTACAAGAAATGCGTTTGACCATTTTTCCCACTTCAACTGTGTAACTGTGAAACAGTGAATGGAAGTGTCTGGACCTTAATTTCCTCATTTCTACAATGCTAATAAAACAATTTCCAACACTGCTCAAGTCCTTTACATATACAATAGTGTATGTACAAGTACAAATAACGAGTAACATACTGTGCAGTCCAACATTAGCTATTTAAATGATTATTTCCATCAACATGGAAAACTAGTAAATGAGATTTTAAAAGGAGAATTTATCCAAAGCCATCAAATGCTTTCTCCAAATTACAATGAAAGCTGAGGAGAAAGTTCACTACAACTGGCACCTTGAGAGCTGTTGTAGCCCACATCTTGGAAAACATGGTAAGCACATTTTAAACTGGATGCACTTAGCATTCCCAGTGATCACTTTGCACGGTAAGTGGCTACACACTGACGTCACAGTCAGATGACAAAGCTTGATAGTCCCCTTCCAGCCACATGATCTTTGGTGAATCTCTGACTCAGGTTGCTAATGTCTACGATGGGTAATAATGAGTACTACCTCAACTTGAACAAATCCCTGCCAGTTTTCTCCAAAATGGAAGTAAAAACTACTCCTTTTATTGTGCATTTCAAATTAATGGTTGTGAAACTATACGGACACAATGAGGTAGTGTTTCCATTGACTGATACTTCCATTTGATATTTATTCACCTATAAAATATATTTTGGCTTATAATGATGAATACATACACAAACATAGTTATAATCACACAGAGGTGAGACATCCAATTGGATACCTGTTAATACACATCCAAGAATTGTGTAAAAATTGCATCAAGAATTCTTCTTATGGTAAAAAACAACGAAAGGTGATAGCTGAAACTTACTAAGACTTTGAAATGACTACTTTTCCTCAGGCAGCAGTAATTATCTGATTTATTTCTATCCCAAGGAAGTAAAAAACATTACCCAAGGTACACAGTCCTGTTGCTGTACTAATATCCCTTTTCCAAAATGTAATCACTCAAATGCTAATGAATTTGTTTAACTCATCTTGCTCATTTTCATTTAATTTATAATTTCAGCATGATTTCAGTTTAAAGGATTATTTAAGGCTACAAAAGAGATTAAATTACATGGGCTGTATGAAGGGGAATTATAATTCATGGCTCTAGTCAAGCAGGGTCCACTCAGTTCACTAATCCATTATATAACTTTGCCAAGAGAGCTTTCAACTTAGAAACTCCTGCAGGTGGCATGGGATAATCTTTCAGTCAATTAACCTTAAAATGACGTGTAAACATTGGAAACAGAGACTTTATTTAAAGTGTCAGGAAATATTGAAAAACTATTCATGTAATAGTAAATTTGAGACAAGCACATTTAAATGAATATACATTTTCATTGCTTACTTTGAATCAGTACATAATACAACTATCAGCATATATGTACATATGTCTATGTACATGAATGTGTATGTATGCTGTTGCTTGAATTTAATAAACAAATATATAATTTCCATCAGAGTCAAAAAAATTTGCTTCTACATTTATGCACTTGCCTTTGTTATAAAGAAATAAACAAGTGTGACTCTGGATTACCCAACCAGAACATGCAAAGAAATAGGCAAAAATAAATCACATAAGACAGAATTCTGTAGGTAGCCCTACATATGTACTTATTCCTACTCAGTGTAAAAGTACTTATTTCCACCAGAAATGGTCCAATTGTTTCAGTAACCTATTTTTACTATGTGTCAAAATATCTTTAACTTTAGAAACTTACAAAAGTGTCAGAGAATAATGATTAAACCTCTATGCTGAATTTTGAAACTGTATCTACAATACTTGAACATTAACAACCATAAATTTACGCAATGCTTAAAAGCGTTATGCAATGGGGTTGTTAAACTACTTTTTCATTTTCCTTACTGAAAGTACAGCACCGCTCCAATTCATGAACACCTTTGTTTGCAAACAAACAATTTGGTTTGCTAACACAAGTGCTTAACAAAATTTTGCTTTTGTTTGCAAACTCTGCATAGGATGATGAACATGACTGTGGCCATCTTTCCCACATGAACATGGCCATTTTTTCAGAATTATGGAACAAATTAAGTTTGTGAACTGAAGTACCACTGTAGGTAATAATCTATTAATTATGGACAAAGGAACTTCTAGGTGATGCTAGTTTGTTTTCTACAGATCTTTGTCTCTAACATCCTCCTACTCTTTGCAAGTTGGCTCCTCTCACAGAGACTCATTTCATCTGCCCCTGTGGGCAATACCACTCTTCGATGGGGAGCTACATAGTTTTTCAGTCATAATGAAAGAGTAAGTAATTCTATTTCTGGTACTAGAACTAAGGAGTTCATTCTTGTTGCATAATGCAGCCTTCCTCCAAGCCAACTATCTAGTAGTCTCTATCTACCTTACTTCTTAATCTCTTACTATTGGATCTGAACTTGAGTACAGGAAAAAGGCTGATATTTATGAAGCTCGGTCAAATTTCAACAATGAAAAAACACGAGAAGATTGTCTAGGGCTATGGTTATATGTCATAGAACCATAATGATATGCCTGAAAATAACACAGTCCAGTTGTGGAGAGTGAAGAAGGCTTCCTTGTGTTCATAATGTTCCATTTCTTAGGTGGGGTATAGGTACACAGAAATTTGTTAAATTATTCTTGAAAATATTTTTGTAATTTCTATATTTAAGCTGAACAATGTTCACGTGATTCTGCTTCATTTTCTCTTGTCAGGGCTCTGTCAGGAAGGGTGAAGGGAGGGACTATAGCCAATAAATTTTGGTAAAGAATAGAATAGCTTCTTTTCCAAAATAGATTCAAAAAACAGAGTTTTCAGTGGCATCATGAAATTCCTCACATTAAAAGTAGTGAAAAGATGTTAATTATGCAACCATCTAATAATCAATTTGGAGAGCTTATGACCTCCTGAAAACTGAATTCCTACCTAACTTTTCCCTTTAACATAACAAACATATCTGTATCTCACCAAGAATTGGGTCACCCTTGTCTCAGCGAGTTTGTAAGCTATTCTCAGGTAATGTATCAGCACTGACTTGTTTCTTGAAAAAGATTAATCTCCTTAAATCATTCCCATAGCACAGATTCAAATTGCAGCCAAATGTAATAAGCTAATTATGAGTAAGATTCAAGTGTCATTCCTTATTAAATCAATGCTCTAAAATCCTTCCTAAGTTTCCTAATGAGTAGACATGAACAATTAACATGTAATTAGTCATCCATCATACTTGCTAGAAATGTTTTAAAAGGAAATTTAAAGAGATTTCTCTCATAAAAATTTCACTGCAATGTTTGATGGTAAATGATGAATATGTAAGTGGAAAAAGAAACTATGTCTTAGTCCACTTGCTAAGATGGTTATTTTTAACATGAAACTGATTTATTGAAATTTAATAGGAATTCTATCATTTTCCAGCTCCAGAGTACATTACTGATAATTAGTCCAACCAACTGAATTAATACAGAAGGAAACTGAGACCAAGTAGGGTTTGAATCTTGTCAGCTATTTACTAGAAGAGTGAGTGTTGGAGACCACATCGCCAGGCAATGTTCTATCTTCTGTACCCTTATTTCTTCTATAGCTTTGAAAAAACACTGTTAATGTTTCAACTTATCCCACAAAATCACTAAGTTGCCAACTCCTGCTATGTTGGAACTAGTGTTAGTTTATTTCCTTCAGACTTTAGTAAATTTGAATATCTTAGAAGTGACAAGCTAGGGATCTGGGGTTTGAGTAACTGGACTCAAACCTCAATTGTTATATTAACTAGCTGCAAGATTTATAGAAGTTAATTGGAGTTTTTATGCCTTCCCTTCTTCATGTGTGCAGTGAAAATGACAATGATGCTGATAATGGCAATAATATCAGAATCTACCTTATAAGGTATTAATGAATTAATCCATTAAAATGCTTATATGTATGTATGGACAATATAAGTGCTTATTAAATGTTTTCTCATGAAATAGTTTCCATGATTCATTTTTCTAGGAAGCAATAAGTATTTTGGCCTACATCAGAATGAGACTACAGTTCACAGAACACAGTTGGCTGGATTTATGTATTATTATCCTGTCTACCTGGGGTCATTAATGAAGCTATATTATCAGATAAGTGGGCTATGCACTAAATAAGTAAAGGAGAAAAGTGAGACAAGTCAACTATGAAGTTATTCTCAAACAGGCTGTTCTTATGTTCATTCAGGCTTGAATGTTGGTTAGTCTTTGCACATCACTTTGGTTTAAGCATGGACTCAAATGCAGTCCCAGTAGGAAGTATTATTAGAAAGGAAAGTTACAAAATGATTTAACCTGGTTGGGATCTAAAATAATGTCATGATGGAAATCAAGCAGTCTAGTAACACTCACTTCCTAGACTTGAAGGAAATATGTGTTGGGCTTTGTTCATTTCTTTTAATTAACTTTTCCGTGGGCTTGAAATATAAAGCCTGAAAACATGATCAGTATATAGCATCATAGCACTTAATGATTCTCTCTCCTGTCTCTAACATTGTGGATTAAAAAATTCAAGACTTATCTTCTCTGTAAGAAGCATCTCAAAATTTAGAACTACCCAATTTAATTATTCCTAAATCATATATATGTATATGTATATATATATATATATAGTCCACATTTCTGTTTTCTTCAAGTAGTAAGTGCACCTTAAATCTATACTAAAAATACATTAGTGATGAATGTTGAAAATTAGGCAAGAAGAAATTTTGTCTTAAGCTTCCATTAAAGGATAGATAAAAAGGGAAAGCACACCGTTATTTAAAATGTGATGACTGTTGTGATAGGAGGCATTTCTGTGTTTCATAGCCCCATTATCTGCAATCTTTTCCTCTTTTAGGGTAATTCTATTGTCTTTAACATTTTCAATTATCTTTATATTAAAATGAAGGGGTATCTCTATCTCATTCCCCCATTACAAATACATCTCCAAAATTTGTTTGCATCTGCAATATCCAAATCCTTAAGTTCAGTTCATTCATCAACATTCATAAAACTGGCTTTTACTCATCCACCATTAGGAGAACAAATGTTGCTACCTTATTATTAGTAGTATTAGCATTAGTATTAGTATTAGTATTAGTAGTAGTAATAGTGGTAGTAGTACCTAGAATCAAACTCATGACCTTGTGCTTGCCAAGCAGGTTCTGTGCTACTGAGCTATATCCCCAGCCCAAGTGTTACTACCTTAAAAACACTCTAGTCTACTCAATATAACTCCAGTCTAGTCACTGGAGCCAATGTTTATTTTCCACACTAAACTTTTCTAGATCACTGGGCGTCCTTTAACGTAGAATAATTTCACTTAAATCATACTCTTTTCTTGCTGTCAAGCAATACCAATATTTCTTCCTATTCTGACCTCTCTATTGCAAAGCTTTTGTAGGTAATGATCCTCTAACAGACTTTAAGTATCAGAGTTTCTCAAAGCCCAAGTACAAGTACTGTTCCTTGTCAATAGACTAGTCCTATCCAAGGAAAGGGTGAGTCTCAGATGCCACGTATATACTTTTCCATCTTTTAGTAGTAATATCAAAAATGTGAAAAGTAACCAATAAGATACATTTTAATGATCTACTATAGCCAACAGGCAATCAGTGCAAAGGAAATATTGATTAGCTATGTTACACTCTTGCTTCCCAGTAAGTCTTTAAGATTCATGTGATTTCAGAGTCAACACAGCCAGATTTCCAGTGCTCAGCAGCCCCGTGGGGTACAGATACCATCACCAGATAATGCAGCTCAGAACTCTGAAGTGCTACATGGTCTCATCTATCTCCATAGATTCCATTACTACATTAAGTTAATATCCCAAAATATCTACTTCCAGTTCAGCCCTGTACTGAGTTCTGAATACTTTACTGTATATTTTCATTCACCTCTTTGGTGTCTCAAATTCAGTGTGTCTTTGTTGAATAGCATAGTGTTCCCCCACCCCAAACCAAACATACTCCAATATGACCTATTTTAGTGTTGGGTACCTCTGTGTGTGAACTTGTTCAAGATGGAAACCTACCTGCCATTTGATAATTCATTTGCACATCCATGATGACCAGTTGCATTGGTTTTTATTCCTGCATATATTTAATGCTAAATGTGCAGAATTGAGTTTTTGTGAGAAGTGATGGCATCACATTTTTTACTATAAGCAAAATTAATTCTAACGCTATTATGGCTACTGACCCTCTGAACGAGATTTATTTCCCTCTTGTATGCTTGGCTCTTTGGTTCCTTTATACATAGTACTAATCACTAATGATAATTATAATTTGATAACCTTGTTATTAACAAATAACCACATTGTTAACTTAATGAACAAGGACCAAAATTAGTTGGCTGGTAACTATATTGTATATACTTGGCAGGTACCTGGTAAACAAAGGTATATAATAAATACTTATTAAATGCAGAGAACATAAAGTAGGATTTGAAGATCAGGAAAAATCAAAATTAATATATTTCATTTGAGGGTAGGTTTCCAAAAAATTTATGTGGTCTTATTTTTCTCAGGTAAAAGTTCATTTGCTCTGACTCAAATCCTACTTCTAGGAAATTATTTCATAGAAGTATTTTTGCTTATATAGCATAGTAATTGCTATATTGCTTCAGTACATGGTTTAAACATGATTCCCTTTATTGTTTCACTTAAACTCCCAATAACTCCATGAAACAGATACTGGATTTCTTTTAACAAAATAGAAATAAAGTCTTACAAGGGTAAATATCTGAGTTTATATATCAAGTAAAGTAATAGGAGCAAAAATAACTCAAGAAATTTCAGAAAACTATACAATTATTTTTATCACAAATCTACATTGGCATATGTATGTGTGTGTGTAAAACATTTTCCAACTCTAATTTCTATAAAAATGGAAACGACTAAATATTAAGTATTATGTTCATGCCAAGGAATAAATATAATGGCATATTTCCTATAAAAATTGGAAAGAAAATACAAGCATTAGGTCTGCCGTCAGATAAACCAATAAAGCAAGTTTCACAGTAATGCAGGTATGGAGGCAAAATTTCAGTCTTCATGGTAGTCTCACCCTCATGCTATTCCTAGGCAATGTGTTTCATGGCGAAAGGATCTTTGCTCATCTAGTTAAGCCATTAATCAGTGACTTTAAAAATGTCATCTGTTTATTCCAATGAGACTAATATAGTCACATGACTGCTCCAGTGATGGACGCAGATGAAAAGTCAAGGAAATGTGAAATAGGAGAGGAACCTAACATTATGTTATCGCTTTGGATTTGTGGAGGTGTGTGGCTGTGTCAAAATGAATACAGATGAGTTCAAGTGCTGAGAGTCCTCCTTGGTCAAAAGCAAGTGAAAAAGCAAAGATGACAGGTCTACAAGAAAGCGAAATTTTTCCCTGTGCCTTCAATAAAAGCCAAGGTTGACCAGTACCTTATATTTAGCATTAGGAGAAAAGCCAGTTAAATCAGGCCAGACCTCAGATCTATGTAACTGTGAGCTACAAAGTTTGACTTGTGAGCAACTACATCTGTGGTAATTTTTATTGGAATATAAAATGAATATAACATGAAATATGATTCTATTTTTTCAGTAAACAATACCAGATGTGTGTGCATGTAAACATTTGTAAATTTATTAAAAATGCGTATACTACAGAGAGAATATTTAAATCTAAAGTCTCACAGTTGTAGGGAGTGGATAGATAGAAGTTTTCATATATAATTCCCTATGTTGCAATTGGACATTTATTTTTTTAATTCCTTTATAGGCAGAATATATCTGTGTATTATTTATAAAAAAATGGAATGTTTTTAAAATGTAGTGATTCCACTGAATTTGAAACCAATCTTGATGCTGCTCTTCTATATGATTCTACAATCCATTAAGAGGCATAACACTATCAATCAGCACCTAGACACCAAAAACAAATCAAGTTGAAAGAACTGCCCAGGGATTCACAGGTTCCAAGTAACTGAATGATAAACAGTTATAGAAATATGGTCCATTTGATCTGCTCGGTGTGCAATCTAATGGATGAAATGAGCATGCTATGCATGAACCCTTGAACTCAACATTGTTTGCAGAGCTATAGTATATGGATAACAAAATAAGAACATTTGTAATCCAATCTTTTACCTAGAAATGAAAGCTACTGTGACATAATTGCTAGAAGTTTGGTTAATGTATCAGTGAGAGAATTCATGGTGACATGAGCACAAGGCTACAAAGGCCACATCATTTCTGTACTTGCAGTCAGTGAATCTTAACAACCAGCTCCTTGCCTCCCTCCCTATTTATAATGATCAATGTTTCAACCACTCAGGTAACTATAGACTCTATCTCTCAAACAACAATAAGACATTTTGCAGAATTTGGAACAATAATATGAGCCTGTTTGGCATGAATAAGAAATTCTCAGGGGCTGATAATGTACAGTTAGGAAAGTTAGAGTTTTTTATTGATGGTTATGTTCTCCACGCATTCTAACATTTCAATTTCAACATCAAATATCTACTGCTTCTCAGTCAAAGCAGGATAATTGCAATTTTAAGAATTTTCTATAATTTAGTTCATTCATATTTTAGAAATCTCAAGTAAGAAATGTATGCATTAGACAAAAAAATGAACCTAAAGTGATTTTGTAATTACATTTTTTCAGCAAAAAATATCCCCTCCCCAAAACAGATCTATGCTATTCCCTTAAAACGTAATGGGTATTTAGAAGTAGGAGTCCACAGAGATACAAGGACTAAACTTATGATCCTTAAAGTTAATTATGTCACATATGATTCATAGTCAACTCCTTAAGTAAAGTTACACATTTTCAAATTATCCCGTTGAGAGAGAGAAGAGGAAGAAAAGAAAGGCTAAATTCATATCTTTCTCAGCTGTCACAGAGTCAGTGATAACTGACTTTCTCAGTGGCTTGCTAGGAATGCTATTTTCATCTGTGTTTCCTAACAGCAGCTCTTTTGAAGAAAATCCACATATCATTTTACTTTACTGGATGCCGAAATGAAAAATAGATGCCCACTGTCACCCAGCTATATTGATTACGCATGAAAACGTGATCATTTCACATTGCCCCGCAGCACCGCATTCCGTCAAAGCAACAGAAAGAAATTAATGTTTTCATATCGTGCCTAAGAAAAACATGAGGTGTTGATCACTTTGCCCCCTAGACAAGGAGTGATATGCAATAGCTGAAAGGTAATAGCTTTTAGAATATGAACTTCCAAACTTTTATTAAAATCATTATTTAATGCACAAAAACTAACAAACTCCGAACCATGGCATTTAAAGTAGCCATTTCTAGTCATTACCACTTAGAGCATAAGGTATACTTGGTTAAAAGCCAATATTTCTTACACTAAAACTATGCCCTGGATTCATCTGGATGGTAACTTTAAAATGGTAATTATTATGCAAATGTGTTAACCAAACACTGTAAAAGCTATGAATTGGTCATGACAGGAATTGTTATTTGTTTTTGTTTTATTTAAATTCTATTTTACTATTTGACCAAAGAGACTAATCATCTTGTTACTAGTCATCAAGGGCATCTTTCTTATGCTTGTCATAAACTTTTAAATATATACAATTCTGTATATGTTAGATTGCAAAATGATTTCCATCATTATATCTCATAGACAACTATAATATAACTTGCATGTAAAACATTACAAGGAAAATATTTACAATTTTTAAACATCAAAAACCACAACCATTGTGTGTAATAAATGGAAAAGCAGAGCCAGGAATATAGCTCAGTGGCACACTGTCTGCCTGGGAAGTACAAGGTCCTGAGTTCAATTCCTGGTACCAAAACAAAAAAGAAAAAATGGAACAACACCTTATTGAAATATAATATAGTTTGGTGAGTTTGTATTTTTGAAAATTCACTAAAACTTAATATAATTATCCAAAACTTAAGCATCAATATTATCCAAAACTTGAACATTTTCCACTTTTTAAAGAAAATGTTAAAGTCAACTCAAATGTTTTTTACTTGTAAAATTTGAGTCTTCTTATTGTATATCTTGAATATTTATACTGAATCAACTGTCATATTAAACATATATATGAATATGATAATACTGAAAAAGGCAAATCTATCTGAGGTATTGAACCATAACTTGAATATGGAAATAACCTGAATTCATGACAACAGACTTTCAAAAAAGGAAAATTCCAACTATGTCAAGAAGTGTAATGTTCCATGTACCAAAAATGCTAAGTATTATTGAATTTTGAAGATTGTTTTATTACCATCATGTAGATTTCCCAGGAGAGGTAAAACAACTTTAAGTCATGTTGTCCAAGATTTCTAAACTCAGCCTCTTATTACATGTTATAAAAATTCATTCACCTTTTTAGTCTATATTTATCAGACATTGTAATGCATTCTGCAGAAAATATGAGCATTCAAAATAGACTCTCAGTTCTCATAGAGCTGATAGTCTCCTAGAATTTGTATTTAATTTTTCCAGTTTTGAGCATATGAAATCATTGTCTGCCTTTTTCAGGTATACATTGTATATTTCTTATTTGAAATGCTTAGGCCAGAAGTGTTTAAGATTTGCTCATACTTTGATTTTCAAGTACTGCATAAGCTTTACACGTTGACCATTTTTAATCTAAAAATTTGAAATGCTCCAAAACCTGATAATGTTCAAAAAGCTTGGGTTTTGAAATATTTTGTTTTTTGGATGTTTTGATTAGGTATGTATAAGTATTTTGTAAAAGGTCATCTACTAGATGAGGTCTTCCATGATCACCAATTACTTTGTTGTTGTTTGTCTGTTTCAATTTCTACTGTTGTATACCCACTCTTTGACATTTATCTCTCTTTCTTAGAATATTTATCACCATCTGTCATGTGTACTATTGCCAATTGCAGCGCTAACTAGAAAGACATTTTAGGATTAACCAAATAACCTGACTTCCATGACTAACACAAGACATAGTAGAAAATCATCCAAGCAGGAAGATAATGAACAATCACAGCTGGACAGCAGGGCAGCATCAAAAGATTTTGTTGGTGAGAGAGTCTCCTAAAGTCCTTAGAACAGTCCAAAGAGCTCTAGCTGCAGCTCAGGGGCTGGGAGATGAGAGCCACATGGAGAATGATAAAAGCTTCCCTGACTACTACCTGCACATCCCAACAGAGCCAGTATTTCAACAAGGGCATGGTCAGAACACACAAGGCTCCTACAGAGCATATGCACCGTCACAGCTGACGGCGCACCAGAAAGTCCCAAAGAATGGAGTCTCCCAAGTCCACTTGGGTGTCTTTGATAATTCTTACCAGTCCAGATTCAGTTGGCCAATTTGGGGATATTTTATCTTGAAAAATATTCTACATAATGTAGCAGACATTTCATATTTTTCATTTTCTACAGATACAGGTGAGACAGTTAGCTAATCAAGGTCAGATTCTCATGCAGCAGAGAAAAAATTTTGTTAATTTTCAAGTGATGAATAAAGAAAATGTGGTACATATGTACAATGGGATACTATTTGGCCTTGCTAAAAGAGACCCTGTCATCTGTGACAGTTTGGATGACACTGGAGATCATTATATTAAGTGATACAAGTGGGTACATAAAGATGACAACTAGACCTCAGCCGTATATGGAATCTAAAAGAGTTGATTTTGTAGAAGTTGAGAGCCAACTGGTGGTTATCAGAGACTGGAGAGAGAGGCGGAGACAGAGAGTTGGAAAAGGTTGATCGATGAGTAGTAAGCTAAAATTAGGTAAGAGTAAGGATTTCTGGAAGATAAAATTTTCAGTGTTTTCCCAAGACTGCTTTCAATCTGTTTTTGTAAGTAGACTCTGGGTATCCCAGACAGGGATGTGTTTCTGTTTTGTTCATAATACACTTTCATTAAGCAGTCTCTATAACACTGAGACACAATTTGTGTTAAATTTCATATCTCACTGTTCTATAAAATGAGGAAAACTATAACAGACTGAGGGGCCAGGGATATAGCTCAGTGGCAGAGTGCCTGCCTGGCAAGCTCATGGTCCTGAGCTTGATTGCAGGTACCAAAACAAAACAAAGAACCCCAAACAAAATAAAACAATAACATAAACAGCCAGGTTATTACACGGATCAAGTGAGACACTGCTAGTAAAACACCACGCTTGATAAATATTGTTGTTATTATTACCATGGAGAGTAATAAGCAAAATTTGAAATAAAGAAGTCCACCGAAAATACATAAACACTGGAATACACTGAGTTCTGTTGTTGAGTCATGCTGAAATGCTCCATATGCGTTATTCACCATTGAATTGGGGTAATTTAAACAAGGTAATACTATCTCTTTCTGGAATAATAAAACAATTTCTCCATAAAATATATCGCTTCTGGGGAGACTTTTTAAAAGATTAATTTAATGTCTTTTAATTTAAAGTACTTTAGTGCTGATAATTCTCATGCAAATTATGATGTCAGGTAAATTATAACCTCAAATTTATTTGAGTCATTCAGGCTGGAAATGTGGGTCAGGAAGATCTTAAAATATAATTGATCGTAAAGGTGGCCTAAATAAACCTGAGGTCCATAACAGAAGAGAGCTCACAATGAAAAGGTTCTCAAATCATAGGATTGCCAATAACACGCACTTCTATTTGGAAAAAGACGCCAGCCAATAGGATTCTTTCTGGCTCCTTGGCGAGAAGGACCATTTTGCTATGCTATAGCTAACAAGGATATTCTTTAACACCTTCAGCTATACATATTTGCTATATTTCAGTTTAACGTTTCATAGTTTATCTTAGAAAATTATTAATACCATACCTTAAAAATTATTAGCGTATTATTAGACATAAAAGCTTATTAAAAAACTTTTGTCTGTGAAGATTTTGTTTCTAATTTTGCTTTCCTGGTGTGGTTTTGCTCATTAGCTTGATCATCTCCTTATCTTGTAAACGTGGGTAATAAACATATTGTGTGTCTTGTATATAACTTTTAGTTAATACATTATGTACATGCACGGAGTGTATAGAGTATTCTACATGGAGTTTTGTTTTCATAAATTTTTATTTTATAGAACCCTATCTAACTCTACAAGGTGGAGAATAAATTAATGAGCTTAATAAATAGTCACTGAGCTTTTGATTTTTTTTTCTTTCTGTGGTTAACATTTGTAGAAGAATATTAGTGGCTAGCTCAACACTTGACCCTCTTATTTAATATTGCAGAGAGTTTTCCAGCAATTTTCATTTATTTACTAAATCAATTATCAATTTTTGAAATCAATTATCATTTTTGCCTCAATGTTGAAAATTTTTCTTTATTGTTTGAAACAGAATTTTTTTCTCTTTAGCTCTCCTTCATTAATTATTTTCTGCTATATAATGTGCCTGCTCAATTTAGAATCACTTTTTCTAATTAAGGTCTTTTTCTTAGTAAAGTTTTCATCATTGCTGATTCCAGCGCTTTTGTTTCACCTTCACAAGTTTCTTCTTTTTTTACCTTGTCTCTCCACTACATTACCTCTTTTGCTTATCCCTGTGCCTTTTAGTTCATATTGTAAGACACCTTTTTAAGTGTGACTTCCATACTACTTTTGAAACATGGAAATCACATTGATTTATATCTGTCTGCTGTCCTATCTGATCTATTTTGTAAGCTCCAATTTACCTGAACTTCTTTGATAGTCAAAGCATCTTGTGGTGGACCCATTAATGTCAAGGTGAATGGGAATGCTTAGGCTCAGTTGAATGAAGTCAACGTGGTTCTGGGTGTGGAAGACATTCCTCAGGATTGTTGCCAGAATAACAGAAAAATTCTTGAAAGAAATGATGTTGGAGGATCTTCATCTTTGAAACAATTTATTCAAACTAATTTATTTAAACACATATAACTGTGTAATCAATGAAATATATTATGTATAATGTATCATACACATTATGAATACCTTGTATAAGTATACAATGATACATAATTATACGATGTTGGGTCTAATATATTATAAACGGAATTAACTTTCAAGCAGGCTTAGGTGAGTATTCAGTAAATATTTGCATATTGATATTTGACGGAAAGGAATCCTATGAATAATTAAGGCGAAATCTGTTTTTGTGAGGAATACTGACCTATTTTGGAATGCTCTTTCAATATTACTTGGTATGAAGGAGAAAGTACACCTGGAACACAAACCAGTAAACACAACACTCCTGACTTGTAGGAACAAATGAGGATGAAGCTAATGGTGCCGACATAGCGCCTTCCTGTGACGTCATGTGCTGCTCAGTGACGTCCTGGTCAGTGGTAGACCACACATATAATGATGGCCCTGTACGATTATCTCCTACAGTTGCACTGCAGTCATCTTATTTTGTGTCCATATACTCTATGCTGTTCATGCAATGACAAAATCACCTAATGAAGCATATTTCAGAATGTCTCCCTATTGTTAATCAACTGTATTAAATTTTGTGATAGGCAGATTCTATATCATTTACATAAAGGGCATAGACACACAATGATGATTACATCAGAAGACAAATATAAAGACTTGAAAATTCAAATCAACCCTCTTTGTTAAAACCAAAATTTGCATCTCAAAAGTATCCCAAAGCAGACCTAATCAACCAAGCTTTGCTCAACAGAGAAGGGGGGTAAGTTTTCTACATTTGGGCTCTGATGCAAAATATCTTCATAAGTAACACAGTAAATAACACATGATTTGAGGGAGATGCTTTTATGAATGCAAGTTGATGCCTTTAGTGATTTCTATCAGAAAAGTACTTTCAAATTCTTTATTTTCAGGATTGACTGAGTCACTGAATATGTTTGCATTTTTTCCAATAATTCTAAAAATGGGCAGAGACCTTTGATATTAGTTCTTTAGGAATATCCTCACAGATTGCAAATGACATGATAACTATCCTTAAATATAACTAAGATGAAACTGTATGAAGTAGATAGCTGAAGAGACTGGATCTAGTAAGAACAAAGAAAATAGTTCTGAAAGAAATAAACCTGTATGAATCTGGCAAATGTACCTGTTAAATCACTCAGTATACTCGGAGGAAAGTGAGACAGACCCTAATTAGAAGCAGGATGGATGGATTCAGACAATAGAAATCACAGATTTCTTAGCTATTTAACTTAGGTTACTGGAGTTACATGTGTACTCATTACTTTAATCTACAATAATATATAACATAGCTATTCTATTAAAGAATTGAAAAGGTATATCAGACTTCATGATGGCTGGATACACATTTAGAATCAATGACAAAAATACAAAAGGAAGAGTTAGATTTTTATTTGATCACTTTAAAAGTCACAGTAATCATAAAATGAAATAACAAAGTACATTAAATTCTAGTAATTTCAAAGTATATATGAATATACAGTTTTAATTGATAAAGTTCAGTTTTATAAATCATAGATTTATAAAAATATTAACTGGAAAATACAAGAAGTCCCATAAATCTCCTCTCTTTTCAACTTTACAAATTCTTACTATCAATATTTTGCATTGAAGTGTTACATTTGCTATGTTATGAACTGATACTAACACATCATTATCACTTGAAGTCCATGAATTATTTATGTAGTCCAGCATTTACTGTCAGTATTGTATATTCTATAGAATTTAGAAAGTGTATCAGCTACTGGGAATTTATATAGAATATTACTTCCTCTTATGGACTGTGTTTAGATGACCCTCTCAAAGCCTACAGAGTCATAGCTGGGGCTTATTTTGTCACTTTGTGTATTTTCCTACCTCTGCCTATCATGAACTCTCTTTTGAGATGCTTGTCTGTCATGCCACTCTGCCTTGGGGCGAACTGAAAATAGACTAAAACCACTACAAACTGTAAGTTAAATAAATCTTTCCTCCCTTAACTTGTGGGTGTTGGATCCAAATAAAAGAAAAACTGTGATGGGAGAAAAGCAAAAGAAAGGAAGGGTAAAGGAAAAAATATATACATACACAAGACAGTTAAGATAGCTATACAGTTGGTTTCTCCTGATTCCTTGAGGGGAAAGTTTTGTGCTAATAATTTTCTGGACAATGTTTCATGCCTATATCTCGTACTCTGAACTACTACTGTGAACATAGCAATACACAATGCATTGATCATTGTTACTTATTAGCCAGCTTTGAACCTGTTTTATTGTTATTTCTTGCTTTTTTTCTGTTTAAAATAAAATTAAGAGAAAGATTTTCAGTGCTCCACTTAATCTTTTCTCCCTACCCTCTAATGTTTATTCACTACTGATTGTGTTTTTACTTTCTGTATAATTTTTTCTGTGATAGTATGTCACATAGTTGGAATCAAACAGTATGTAGTCTTTTGAATTGGGGTTTTTCACTTAGTACCATGCATTTAAGTTTCCTCCACGTCCTTTTACGGTTTAATAGCTCATTTCCTTTTTGTAATGAAAACTATTCCATGGTCTGGATGTACTGCAGTTCACTTATACACTCAAAAGTTGGAAGACACATTGGCTCTTTCTAAATTTGGGCAATTATGAATATAGGTGCTATGAACAGCCATGTGCAGGTTTTTCATGTAGAAGTGTTTCCATTTTATTTGGGTAATTACCGAGGAATGCAATTGCTGCATTATATGCTAAGAGTATCTTAGTTTCATAAGCATTTGCCAAACTGTCTTTCAGTGTGGTCAAGTTATTGAGAAGTTTCATCCACAATTAATGGGAATTTTTGTTGCTCTATATCTTCATCAGGATTTGGTATCATCAGTGATTCAAATGTGAGCCACTTGAACAATCATTTGTCAATGTTGTTTTAATTTGAAATTCATAAGAACATATGATGTTAAATATCTCTCCTGAATATTTGTGTTTTGTATATCTTCTGCAGTGAGGTATCTCTTCTGTTTAGGATTTTTTGCCTATTTCTAATGAAATATTCTTGCAGGATTTTAAGAGTCCTCTATATATTCTGCATAGCAGTCCTTTGTCAAATGCACATTTTAAAAATATATTTTTGGCAATTCTGTGGTTCATCTTATTTGTTTGAATATTCCTTGTAGGAGAACATAATATAACGTGCTGGGATTCATTTTCATGAAGACTAGTTTAACAATTATTTCTTTCACCTATCTTTTTATTAGTGTTGTTTCTGAGAGTTAGAACCATATTTAGAGACATCTAGGTTTTTCTCCTATATTTTAGAAACTTTAGAATGTATGTTTTACTCTTAGATTGATAGGTCCAACTTGACTTAATTTTTATTAGAAGTGTAAGATCTTTGTGTAGATTCATTTTACTTTTGCCTATTAACATCCAGTTGTTCCAGCTTTATGGTGATACTTTGCACTATTTTTACTCCATTAGATTTGATGACATTGACACCAATCTCTAAGCTCTCAGTTCTGTTCTTTTTATCTGTTTATTATTTTCTGTATATCACACTGCTTTCATCATTTCAACTTTATAGTAAATTTTAAATTTCTAAGGTGTCATGTCTCCAATTTTGTTATTTTCTTTCAATATTTAGTTGGATAATCAACATTTTTTTTTACTTCTCATAAAAATTTAGATTGAGTTTGTTGAAATATGTAATTCAATCCAAGTGAATTGCTTGGGATTATGTTGAAAAACAATGGATTGAAAAGTATACCTTGACAATCATGAATCTTCCTTTTTAAAATCACAGAATACCTCTCCAAATATTTATTTAGTGTCTTTTGCTATAATTCCAGGAGAGTTATAGTTTTCCTCATACAGATTTCATACATATTTTGTTCGATTTGCAATTGAATTTTTCTTCTTTGGCCATTGCAGTGCAAATGGTAACTTCCACTTGTTCATTGCTAGTGTAGAAGAAAGCAATTGATTTTTGTGTGTAAATGCATTTCCCCAAACGCATGGCTATTACACGGGCTTTATGTCAATTCTTTTGCATATTCTACATTGACAATCATCTCATCAAACATTTTATTTCTTTGCATCATGTGCTTCTTTCAAAAAGTATATATCAGTTGGTCCTACATTTCTTCGATAATTTTTCTCTTATTTTAGTCCCGTTTTTTGCTTCATTTTTGTATTTTTGAAGTTTCTATTGTCATACACTCAAACTCAGAGATGATCCATCTCCTAATGATCCCATTAAAAACATTCATCATTTCTGGTTTTTTTTTTTACTTTCTTGTATTTCTTTTTGGCATTTTCATAGAATTTCAGTCTCTCTGCCTACATTATCCATCTGTTCTTGCATGTTGCTACTGTTTCCAGTAAAGCCCTTAGCATATTGATCTAGTTCTATTTGTACGCTTTTTTAATTCATGGTTCAATAATTCCAAATTCCCTGTCATATCTGACTCAAATTTTGATGCTTGTTCTGTCTTTAAAGTGTGTTTTATAGTATGTCTTGTACATTTTTTGTTGGAAAGCAGAACGAATGTACTGGGTAAAAGAAACTGCAGCAAATAGGCCCAAAGACTTAGGATTACTTCTCAGTCTTTTGGTTAGCTTGTGCCCTGGGACTGTGAATTTTATTAGTGGATGTCAGCATGTAAATTCTTTATGTGTAATCTGGTAACTGGAGGTGGCCAGATTTTAGGGTTTGGTTCTTCCCTTCCTCCAAATCAGTTAGGTTTTGATAAACTCTTAGATTAGTCACTGGTTAAATGAGCTTTATCTGCATTTTAGATACATGGGTCTTAATAAGAAAAACAGGATGCTCTGTTATTTTTCAAAAGGATTCCTTTTTGCCTGCCTCTGCCAGAAGCTCCAGGGAGTTTTCTCTCATTTTCGCTATAATGACCTGGTAGAGACTGAAACCCTTCAAGTCAAATTCACAAAGATGAGGTGGGGGTGATTATCCATAACTAAGTGGCAGAGCTTTATCTCTCAGGCTGTCCAGAGTGAACTTCAGGAACTCATCAATTATAGTAGAGTCTCCTACCTCCGAATTGGTTCACACAGATTATCTACTCATGGGTTTCTGCACAGGTAGGGTTTTGATTCTCTGTATCATCTGACCGGGTGTCTCTCCAATTTGGGAGCAGCAGTTGGCCTTGTGATCTAACTTCCTCCTGGATTTAAGAAGAGTTGCTGATTTGTCATTTTTCAAAAGCTTTTACTATGTTATTAGAATGAAATGGTAGCTTGTAAGCTCCCTACATACCTGACCAGAACCTGTAAATATATTTTTTATGTAAGAAACATACTTCTAGATTTATAAATTAAATACATGCATATGTAAATATATACATATATATTTATATCAACTGAGAGTGTTGTGTTTTATAAACATTGAGACTATGATTTAGGGTTAGGCATACGAACACAGCATTATAAGCACAGAACAGTTGTGTGAGATTTCATGAAATTAAAATGCACCTAAATTTATCTAAGTAATGTTACCAACCTAGACAGGTGGAATCCCTAAGCATTTAATTTTATTTTACTAATTTAATTAAACTACATTTCCATATGTTTTATAGAATAAGAAGTGAACTGGGAATTGGATGAGTCCTTAGAGAATATCCTAATTACCTCTTGAGCAGCAAGGACTATTATTATTGTGATCTCCTCTGTAAGATGGAAATCCCTTGATCACTGTACATACACAGAAATACAAACCCTGTAATTTTTAATCATTTTGTGGACACAAGGAAGAGAAATAGGGCATTAGTGTGAAGTAGATTTTGGAGGAAACACTGTACCTAATGCTACAGTGAAAATCCTAAAGTGCATACATATTCTGGTTAAAACAAATGGTATGGTATTTTTTGTAATTAATTGTAGGATATAAAATAAGGCTAGGGTTCAGTTTCTGCATTTACACAATTATTTATGTGATTTTGAGTAAATTCCTTAACCTACAGACTCCTCCACTTTCTCACTTATAAAATGGTTATAAAGTTACCTCATGGAATTGTAGTGAGGATAGGCTGATATGTTTATATAAAATATATGGCATTATTAATGACACACAGTAAATGTATTAATTAGGACTCTAGTGTCTGGAAAGAAAATTAAGCATGTCCTCAAGTAATATAGAAACATTTTAGTTCCTATGACTGAAAGAACTACATGTCACTTTTGTTTTGTTTGCTTTTTGCGAATGAATTTTGCTATGTTATTCTGGTTCACCTTCAACTTGCAATCCTCCTGTCTCAGCCTCTTGGATAGCTTGGAAGACAGACATGTCATTATGCCCAGCTTCTACATATCGGTTATGAAGGACTTATTAGCAAATATTTCTTCTCCTTTTGTTTCTCAGATTCACATTCTCCTATTTGGTGTCCTAGTTAGACATGCTTTAGGGCTCCTCATTATAAGATGGCAGCAGCTGCTGCTTGCATTTTCTCAGTAAAGAAGACAAAGTGTCTGATTTTTCTCAGAAATCCCAACAAGTACTGCATATCATTGGCTCTGAGTGATATTTTTCTTTTTTCTCATCACAATTTCCATCACTCTCAGCTCATTATAAATAATAGGTTTAGAGTGGGCACTTTTCCTGGTGTAAGTTGGAATAAGTTTACCTATAGATGGATGCAATTGAAACACCCTCTTAGTAAGTTATCAGAAGTAATAACTGTCGCATTGCACTTATTGTAATGGAATCTTAGGGCTCTTTTAGAGAAGAGGAAAAAATATGCACTGGAGGAAGGAAACTTGCTAATATGAGTTTAAAAACGTTAGAGGTTCAGCTAATTCTGTTTTCTAAAATATTGACTCAAAGGTAAGAAATTTAAACAGGAAATAAATACACAGAGGCAAACCACTGAGACACTAAGGTTAGAGACAGCAGGGACCCCATCAGATACTGGCAGTATAAGGAAACCAGCGAAAACCAAAAAGTCATTATATAGATATCATCAGTGCACTGTGGTCGTCTGACCGAGTCCCCTTAGATATCACCCTAATTATCTGCCCAATCTAACATCTTCTCTAACATCTTCTACTTAAGATTAAAATGCAAAAAAAGACAAAATATTCTAGCAAATAGAAGTCTCTTGTTTACTTCCCATGCTGTTGCTTTTTAAACAACAATTCTTCTCGATGAATAGTGGTCAAACTAGATTCCTAACACTTCCTTTAATTCCACATCCCTCGAGGTTTTTATAGGTAAGTGGTCACAACGAGAGACCATACTCAGGTGAAATAAATCACACCTGCATGTGCAAGCACCGCATTGTCTCACTAGTGTAAAACCTGAAAGAGTTAATACAAACTCGGAGGTATGATAGTCATTGTGAAATGATAGGAAAGTGCTCAAGGGTAAAGGGCAACTGGGATGTGGGAAAAGAGAAGGGAAAGAAGGAAAAATTTTGTATGTATATATATACATGATAGTTAACATAGTTGATCTACTGTCTTCTATTTCTTTGCTGAAACAGTTAATGAGTCCTTGATTGATCAGTATTGCATGTCTCTATTTGTTTTTCATGAGAAACCACTTTTAAGATATCAATATGATAATACAACAAGCATTGTTAATTTCCTATCACTTTGTAACTCTGTATTGTTTGTATTGTTCTTTTGCTATTTTCTAAATGATTGTCTGTCTGTTAAAAAAAAAGAGACACTGGAATTTTTAAATTTAACATCCACTTTAAAAATAATATCACCTTTCTTTTTTTTCCACCTTCTTTCTTGACCTTAATAGTTTTTCTAATACAAAAAAATTTTACAGTTTTTAAGTTATTTATAATATTTACATGTGTGTTCTACTGATACCAGTTATTAAAGGTTTATAAATCGCTACTTCTTCTTAGGTCTTTCTTTTGGGCCCCAGACCAGAGATTTGATCCCCAAATATCTGACAGATAACTCATGCTCAATATGCCTGACAATAAATTTATTTTCCCCACCCCAAGTCTGTTCCTCCTGTTATATACCTTCTTGGTGAACATCATAATTTAGCCCATCTCCCATACTTAGAGCAAGACCTTTCCTTCCCTTGATTCCTCCCTCTTCACATTTACCCTACTTCCATATACTTTTTACAATTTTGATTTATAAAAAATCTTAAATCTATTTTTACCTTAGGTCACAGTGATTGCCCTAATTTAAGAGTCCATGAGCTCCCGTTTGGAAAAATAATGCAATTTTTCAAAACCAGTATTTATTGAATAACTGCTAGATTCTAGGTACCATTCTGGCTGCCAAAACTGATCATCTGGCAATGATCTCAAAAGACATAAAAACTACATGCTGGTGGGAAAAGTATAATTCACCTCGTCATGTAATGATGTTGATTTTTTAATGAAAAATATGAGGATAAACAGTAGCAGGGTTTGTGATATAGTAAGACAACCTGGATCAATCTATGCAAACACGTATTATTTGAGCAGAGATATAAAAGAGATAAAGACAAAAGCATTCTCTCTTCTTCACACACCCATTGGTCTCTGCCAACTTCTAACTGCTTCCAAAACAATCTCTTTCTCGATGTTTGAAGTTATTTCTTGTCACCGTTATGGTTTAGATCTAAAATGTCCCCCAAAAGTCTGCATTCTATGTGCACACATATTCACCTATCTTTAGGTTATTTGCTCCTGTTGTTTTCTTTAAATTTCCTTTTTTTTTTTTTTCTGGTGTGTATGTGTGTGTGTGTGTGTGTCTGTGTGCAATGCTTTATATTCTGAATTAGGGACAAAAGGAAATTGCACATACATAAAGTGATAAGTTTATGACAGATTGTTCATAGGACTGTAAAAGGAAGATGTGATAGCAAACTTGAGAAAGATAAGGAAAACTCATAGGAATAAGGGGTGTTAACTCCAAGCACTCTGAGGTTTGTATTTTCTGAAGACAAATTTCTGTGTAGCGGCTGAATGGAGTGAAAGATGCTTGAGGCTTTCAAGTAAGTTTCTGCTCTGATATAGATGAAATTTACATTCCCTTTTAATTCTCTGGTAGACAGCAAAACTCAGAGTACTAAAACAATGGGCCATCTGTTATTTTTAATACCATTTACTGATCATTTTACTATGTGAGGCCGAGTTAAACATATCATCAAATAGCATTCCCAATATCGCTTTGTGGAAGCATTATTTTAATGATGTGTTAGTATGACAGACTGTTCATTTTCTTCAGTAAGTATCAAAGCAATATCTCCTTAAGAATGGGCTTTGTAGTGGAAGAAAGCCTGTATGGTTTTTCCACAAAAACGTGTAGTATTCAGGCTTTTAAAAACTGCCATTAATTTGCATGTTGAGTAATTTGAAAGTGATGCCATTATCCTTTGGTTTCCTACCATACTCTGTAACATCTTTATTTTTAAAGAAAAACTGTACATTTCACTTTACTTTTCCTGTACACCAACCAGTCTCTATAGTATTAGATTATATTTTTAAACAGCTATTAGTCAGAAAAATTATAGTGTAATTGCACGTGATAGTGACCCGAGCAAGGGATTAGAAATAATCTCAAGGGTTGATTTAAATATGGCAATTCCAGGACCCTGAAAAAATGACCTATTTTCTCTGCTATGTGTGCATAAAGTGCTATATATTTTACTACAAAGCCTTTCCATATTTAGATCTATTATAAATGGTTAAGACTGAAATTTAAGAGATAATCAGCCCTTCAAATAGGTGAAAATGATGAAAATAAAGACTAACATTTAATGTTAAATTGTATTCCCTTATAGATATAGCATCTAAGTAAAAAGTGATCAAAAACCTCTTTGCAAGCAAATATTTGGAAAAATTTAATGGTAATTTAATTAAAATACAGTATATCTAAGACACAATAATGGAAGAAATTATCACTTTTTATAGAAATAGGACAAAAAGATATAACGTATTTCAATCACAAAGGGAGAGATGCCAGCTTTCTCATCAGTTAATTCAATTGCCAGTTCTTTTTCCACCTAAAGTTTGCCAGGTTAGGGCTGGACAGCAGGACTGAATGATAAATGCCCTCAACGTTTTGATATGTTAGGGCATTTCAGTAAGAACCAGGGCTGCTAAGACTTTATCCCAAAGACAGGCCTCATGTTGTGATGGTCAGTGTACACCGGGAATGGACAGGATGCTTAGAAGGGGCTGTTTGCCTCAGCATCCTTGCTGGCATCGCCAATGAATCCAAGCCCTATGAGACTCCTTAGTGTTTTTTCAGGAGCTTGTGGACTGGCAGATGGATCATTTGTTTTCTTTCAGATGTAATTTTACCTCAAACATGAGAAATCAAGGTATATCATGTTTCCATGGAAATGAGAAACCATATAAACATGTCTGTGACATTCAAGGTAAGCATCTGTATTCTCATGTATGTATGATGTGAAATATCTGGCAAAAACAATCAGGTATATGATTGGTCCTATTGTTTCTTCTCATTTTTATGATAGTAATATTATTGTGGAAACCATTCTTTCAGCATACTTCATAGAAATTGACCTTTCATTGTTGGTTGCTTCTTTATAATTTAAACCTTTGAGTCAGATCTTACTTTAAAGCTGAATTCAAATTAATCAATCTTTTATTTTGAACTCCCCTCTGTTCATCTTATTGAATATGACTTCAACATACAAATTTCAGGTACAGTAGAGCTTCATTAATAATGATTCTAGCAGAAAATAACATATAAAATTATTTTGAACAGAATGACTCTAATATGAAATATCTGATAAAATATCTTATTATCTCTAGAACACTAAAACTCTAAAAGGTATTTCATAAGACATTTTCATTGCCCACCACATCTTCTAAACTTTTCATTTATCTAACATTTTAATATTGAATTACACACACTAGATAGTGAATAACTCAGTTATAGTCTGTAAAAACAAATCTGAATCAAACTTATCTTTTACGAAAAATGTCCAAAATTATCCAAATGTATCTGAATTTATTTTTAGGAAAATGCTATGGCTTAAGTAATGATACTGTCTTAAAATAGCAACTGACATGCTAACAAAAGAATATGACCAATAATTAAATTATTGCATACTATGACACTATTCAATGCTATCACAGGCATGATGCATTGATTATGTAGCTCTTCTCCCAGCTATTTGAGGAGAAGAGTTTCCATTTTTGGAATTTTCAAAAATGAAACAGTGCTCCAGGAAAGGGAAATGAGGATGGAAAGTGGGGTTGTCAGCAGTAAATCTACATTAGCTACTCATTTTGTGAATTGGAGAAATTAAGACCTTTTCTCTAATTTTGATAATAGGATGTATGATTTATCAAGCAAGTAATGCTTGTCTTTGATTTCAAGTAGAATTTCTCTTTAAATGTGTCTCTACTCCTGCCATTTTATGTTCCTAGCTGTTTCCTAGTTTACTATTTTTATTACATTTCAAAATCTATGGTAGTTTGATATTCACCTACCACCTTTTTGTCTGTACATCTAAAGTTTTCTTTAATGTTTAGATTTCACACCCACATGTTTATCAGTGAAGTGTTGTAAAGCATTTTTTAAATCATAAGTCAGAAAAAATACACAAAATGATTCAGCTTTATATTTCAAAGTAGATCACAATATTGAATATTTGTTAAGGTTTTTAAAATAAATTATATAGTTTATATAAGATTCTGATTATGCCAATCCCTAGAAGCATATTTGGCTTCTGTACCACATCAGAAAATACTTAAAATCTAGCTCCTTCCTTCATAGACCTTGTTAATTCAAATGATATGCAATCTGTGTTCATTGTTATTACAAAAGTAATATATTTTGGGTGATTAGCAGCAATTGAAATAAAAACAAAGTTTGCTCTTTGCAGCTCAATAAAACTTTGCACTACATAGGTATTGGCTAGAAAAAAACAAAGAAGTACTGGCTAGTGGAACTACAGTCAATACTTCAAGTTCGTGATAAATTCAACCTAGATGTCAGTGCTGACATAAAAAACAAAGCAACAGTTATAATTTACCAAAGCTTGTTTGACAGTACAACAGTTACATCAGCCAAGTTGTAAAAAGACAATGCATGGCATACCTTTAATTAAAGTTTAAATCTGCTCCTCTTGATACCATATCAGACTAAGAAACACCAGCTTATATGCTCTTTAGAAACACAGAAATTGTACATGATACATGTGGCCCTTTCTTTTCAAGGCCTGATTCTTGGTTCCTGCTTCTGAAATACAGTGTTTCATTTTAAGGAAAACTACATTACCATGCTAAATAAGGTCCTCAACTGTTAAGTGTAACGCAATTTCTGCAATAAAATTAATTTTATAGCCAGCTTAAAAGATTTTATGCAGGTTAAATGCTTTTAATTACTATCTAAATTTTGTTCCTTAGAATGCATAAATGAAACACTTCCACCCTCCATAAAAAATTAATAAATGTATAATGTCTGTAGTTTTTTTGTATGATTTCCATTGTTTGAGTGATGCCAAAATGCCAGCCATTGTCAACCGGGAGCTAATATGGTCCTTTTTTGGGGCAGTGGGATAGATGATTTAGTTGCTGGTGCCATGACTAAAACCAGCTCTACTAGTGGAAGATGTAGACAATTCTCTTATCAGTTTTGAGGTTAATATCAATTCAAATAAAAATATGTGTGAGTATAGATTTATAATCATCTCACAAATGGACACAGGTGATCTTCAGGAGAGATGAATGAAAGTGACAGATTCATTCCAACACACCTATCACCAAGGTTGTGGAAGCATCTGAATGTGGGTATGATTGTAATCATATGAAGAGAAAATGTATTATTGCTCAAATATACATGTGAGCATTAAATCAATAACCTCCTAGACTTGCAGAAGGATTCAAGGTAGTATCTCTTTTTATTTAACAGTGGCAAAATTTAGCGCTTATTAAAGGTAGGAGAAAACAGAAAGGTAGGTAGGCTTTGCAGAGTGAGCTTGGGACAAGTAAAAGTAGGAAAAGGAAAGAAAATACACCCTAGACAATAGGGTGGGCTATGGTGAAAAGACACTTTAGCTTCAGTGTGGTATTTTTTAAAATAATTTTTTATATAGCAAAGAATTTAAAATGAGGATAGAATTTGACAGCTCTAAATTTGAATTTCCCAAACTTCCATGAATTAGTTACATTATCTCTAGGACACATTATTTAATCTTGTTCATCCTGCTTTGTCATCTGCTATTTTAATAATAAATCAGTTGCCTCAAAATGTTATTATCACACTTAAACATAGTATGGTAAGCTCCCAACTTACAAACATTCGAGTTGTGAACTTTTGCAGGTGTACTGTGTGCTTTACAAGTGTTCTGTGTAAGACGCACTTTGCCGGATTATGAACAAATCTGACTTAGGGATGTTCTCCTGGAACAGAACTTGTTCATAAATCAGGGAGTTACTGTAATAAATAGAAATTTCCAACAGTAACCCTGTCTCTTTTATTTGTGGATTACATGTCATTTTTTCTTCCTTACCTACTCTTTCTATGGACTCCTGGAAACCACTGAGGGAAAAGAGATGTGTTCAGATTTTAAAGACTCATTTATTCACCTTCATTATGGAGACAGTGTAGAGAATCACTAACATGAGGGAAATGATACCAATAAAAATGTCAATGCATTCTATAAAATATTTCATTCATTCTTAGAAATTATAAATTAACTAGTCAAGTAGCACACCTATGTTCTTTCATACTGATTATATTTAAGATAGCCACTCTAGAAATAAAATGGGAAATGTCCTCAAGAGATCCATTACTACTATTCTTTGCTTAACTCTAGACAATATTTAATGATAGAGCTATCACATTCAGAAACTCTTACAGGTACAAAGGATGGTTAGAAATTATCTACTCTATGTAGTCATTCTGCCAGAATGACCACCTTTCCCTATTTCCAGGTCTGGTGAGCAGTTTTCATGCTTTTTGCCTTGGCCACTCTAAGCCACTGAAACTAATTATCTTTGAGAGTAGATAAGCCACTGGGAGGTGGCTCAGACTCAGAAAGCATGGGTGACCATGCTCCATAACAGTAGAACATGATCTCTAAGGTTCTATTGCAGAAGAAAAAGACCCCACTTCAATGAAGAGTTCAATGTGATAAACTTGACCAAGACTGCAAGATCAGAAGCTACTAATTGTGCATGAATCTCTTGTATTTTTGTTCCTATTCATTCTTGCTCATTCAGGGCCCCTTCCCGAATATAGTGATGCTTTAGTTATCAAATGGCTCCAAGCTCAATCTATCCACTACTAGAATAGTAAAGTTTGAAAAGAAATCTTCTTGTCCTCATTAATTTGCTCAATAGTCAACTGAACACCAGACTTGAAAAATCTTGTAAGGCCTAGGGTGAGTCACATGGCACATCTGGCTGCAGACACAGTGGGGGTGAGCTTCACAGTCTGCGTGCCCCTCTCAGCCAGACAACTCATAGTACTTGTGTTTATGCATCAGAATAGTCATCACTGTGCTTTTTGTGTGTGTGCCCAATTTGTGTAAAACATCATAACTGGGGCTCCAAAGAAAGTTAGTGGTACCAGCAGAAAAGCTAAGAGGGAAATTATGAAAACAAAAACAATTAAAGAAATAAATCGCTGCAAAATATGTGAACATTCTGGAAAAATGAATTTATAAGTGTAATTTTTGGACATTGGAACCAATTATTTGGTTTCCCATCATTTCCTAGGGGAAAAATACATTTAATTCTCAAAGTTTTGGGTGTTTAAACACGAATCTGGAATGAATTGTGTTTGCCAATGGAGGTATCACTGTATACTTTTTAGTGAATATTAAAATCTCTATTGTTATATATTATGTTTATTTACACACAACTCACCATCATTCTGTTACCCTTCATTTGAAGGAGAAAATTTTTAAAAGAAACTGAGGTGTTATTTTACTGTTTTGTGGTTTTAAAATTATTTTCTATCGTTTAATTGGTGATTTGATGGGGCATGGCTGAAACTGGATACTTTAAGCCATTTAATAGGCCATAAAACTGGCCAATTTTGTCTCTTTGTATTTGTGCTTTATTGTATTATGATTGATCTCATTTTCCAGTGCACAAATTTATCTTAATTAATGATGAAGAATCTCATACATTTGTATCTATCAATTAGAACTTTAACTCTATTTAATTTCTTTCTTTCTTTCTTTTTGAGAGATGATCTCACTGCACAGTTCAGTCTTGTCTTGAAATCACTATGTAGCCCAGGCTAGCTACGAACTTGCAGTAATCCTCCTGCCTCTGCCTCCCAAGTGCTAGGATTACATCTATTCCATTTCTTAATATTTTACTTAGACGTACTTTTTCTAATGCTAAGTTAAGCACGCAGTTATGCTTCTGGGTCGTTGCCCTTCTCTGCCTTTTCCTATATATGTCTTTACTTATATACAAAGGGAAGAAATGCTGATGGATTTGGTCGGCACATTACTAATTAACTGAGCTCCACTTAATAGTGAGCAGGCTTTGTGGATGCTCAAAATTCACAGAAAGGCTGTGGCTCTCCTTCTCCTCTGATCCCTACTTTTGTAAAGTAAAATACCTTGACTCCTTCCCTTCCTCAGTGAAGCAAAGTTGAAACATAAAACCAGCTTCTCCCAACACCTGCTATGCTAGCTGATGACTCAGAAGGATAAGTGCCCCGCTCATGGGCCTTGAACCCCAGCTTCACATGGCCACTCGGGCACAACAGAGTCACCACATCAGAGTGCAGGCTCAAGATAAAGAACCAGTTAGGAAAGTTTTTAAATTTCTCACTTAGAAAAATAAATCCAGCTTGTTGCCTGTGTTCATTTAATCGGACGTAATCTCACTGTATCTGGTCTCTGGGTCCTTCCTCGTGGGCCTCGTTTCCTTGCTCTGTTTTCTGTCAGCCCTGAGATAAGCATCATTCCTCTCCCAAGCCTCTCCACCTTGACATTTCTACCATCAAGCCCTTGGCCATTGACTGAGGCCCCTGAAATCAAGAGCCAGTTGCACCGTTCCCTACCTTAAATTGTGGCTAGTGCATATTTGGTCTATGCAATGAGAGAGTAGAACAACGCAGCTTTTAAATTTTCTATCCTTATTAATAAAAATGATCTAGAAGTATAAGTAAACATGCTATTGAATGAACTTGTAAATTAAACTCAACTTTTATTGTATATTCCATATGAATAAAAATGAAGGATACAATTCAATTAATAAATACAGCATTTGCTATTGTTTGAAATATTCGTTTACTACATAGGGAAGAGAAGAATAGATGGGAATCGTTTCGTACAATGATTTGAAACTCTATTCTTTTTATATAAAGGAACTGAGAATTTGATGTCTCAAAGAAAAAAGTTTAAGAAAGATTTTTTTGAAGCCTTAGAGATTAGATTTAAAAGCCAGGAAAAACTTTCTTAGATTGTAGTGTTACAGAGCATACCAATCTTTAAATCCATCAAAACCTCCCTAGAATGCTAAAACACAGTGTGTGTGAACAAAGCACAAGTGATTTGAGAAACATCAATTTTTTAAATGTCCTAAACCACAGGCTTAAAAAGTACAAAAGAATGTGCTATAATATGGATTTGTGAATATACACTGTAGAGCTGACTATTAACAGCCTTTCTTTGGCCTTGAAGTATGTCCCACAAAATAGTTTTTATTGCTACATGAAGAGGAAGATAAATAAAGGTAAACTAAAAGACCAGAAGAGGTATCTACTGAGAGTAAAAGCTTGCAAAGCCATATTTGATTCCATTTGTACAAATCATCTGTCAATTAATATCAAAATTATTGTAATAAAAATATGTCCTCTACTATTTTGTACAGAATTATTTCTCTTAGTTTTAGGGAATTTAAATGGAAACACTATTTGTTATATTAACTATAACCATCAAAAATCTGTGATAGATAAAATGAGAAAATTGTTCACAAGGTTGATATAAATCAAACTTGTAAGAACTTATATTTGAAGAACATCAAGTGTTGACTAAAATAAGTAATATCTAAAAATATGAGTATATTATAAATGTCATAAAGAACATAAGTTTGGTTAAAATAGAAATTAAGAAGGCAATTACATAATATGAAGCCAGATAATCTAACTAGCTTATTATTGGAAACGCCATAGTAGTTAGACTGTATGCCAAAACACTTGAAATTAAAAAATTTCAGAGTTTTTTCATTTCTCTTTGAAGAAAATGGGAGTATTCCAAAGTAAAACCTTTTAACAGAATTTAGACATTTCTGAAAATATAAGACCGTTTCAAAGCATTCATGATAAAACAACTTGTGAAAAGCAATAGAAAATTATTAGAACCAACTGATTATTTATCTGAATAGAAATACATGTAAAATGATTTTCAACAGAGGTAAATTTTAGCCCCTAAAAATGCAGTTATGGGAACCAGCCAAATGCCATGACTGATTTTAAAATGTTAGCAAAATGGAATTTATGAACCAAGGAATGCAATACTTAATTAAACAGATTATAACACTTAGATAATTAATGAGATACTGTAATGTTTCCTTTATGCAGAATCCATTCTCTCATATGGCATTAAGACTGACAATGAATTCAAAATCCAAATAAAGCAATGAACCTCTTCCTTCGGAATTCAGTTTAAACTTTCTCTTAGTTAATAGTTCTGAATTTGTCGTTTGGTCTCAAAAAGGAGCTCTTCCTTGAAAACCATTCCCAGAAAGAAAATCCTCTAAAGGATTTACTGAAGAGGATAATTTAAATTGCTCACAGTGATCATAAGGGATATGGTTTAGCTACTTTTAATGAGATAACAATTTATAAGTTACAGCACACCAAATTATAATAATTGCCATTTTAGAGGGAAAGAATTAGCAATAAAGCTGCTATCAAGCTTCATCTCTTGTTGCTTGAGAGCCTCATAGGCTAAGAGATTAAGGCAGTACCCCACTGACAGCTGATACTGGCCTGGACAGGCATAGTAGCAATGTAAAATACAGTGATGAAGTATTTATCTTAAAAGCAAACTTTCTTGATTTCCTTTTAGATTAAGTATAGGACAAGGGGAAAATAACTGTTAAGAATGATTCATTAGCATTGAGTTTAATTGAAGAATGGTGTATTTTTCAACTTTCCCACTGCTAGTAGAAAATACCCTCCATCCACAACATGAAAGAGTAGAGGTTCATTTTCGCTCCTGGTTTTGGAGTGTTCACTCCATGGTTGGCTGTTTTCAGTGCAGGAATATCATGGCAAAAGAGCACACTGGGACAAAGTTGCTCCTTTTGTGCTTGACAGGAAGCAGAGCAAATGAGAAAAGTTCAGGAGGAAAAGGCCAAAATCTAGATTCAGTCCTCAAAATCTCTATGATGCACCATCATCAAGTAAGTCCTCCTTAATATCTTTCAGATATTAACTCATCAGAAAGTAAACCTGTTGATGAAGTCAGTACTCTCACAATCAATCACCTCTTCAGAAGTCTCTAAATCAAATGAAAGTGATAATCAAGATAAAGCAGCACAAATAGAATCATCATGTACAGATACAGGGCAGCAAGGACTGAGGGGAAGACCATAGGTTTAATTTTTGAAATTATGATATAATGTGGTGTTACTTACTGTATTTAAAGCATAAGTATAAAAAGCAATTGAATATATAAATCTAGAGTTCATCAAAACTATGTGGATTAGAGATAACCAAGTTTGCTTAACTTGAGTGACCATTACCTATCAGCTTGACTATGTTCTGATATTCATACAAAATGTTACTTTTTAAAATCTTAAAATTCTGTAAACATGGGTACACATATATCGCTGTGGTATGATGTCTTTAATTCTTCTGGGAAAATACCTAGAAGATGAATACCTAGGTTAAGTGGGACTTCTAATCCTAGTTTTGTGAGGAATCTCCAAATTGATTTCCACAGTGGTTTCACCAATCTACACTCCCACCAGCAGTGGAGTAGGGTTCCTTTTTCCCTGCAGCCTCTCCAGCATTTGATATTGGTTGATTTCTTGATGGTAGCCATTCTTTCTGGGCTGAGATGGAATCTCGGTGTTATTTTAATTTGCATTTCTCGAATGACTAATGATGTTGAACATTTTTTCATGTATTCATTCTCCATTAGTATCTCTTCATTAGAGAAGTGTATGTTCATCTCAGATGCCCAATTTTGGATTGGGTCTTTGAATTTGGGAGGCCTGATTTTTTTAATTCTTTGTATGTCATAGATAGAAGTCCTTTGTCTGACGGGAAGTTGGCTAAAATTTTTTCCCAATTTGTGAGTTTTCTTTTTACTTTATTGGTGATTTCTTTAGATGTGAAAAAACTTTTCAATAAAATGAAATCCCAGTTATTCATTCTTGAAGTATTTCCCGTGCAGTTTGGTTTCTGTTCAGAAACTCTCTGCCTACCCCAATGTCGTCAAGATTTTTACTTACTTTCTCTTCCAATAAATTTAGTACTTCTGTTTTAATATTTAGATCTTTGATCCATTTTGACTTTAATTTAGTGCATGGTGAAAGACATGGGTCTAATTTTAGCCTTCAGCATGTGGAAAGCCAGTTTTTCCAGCACCACTTATTAAAGAGGCTATCTTCCTTCCACTGAAAATTTTTGGCCCCTTTGTCGAAGATTAGGTGACTGAGTGTGTTTGTAGTTGTATCTGTATCTTCTAATCTGTTCCATTGATCTTCAGGTCTGTTTTTGTGCCAGCACCATGCTGATTTTACCACAATAGCTTTGTAATATAATTTTAAGTGAGGAATTTTGATGCCTCGTGCCTTTCCTTTGTTTCCCAAGATTGCTTTTGCTATTCTAGGCCTTGTCTGGTTCCAGATGAACTTTAGGAGGGTTTTCTCTAGATCTGTGAGGTATACCAATGGCATTTTAATTGGGATTGCATTGAAGCTGTACAATAACTTTGGGAGTATGGCCATTTTCACAATGTTGGTTCTTCCCATCCATAAGCAATGAATATCTCTCCATTTTCTGATATCCTCTTTGATCTCTTTTTTCAGAGTACTAATATTCACTGTAAAGATCTTTTACTTCTTTTGTTAGATTGATTCCTAAGTATTTCATCTTTTTAGATGCTATTGTGAAAGGTGTGGCTTCCCTAATTTCTCTCTCAGTCTGTTTATTTCTTGTGTACAGGAATGCTATTGACTTTTGCGTGTTAACTTTGTATTCAGCTATGCTACTGAATTTTGTTATTAAATCCATGAGCCTTTTCCTGGAGTTTTTGGAGTCTTCTATGTAGACTATCATGTCATCTGTGAATAATGACAGTTTCACTCCTTCCTTTCCTATCCTTATTCCTTTTTTTTCTCTCTTTTGTCTAATTGTTCTAGCCAATATTTCCAGAACTATACTGAATAGGAGTGGTGACAGTGGACATTCTTGTCTTGTTTCTGATTTTGAAGAGAAAGCTTTCAGTGGGTGTGGTGGCACAGCCTGTAATCCCAGCACTGGGGAGGCTGAAGCAGGAGGACCATTGTGAGTTTGAGACAAGCCTGGGCTACAAAGTGAGTTCAAGGCCAGTCTGAACTGCACAGCAAGGCCCTGTTGCAGAAAGAAAAAAAAAGTGAAAGTTTTCAATTTTTGGCCATTTAGTATGATGCTAGCTGTTGATTTATCATAAATGGCTTTGATCAGCTTGAGGTAAAGGCCATCTATTCCTATTTTCTGCAGGGTTTTCAACATGAATGAGTGTTGGACTTTATCCAAGGCTTTTTCTGCATCAATGGAAATTATATGTGCATCCATGTTTATAGCAGCATAATTTATTATAGCTAAAACTTGGAAACAACCCAGATGCTCATCCACTGAAGAATGGATAAAAAAGTTGTGGTACTTTAATACAGTAGAGTATTATTCAGCTATTAAAAAAGATAAACTCGAGGCTTTTGTAGGTAAATAGATAAAACTAGAGACCATACTCAAAAGTGAAATAAATCAGACCCACATGTGTAAACATCATATTGTCTCCTTGGTGTAGGAACCTGAAAGACAAGGTAAAACTCAAAATGTACAACAGATGATAGGAAAGGGAAAGAAATTGCTCAAAGGAAGGAATAACTGGGATGAGGGAAAGAAGGAAAAAGAAAGAAGGAAGGCAAAACATAAGTATATATATGAATAGCTGCAATGACTGTATTGCTGTAGTCTGATGGAGTATTGAGATGATCTGTTAAAGCTTACAACTTTTTATGTTCTCATGGACTTTGCATGCTTGTGTCTTGTGGTCTGAGCAACTGATTTGAAGGTAATATGCAATGGAATTACAATGGTGAACTCCTACCATCTTGTCTAGTGAAACTCTGTATTATCTCTAATGTTTTATCGAAGAATTACTTCCTTATTCTCTTTAATGGTTTAAGAAGTCTTTCATTCTTACATCTAATAATCTCAAAAATGTAACTGAGGATAGTGATATGCAATGTAACAACCACTGTTGATTTGTCTTAATTTGCCTTGAGACCCTGTATCACTTTGAATGTTCTTGCTTTGATTTTTTTATGTTCATGCTACTAGTATACTGCTACTGTTCTACTTTTTTGTTCATTTGTTTCTCATGTACTACTCTCTTTAAAATAAAAAAATCATAAAATCTTAAAATTCAATAAATATGAAATTTAAGAAATAAAAAAGTGAATTTACTATAAAGTAAACATGAAATCAATCTCAGGCAATCAAATTTTGGATCTTGCTTCATAATCTCATTGTATTTCTTAATATATGTGAATTACTTCCTAATTTATGGAACCAGTGGAGTAAACAATGTTTCTCTATTTCTTTCTTTCCTGTGGATCCTGAGATTTTCGAAAACAGAACTTCTTCAGCCCATTGTTGCTAATTAGAAACACATTCAACACACATTACAGCCAGTATAAAGCTCTATTAGTCTCACATCAGATGTAGTTTTCGTAAGAAAAGAGCTTATATAAAATAGCTTTTATTAGAAATATTTTATTGATAATCTAATATTTTGTACAATTAAAGAAATACACTTACTTAAAATGTTAGAAATTGATGAATTAACTTTGAGTTTGCATTTGTAATGATTCTAAGGTATAAATTTGTACAACACTGGATTTGATAAAGACTGTATGATGACTCATCATTTTAATGGAAGTTTACAAAGAATAATTTCAACACTCTAAAATGGCATGATTGATTAATATGTCATGCTATTTATTGTGTTATATGATAAATATAATATGATTCATTTTGACATTCTATAAATATTGCAATGGATTATTAAAGCGATAAAATCCACTGGCAGAAATATAATGAGATCATGTCACATTTATATAAAAGCTGGATGATGAATTGTGCATCCTACAGAGGCTGTTATAATCTCAGTAAGATTTAAAGGGAGGATTCCTGAACCACAAAGCAAAAGAAAACAACCTTAAATCCTATTCAGGGCTCAATTAAGAATAGTGATTAACAACAGTTATTAAGAGCACAGAATAGTACAGTACTACAGAAAGATTAAGATCTGTACTGCCATAACATAGACAGCTTTTCAATATAGAGAGTACGACTTAAATAATTGAGCTTAATATAGTGCAGACAACGTTTGCAGTAACCTTTGAATGGACTCAATATGTTTGAGTAAAAACATAATTGCATCATATCTACAGACATGCCTATGTTTAAATTTTTAAAAATTAGTATGAATATGAAAATTAGCTTCAGTCTGTGTTTGTGTTTCAAATTTTACTTTGAGCAATAATTTCCATTCATATGTTAACAGTATGAAAACTATTTTTTATTTTAAAGAAAATAATAAGAAAAATGGAAAAAGAACAATAGCAAAAGGCCAGCAACATAGACAAAAACAATAAAAATGATACAAGGTTTCAGAACAAAGTGATAGGAATTAACAGTGGTTGTTACATTGTATATTATTATCTTCAACAAAGTTGCTCAGATTACCAGATGTAAGAATGCAAGATTGATCAAACCATTAAAGAAAATAAAAAATAATTATTAGATAAAACTTTAGAGATAATACAGTTTCACTAGACAAGATAGTAGGAATTCACCAATGGTTGTTATATTGCATATTGTTGTCTTCAAAATAGTTGTTCAGATTACCAGATATAAACATGTAAAATTAGTCAAAAAATTAAGAATTAAGTGTTCTTTTCAATAAACCATCAGATACCAGCATTAGTTATTCCATATATATATATATATATATGTTATTCCATATATATATTATTCCATATATATGTTAGTAGTTATTCCATATATATTATTCCATATATATATATCCCATATATATATACATATATATGTATTATATATAATTTTTGTCTTCCTTCTTCTTTCTTTTTCTCGTTTCCCTCATCCCATTTGTCCCTTCCTTTGAGCAATTTCTTTCCCTTTCATATATCTTGGAAATAACCCATATTCCCATCAACTGAGGAATGGATAAAAACATGTGGTATAGTTATATAACAGAAGTATTACTCAGCTATAAAAAAAAAGATGAACTCGAGGCTTTTATAGGTAAATGGATGCAACTAGAGACCATACTCAAAAGTGAAATAAGTAGGACCCACATGTGTAAACTGTGTACCATCTCCCTAGTGTAAGAACCTGAAAGAGTAAATAAAACCCAAACCTATCTTTTTGAGGAAAGATTATTAGGAGAAATTTTACTCTTGAAATAGATTTTTTTTAGATTTATGGTGTTTTATAAATAAAATTAGCTAAATATTTTCATACAGCACAGAATATGGATAAATTAGTGGCTGATAATTTTTCTACGGTTTAGAAGTAAAACTGCCACTGTTGAATAAACTTTAACCAAATTTTTATTACCTAAATATAAGAAAAATGATACAAGAGTATATTTAGTTTTTTTCTAAAGCCACTTTATAAGCCATCTTTTGTGTGATTATAACTTGTTAGAAATTATTTACTATATACTGTGACAATTTTATAATTAAACAAAAATATATTCCGTATTCCTAGAATAAACTAACATAGTGATCTTTTTAAAGCAATTTTTAAAAAGATGTGTAGTTAGTTTTCATAATGGAAAGATAGATAAGGGGTACAAATGACACTTATAGTGCTACATTTTTACTTTGGTGACATTTCACAATAATTTTCCATATCAGTATCTACTTTTCCTTCAGTTTTTCCTGAAATATTGCAATTTATCTATTCCTGATAATAGAACTCTATACAATAGCATTCTGCAATTTAAAATTATTAATGGTTATAAGTTTTGCTACACTCTGGAAAAAAATGTAGGAAACAAGCACTATCACCAAAAATAATAACAAAACAAATTACACCTTTAACTTATAATTTTTGGCACAGTCGATATTTGCATAATTTAGGTGAGGAGATACTTATGCATTTCAATTCTAATATGTATCTATTTCTTTTCTGATCCATCAGAATTCAGGTGATTTTGTGTCCTAGTAGGTAAATATTTCCTTTAAAATACCTTAGAGATATTTTAACTTTAAACTGTATGTATTCCTTCAACCAGAAGATTATATTTTGCACAAAAAGAATATCTGTCTAATATTAAAGGACCTAATTCAGATGTATCTACATTTTCTAATACAATCAAAGTAATAGAATATCTTTCCTATTTTTAGAGAATGATTGCTAAAGAATTAAGGATACATTAGTTCTCAGTTCAATTTTAAATTATCAATAATTTTCTTTTAAATATGGTCATCGGAGGATAAAATGATAATTCTCTAATGATTCTCTGTAATTTTCTAATAATAGCCTTGCCTGAAGCATGAGAAGCCTGTGAGAGTTTCCCTGAATTTCTTTGTTACTGAACTTTTCATAATAGGGAAAACTATGGCCTTCACAGGCAAGTTTCCTGGGTACATTTCTACTTGACCACTTGTAAGCTGTTTGACCTTCATCACGTGTACTAATTTTCTTTCATTGCTTAACAGATTACTACAAAATAACCTGCTGAATACAGAGGAAAAGTATTGGCTCAGTTTCTGTGGATCAGAGATTTCAGTGTATGTCGAATGGGTCCCCTGCTGGGGTGAAATCCAGATGTTTTGCAATCCTGTGGTTCTCAGTGTCCTTTTCCAGGCTCATTCAGGTCATTGTAAAATTCAGCTCCTTGCAGTTGGAGGGCTGATGTCCCTGTTTCATGGTGGCTCTCAGTAGGCTTACTTTGGAGTCCTAGAGGTACAGTGAGTCCCCAGCCACATGGCCCTCTCAAATTGTGGCACCTCACTTCTCCAGAGGTGACAGAAAAATTCCCCTCTAATGAAATGGTGCTTATATAACAAGCAATCACAGCATGACTATTCCATCACTCCTGCCTTTAGGTGAGTCTAGCCTCATTTGTGCACATCTGGCTCACCCTCCTCAGAAGCAGGATACTGTGGGGAGAATAGTCCTCTGAGTGCTTGCCAAGGTAGCACAATTTTGTTTACTGATTATTAAAGTGTACTTCATTCTGTACCATTTATATTTCTTGTGGAATTCTTACAGGTGCTGAGCTTGTGTGCCAGATTAAAGAGAAACAGAGCCACGCCTTAATGGGACTTGAATGTGTTTGCTGAGACCAGTGGAGTTTCCAACCAGGATGGAATCAGAGTACACATAAACACGTAATTCTTCCCATGGATTCTGTTTCTTGCTTTTACTTTTTGTCATATGACTTAGAGACCTATATGAACAGGTTATGTGTGGGTAGAAAGCTGTGAGGTTGGTAGCACAACCACCTGTAAGGTGTTTAGTGCTTTCTAATTAAACTCTAAGAAATTCATTTGCTCACTAAGATGGAGTTGTCCAAGTCTTTATTTGGTCCACTGGTTCCCTCTCAGTTCAGAAGCAGGCATTTCTTTTATGGTTTCCCAGGAATTCACAGAAAAGATATTACACAGGACACAGAGAAAGAGAGAAAAACTGCACGTCCAAAATTGTTACTTCCTTATAAATTTTCTGGTGATCTTTGCCACATTAAAGCTCAGTCTTCTCAACTGGATAGCAGAAAGCAGTTCTCAAGAGGTCACTAAGAAGATAATTTAACCTAAGAAATGTTCTTAGAGCACTGCTTATGTGGAAGGTGGACAGGATGACAGCTCCTTTTGACATTTTGTCTAGGGAACTTGAATGGGCCTATGTTTTCTGTATGATTCTACCATGGTTAAAACTGACAGTGAAAAACTTGCTCAGTTGCCAAGTTAGGTAAATCATTTTTTTCTCTAAGGAATATGGTGTTACTTCACATATATAGGTGAAGAATTTTATTCTCCTTTGTAAAAATGAGCTGATATATGATAAAATATAAGGATGCTTCCAGAATGATTGAATAAGTTTACTAAAGAACGGACAGCAACTGCTTGCTGACTTATAAAAGGACACAAAATTACCTGAATTCTGATGGATCAGAAAAGAAATAGATACATATTAGAATTGAAATGCATAAGTATCTCCTCACCTAAATATATATGGTATAATTTGACAGTTTTTCACTCCCCTAATATTTTTGCTTCCTTCTCACTGTCTAAATTTCTGTTACTTTGTGTCTAGAAATGAAGTCAGCTAGGGTAACCGAGAATTCCAAATGCTGCAAGATCCTAATGCGATCATAAAAATCAGTTAAAGAAGAACATTAATAAGGACACATTAGTAAATGTGCTTTTGTAGACAAATATGTGTATGAGCTGATTGCAAAGGAGTTTTAAGGCTGTTGGATATGTCTACAGACCCAATTTGTCAGGGCTGATAATAAAACACTCGGAATTCTTGACGGAGCATTTTACTTCTGCAGAAGGGCGCCACCATGAGGTAGCAGGCGTGACAAGCAGCAGGGGAGCTGGGTTTGAAGCCCTAGCACATGAGAGGGAAGCAGGTGACTTTCTTCCCCAGTGGCTGGGTTGAGGGTTATGGTCTATTCTGTTTAGCGTGTTTAAGAGATGTGAGGGGTGAGGATTGCCTGGGCAGCGTTGCTTAAAGTAGGGAAGAACAAGAGAGGAGAAGGTGTGGGGAACATACGGTCCTTGGCTACTGACAAGCTATCTTAGTCTGCAGCTATGTTTCCAGAGTTTGAACTGAGCAGGCATTTCCCATAATTTCAGTGTGATCAGGACGGGCTCCGTAGGGGGGGACTAGAGTCTAAATTGCAGGCACTCCTATTTATATCCTTTGATCAAAAAGACAGGACCACAGATGAACTAAAGACCTAGTTCTATTAAAAATGGCAGTATGGTTTTTAGTGAGTCTTTTATCCATTCCCTATCTCATTTTTCTCATGCCTGGAGCAAAAAAACATGACCTAAAACTTATTGAAGATCCATATTATTATGTTTACACATCTTTGGTTCTAACTCTGAGCCCCCAAAACAGCCTGTAGTCACAGGTCACTAGCCATAGCTTGAAAGAAGAATGTCCCATAAGACTGAGGGTTGTGAAATCGTCACCTTGAATCCCCGTATCAGTATCGCCTGTCCAATGGAAGGAGTTGGGCTTATAATTGCACTTTATGATTCCCCAAACTCGGTACTACATTTTGCCTGTCATAAAACTTACTCTCATGTACTGTTCTCTTGGGATAACATGAGTGCTATTCAATACTACTAACATTTCTGATGGAAGTTTATTTTTTTGGTTTCGGCTTTTTGGTTTTTCTCTGGTACCGGGAACCGAACTCATGACCTTGCGCTTGCCAGGCAGACGCTTTTGCCGCTGAGCTAAATCCCCAGCCCCCGATGCAAGTTTATATTTCAATTTAAATACTTACATTAATGCTACATCTCAAACTTTTAGAAAAAGAAGAACAAGTCAGACCCAAAGCCCAAAGAAGAGAGGAGATTACAAACATTACGGCAGAAATTAATGCAGTTGAGACAAAGAAAACCCTCCAAAAAATAAATGAATCAAAGAGCTGGTTCTTTGAAAGAGTAAATAAAATTGATAAGCCCCTAGCCAACCTTATCAAGAAAAGAAAGAACTCAAATTCATGCAATAAGAAATGAAAAGGATGAAATTACCACAGATCACACAGAAATTCAGAAGATCATTAATACCTACTTTGAAAATGTTTACTCCCATAGGATAGAAAACTCAGAAGAAATGGACAGATTCCTAGATATGTATGACTTATCAAGGTTGAGTCAAGAAGATATCAAATTCCTGAACAGCCCAATATCAATCAATGAGATCGACAGCGTGATTAAAAATCTATTGGCAAAGAAAAGCTCAATCCCAGGTGGATTCACAGCAGAATTTTACAAGAAATTCAGAGAAGATTTAATACCAACACGCCTCCAATTATTCAATGAAATTGAAAAGGAAGCAATTCTCCCTAACTCATTTCTGGAGGCAAGCATCACACTGATACCAAAACCAGAGAAAGACCCAACCAAGAAAGAGAACTACAGACCAATCTCCCTAATGAATATAGATGCAAAGATACTCAATAAGATACTA
>NW_004955407.1:15797613-15997520 GCF_000276665.1 Chinchilla lanigera
GGTTGATCAGTATTGCATGTCTCTATCTGTTTTCATGAGAAACCACTTTGAAGATATCAATATGTAATACAACAACTAATTTCCTACCACTTTGTTTGTAACTCCGTATTGTCTGTACTGTTCTTTTGCTATTTTGTAAAATGTTGTCTGTCTGTTAATGTTTTCCTCCTTTTATTTTTAAAATAAAAAAATAAATAAATACTTACATTAAATTAAATTTTATTAAATAAATTATTTGAGTTGCTGTAGTATCTCATGAATATTTCCACCTACAATTGCATTCAAAGAATAATTACACATTTCAAAAATTATCTGAAAATTTGAGTCTATTTTTATAGTAGGCAGAATTAGGACATAGCACCAAAGATTTTCATATTCTAATCTGTAAAACCTATGAATATATTATAGTATGGTCAATGTGCTTACTAGTTAGCTAACCTCAAAATTGGTAGACTGTCTTAGATAAATCTAGTGTAGCAAATTAAATCAAAGTGGTCCTTAAAAATGGGAAAATATGAAGATTCAAAACCAGAAAAAGATGTGACTATATATGGATACATATAAAGTTTCTAGCTTTGACTATGACAGGGAACCACGGGGCAAAGAATGTCGGTGGCCTGTACTAGCTAAAATGGAAAAGAAATACAATGTCCAAAAGAGCCTCCAAAAAGAAATGCAGTTCTGCTGATACCTTGACTTTAGTGCAGAGAGAACCATGTAAATATCTAACCTGAAAATCTGTAAAAATTGTAAATTTAGTTGCTTTTTAAACACCAACTAGAGGCAATTTATTTTAGCAGAAATAGAAAACTAATAACATTTTTCGGTGTGATTTTATTTTCCTCAAGAAAAAAGTTTCTGTTGCCTCAGCTTGAGTATCAAAAATCACTAGGCAAATGGGCTCATTTAGATAAGATATGCATTTTTACAAATCTTACCAGCACATACCTCTACTCTTCAATGAGTATATGAAAAAATAAGTGTGCTTTCAACATGGAATATACGGGAAAGCCATAATCTTTATGACTTTATGTCTATGTCAGCAAAGGAAATAATAACTCTAGACAGATTCATTTAAAAGTACATAATATATTTTACAAAAACTTCAGATCTGAACAATAAGACTAAAGATAAAGAAATAGAGAATTCAAGCAACTGAATTGAAATATAATGTAGTCTTCTAATTATCAGCGTGATTTCTGACAAAGTGCTGCTACGTGCAGCTGTTAGAAGGAAACAAACTTCACCTGCCAGTATTTAGTAAAAGTATTCATTTCTAAAAGTGGTCTAAAAAACAATCAATAATGCCCACACTTTACATACTTAACATGAAATTAGCTTGTCAAGGATACGCACATGGGAATTCACTCTGACACTGATTTTCATAAACTTTGTAAACAATAACATAAACTGTCATGGCCTCTTCTGACCATGAAGTATACTAGGGAAATAAAAATCTCAAAGATAGTGGAGTTTTGCAAAAATCTTATCCTTAGGGTGAAACTAGTAAGAATATATGTCTGGAACTCCTGATATTGCAACATTGGCTGGTGTGTCCACGATGGAAGTGTATGAAATCAAACTTCACAGTGGTGCATAGAATTGCCATGAGATACTGAAATTTGAAATTTCTTATTCCTTGTTATTTCTCTGCCCATAATTAAATCAGTTTCCCAAACTGAGCATCACAGAGAGACTTATTAATTACTTCATACCACAACAGTAAAAGAGAGGCACCTATTTCTGACTTGAAAAAGATTTGAAAAAGTCCTAATATTGGTGTAGCTTCTTAAGCACAAACCTTGAATGGTTATTGATCATTATACACTGGACATAAATTAACCAGCAGTGCTCAGATTATATTTATATCTCCCATTGTGGGGATGAAAATTTTCTGAGGAAATTGAAAGCCAGAAAAAGCTGCTAGCCCTCAAAATGACAACTTTCTGAAGAAACCTATTTTTCCAAAAATCAAAGAATTCAAAATGAAATGTTCACTACTAATTAAAACAACTCTCTCTAGTATAAACCTTAGAAAGATGTAACAGCATTTTTGTTCAGACTATAGCTATAGATATGATTTATTCTTTTATTACATAGAAATGAACCCAATATGTATATAAGAATTTATGCTGCAGACAAAAAAATTATACCTAACTCCATAAAAATTGTTTTCACTTATCAATGAATGAATATCCAGCATGTATATGATTATTAATAATCACATTACAGGGAGTTGTATGATTGTAAGAACACGGAAATGGCTTATAGTTGTGGTAAGTGATAATATTCAAATATTTACATCATGTGGCCTAAAAGAAAAAAAACTGGTTGTGTACCTTCTTCTATTAGAAAGCATGCCAAAGTACTTTAAGATGGTAAGGTTTGAATCACACACAGCACTAGAGTGTTTGTAACCTTTCTATTTGCAATATTTGTCAGAATGCTTTCCAATACGCAGGAACTGTCACTCCACTCATATCATCAATTAGGGTGCAGTAAATTTTATAATACTAAATGAGGTTCTTTATGAAAAATGTGGTATTACATGCATAGTGTAAATTATTAGAAGTTTTAAATACAGTGGACTATAACTACAGGATCTATTTTTCCTCTTTGTAATGTTCTTCATGGTGATTATAATTCTGCACCTGATAATATTGTCCTCCTAAAATAATGTTATGGGATTAATTTATTTTTTATGGGAACATGTTTCCAGTACATAATGATTGCATTCGTCATGGGAAGTTAATAAATGCACATAACACATTTTCCTATTTTTGTCCCTTTTTCCTTGCCTTCCCCCCTCCATCTATTTGTGCTCTTTCCTTGTGCAAAAGAACTGTCTGCCTGCTTTCTATTATTTTTCTTGTTTGGTTCTTATTTATCTTTTGTTTTGCTTTTATTTATACTTTGGGTTTCTCACATAAAAAAACCATGTGATATTTTCTTCTGTACCTATGTTCTGTTTTTCTTCATATCCCTTCTCAAGCACATGATAAACACAGTGATTTATGGTACTGGGTTTTTAACTACCTTCCTCCATTTATGCTTTGCTGCTAGATCTACCATTCCTGACAAATACAGGTAAACAAAAACATTTGTCTATGGCACGAGACTGAGAATAAAAATCAAGAAGTAAGATTTAGGCTAAAGAATAACTGTTTACACCAAAAAATCTAACTTAACTATTATCTCTACAAAGAAAGACAAGACAAAAGCCATTTTGGTGATTATTTGGAAAAAAAAAAAGCACGTTCCATTGGTCGGCAGAAATGATCTACAGCTCTGTGTAACAGGCTTCCAGCTCTATAAATCTGTTCTGCTCTACACTGCTTTCCTGAGAAAGTAATACATTTTTTAAAAGTTCTGTCTAAATGCCATTCCAAAAGCATACTAGTTTGAGGATCATGCCAAATTCAGGAGAGACCATCAGACCCCTCAGCCTACGACCCTAACACTGACTTATAGATCAGACTAGAATATGCTTACAAGCTGAACACGAGGACCATTGAGGACTGTCACGTCTTTGTTCTTAACAGTACTTCTAACTTCCAACTCTTCTGAATGCTACCATTGTGCAGATAAGAAGTCTTTGTTCTTCCTGAGGATTCCAAACTCCTGCTGGCTGGATTACTGAAACAACAAGCATGGAATATTCACGTAAGGATGGGCAGGCTACATGGATCCAAGGAATTCCTACTGTGTCCTAATCACCAGGCATCCTGGGAGGTAAACAAATCAGTGAACCTGAGTATATCTAGTATCAGAGGGAAGTAGACAAAGAAAGAAGTTTATCAATGATGAGAGACAATGGTAAATAAAAATCTCATAGATGATGTAAAGGAACCCAGAGTCTCATAAAAGTTTTATAGCCTTGGTAAAGCATATACGTACATTTTTTTTTTCTGGCAGAAATTCTTTTTTTTAAAAAATGTGTATTTTTAAACATCTAATATACTGATTAAGGTAGCATTCTATTCACTGCAATTCTTTCAGTGGTCTGCAGGCAGAAATTTTTTTGAATTATAAAAAATCATAACTCAATTATAAAATTAGGCAAGAGAGTGTCATGTGTATCAACTTTGGGAATAAGAAACTCTAGGTGATAGTAAATTATTTCCTCTACACAGTAAATTATGTCTTCTACCTAATGTCTATTATAATGAGTATGACTTTAATATTTCTTTTAGAAAAGTGTTCTAGATATGTTTGGGGGAAAATTAATGCTTTCAAATAAAATCTACTTATGAGTTAGCTTCCTACATGCCCGCTCTGCCACTATCTCTCCTCTGCTTTGGTAATAAGGATATTTTTTTGAGAATATCGTTATGGTAAGAATGATATATCAAGTGTGTAAATGAATGCACCTAGCATATGCCAATGCAAAAGCAATCAGATTTCCTGGTTGTTCCGATTCCTTACTTGGAGATAAGTTCAGATTGTATCTGTTCTATTGAACATATCTGAATGGAGTGTCAGCTGCAACTGGGAATTACTGTACTGATAAAATGTTAAGAATCACCCAGGATTATTTCCATGTTTTTTTTCCCATCTGGCTGCAGAACTATACACAGATAAAATATTTACCATCAGTTTAACAGACATGTACATTAATACATCTTGCTTCATTTTATAAAAATTTATTTAGGAATATTATACTTTTATTTTGATTAAATATAATTTAAAATATTCAAGTAAAATGAACATTCAATTCCTAAACAGCATGGCTTACAATATATTTTCTTAAGCAAGAATATTCACTTATATCCATTTTAAAACAATATTAGACAATAATTCTAGGTATGTGAAATGATTATTGACATTATACTAAAGATACTAGCAATACATATTGAAATCATAATTACTTGTTTTTTAAGCCATAGGAAATTTTGAATCCCATTTTACAAATTGTAACTATCTAATGGTTCATTCAATCTACATAAACAAAAGCATATTAAAACACGGTATCAGGAAACTAAGACTTAAAACTGGTACCTATTACTGTAATATAAAGTTAGTCTCCAAAACACAGAAGTGGAAAAGGTTAATGATCTCTTACTCCTAAATGTACAGTAAGCCCAATGCCAAATGAAATATATTTTATTTTTTCCCTAGTGCACCTTACATCATAAAAGAAAAAATATTCTTTGATAGAATATTATAACATCCCTAATGACTTCTATTGATATGAAATAATAGGTAGGTATAAAGCACCATTTTCATGTTGAATTTAATCTTATAATATACATGTATATCATTAATCTCCCCATAGTTGTGACTTCTTTGCTATTAAGGAAGGTGTACTTTAAAGCACTGAATATTGTTTATGTCCTAAAAATAATGGAAAGAAGATATAGTATGCAGTTTTAACCCTTTTCATAACTATGATATATCTTGCATTTACCTTTAGATATTTTATTTACATTTAACTTGAGAAATGAATAAACACTTCTTGGAGATGTATAAATTCAGCAACTTTGGATTAGATGTAATTATTTACTACAGAATCATACAAGTATATTTATTCCTCAAAAGATTTATTTATGTATTTATTTTTGGAAACAGTCTCACTGTGTAGTTCAAGCTGGCCTTGAACTCACTTTGTAGCCCAGGCTTGCCTTGAAATCACAGTGATACTCCTGCCTCAGTCTCCCAAATGCTGGGATTATAGGCTTGCACCTCCATGCTGGTCCTTCAAATGCTGTATTTTAAAAACTAAATGAATCATGGATTTTATTGTGGAAATAAAACCTGAATCTTAATTAATTTGGTGGATTATATCAATGTCAAGGTCTTTGTCGTGATATTCTACTATTCTGGGTTGTGCAAAATGTTATCATGGGGGAGTCAGTGAATGATAAATGAGATTTCTCTGTATTGTTCCTTATAACTGAAAGTGGATCTGTAATTATCTCAAAACCACAGTGCTGACTTTCCTCACTAGGGATTAAACACATTATTTTAACCAGTTGACTTGAATATGTAATAAAATAGTTTCTACTAATACGTGCACGTGGGCTGGGGATTTAGCTCAGCAGCAAAGCGCCTGCCTGGCAAGCGCAAGGTCGTGAGTTCGGTTCCTGGTACTGGAGAAAGACCAAAAAAAAAAAAAACAAAAACAAAAAAACCCTAGTACGTGCATGTGTCAATCCCAACATTATTTGACTACCTCTCTCTTAATTTGAAATACAATTGCGAGCGATTCCTTAAAGATTTTCTTCTCCTTTCTACCGCAGTTTGAGAATCAAGGTAATTTTTCTTACCACTATAGTTCTTACAATATTAGATGAGGTAGATTTTTCTGTATAGGTTTTAAAAATAGATCAAAAACTTCTTAGATTTAGGAATTATGTGTGTATATGTATGCTTAAAAGAGAGGCCTTATTATTTATACTCCATCTCCTGCAAAAAAACTAAATCATATTTCAGACCTAAAATTCATTGGAGAAAATTTTATATAACTTATTGAAACATTTTACTTTTTTTTTTTTTTTTTTTTTTACGGTACCAGGGATCGAACTCAGGACCTTGCTATTGCCAGGCAGGTGTTTATACCACTGAGCTATATCCCCATCCCTTTGGTCATATTTTTGATCACTGAAATTTAAATTAGTCTACTACAAAAAATTCTCCTTTAAAATGAGAATATCTTTAACATTCCTAAATTAAGCAGATATTTACCAAATAAAATTTATAGCAAAATAGGCTTTAGAAATATATAATAAATCTTAAAATAATATTTCCACTCTAAATTTGTATCATGGTTTTGTTAAAATTTCAAAGTGCAGAATACCTAATAATATGAATGGGTAATACTGTAAATGTAATGTGACTAATGCAGAACTTTACCAAATATTTGTTACTTTGAAAGCCCAATCTAATTTGCATTAATATTTTTGTTTACAAATTAAACATTCAGTCTGTATTATAAATTTATAATATTCTAAAGAACTCAGAATATATTTTGTACCTATTAGAAGAACTTTATTTCAGTATTTTACCTGCAAAGAACACTGATAGTGTGTGTGTTGCAAACATTTTCATAATAAAACCTAGAGTTTTAAGAAACATGTGAAAATAGTCTCCAGAAAGTAGAATTTTCATCTTTTGACTAATTCAATTTCTTCTATAAGGTGAATTCCTGGAGATGTATAAAACAAAACGGTCACCTAGATGGAACTGGGCTACAATTTCTTATAATTGGAGTAATATGTTTTATCTACGAAGGACAGGGCTTCATTATGAAAATGAAGAAAACAAAGATGAAAGATATTTCATAGTCCCAAGAACTGAAACTCTTATTTTGAGACCAGGCACTGAATAATTACTTTTTCCTCATGATTGGATTTTAAAACATACAAAAATAGGTAAATATACCAAACAATACAATACAAAGGGAAATTACTCACACAGTAAAATAAATATTAAAAGAAAACTCAACACATGACACCAGATTAATTGACCACAGAATATCAATATATTCCCAACCTTGTACAGTGACCTCATAGTAGGTTATATAGAGGAGCTTTTTGTAGGAATGTTGGCTTTGCTCTTCTACCTCCACAGTGTCATAAAAACAAGAATGATAATGATTTCTGAAAGGAAAATAAAAGGCAAAACTAGGTTCATTAAAGTCAGGTTTTGTGGATTCCCTTTCACTTATTGAGCCCCAGTAGAGGGAGTCAGCTGTGAGACAGGAAGATGAAATGTGAAGGTAAGGAAGACCTAAAAATCATTTCAGCCATCAGGTATTGGTAGAGAAGGGGGAACACACAGCATGGACATAGCCTTTGCAGGACCTGACGGGAAATAAACACCGCCAAGAGCTGCAGCAGCAACAAGAACCTGCCTGTGGGTGTTTAGATATTTATAGCCTTGCCTATACCTCCGACCTGGAGAACGGCAAGCGCAAGCTACCAACCGCTGTCAGGAAATCATTGTAGGGCCACTTAATCAGCTATCTGCTAGGTTTCTGTCGTCTTACAGGGCGAAGAAAGAGAGACTCGCCTTTTTATCATTTTTAAAAGAATGAGGCAGGAATCAAAAGGACAGAACACTGCCAAGTGGCCTGGTTTCTAGAGAAAGACTCTAAATTGCCAAGAGTTTAAACTTTGCAGACGCTAGCCAGGGTGCAGGGAGACTTCATATCCTACCAGTTTCATGAAAAAGTTACAAAATTTAAAGTATGCTGGTGAATAACTTTTATGAATAATATTCATAGAAAAATATGTAGAAAAAATAACCCAAGAGCCGATGCTTCTCTAGAATGTGACATAAAAGACTTCAGGTAATTATTTAAAATCCACATAACTGCTCCTTCTTTTCTGGATAACTGACTTCATACAAAAGAACCCTGAGGATCAATATGAAGCACTAAGATTAACAGGAAAAGAACAATTATGAATACAACATCCTGCTCAAGAAATTAGAACTCACAAAGTTCCTTGAGGGTCTTTCCACATTCATATCTCTCTCTCCATAGAAGTCATAGAAATGATTGTTATTCCTGTCCTTGTAATAACTTTACCACATTATCTATCCCTAACTAGCAAGCTGTTAAATGTTATATGCTTTTGGACATTATCAATATGTACTCAAGAAGTATGTGCATTTTCGAGATGTACTATTTTCATTTAACATTATGGTTTTGAGATTCATCTTGCTAATATTTATATTTCTATTCATCCTTTCACATTGTTGTGTAGTATTCCATTTTATACATGCATAGCTTGTTTTCGTTTCTCCTGTCAGATGTCAGTGTGCTGATGCTATAGACAAGCTACTATAAACACACTGATATGTGTGTGTGTCTCACTCATATGCATCTTAACTTCCTTGATACCTGTCTAGACCTAAACTTGCTGGCTCATAGGGGATAAGCATCTTCAAACTTATAATTCGAATTGTCTTTCAAATAAGTTATAACAAGTGACAATCTCATCCACAGAGTGTAAGTATTGCATTTTACTACACTCAAATTGTTATATAATCCAAAAAAGTGATTAATTCTTTGTTGCTTATGCTATTAAGTATAACTATTTGCAAAGTGCATACAAAGTCATTGTTCTAACTTTCTTCTTGGTGCTGGGAATCAAACTCAGGGCCTTGCACTTGCCAGGTAGGCCCTCTGCCATGGCGCCACATCCCCAGCTATTGCTGTGATTTAATACTGTTTGTTACCCACTGTACAATATAAATATAATTGCCAATCAAGGAATGCATCTCCTTTTCACTGCATGAAAGATTCAAAATTTTGAAGTCATGCACCTACAAGGCAATTTTGACTATGTTTATTTAAAATTCTGGTTTTCCATTAGGATTTCCCAAGTACCAGCAGAATACAAAACTTTACAAAGCCTAATACTGACCAGGGAAAGTGTACCTACTATTTCAGACAAATTAATGCAACTGTTTTTCTCAGCATTAAAAATACTTGCTTACCTATGGAAATACAAATAAGTTACTCAGATTTCATTCATGAAAGTTTGGCAATGAACTCCATAAAATTTGTATAAGTCTACATGTGCTAGTATATTACAAGCTGCTTAACATTAGTCAGCATTAAGTGGACATTTAATATATTTTGTGTATCATTATTCAAGATCTGCTAAGTGATAAATCAACAGTGTTTAGGGTCAATTTAATACATAGCTAACAACTCTAATTTAGCCATAATTATGAAAAAATATTCCTGAAAAGTTTTAGCTTCAATAATATTAAGTATCCCATGTAAAATTACTTTACTGTTAAAAAGTCCAGAATCTTTTTTTTTTTTTTGCTTTTATAATATTGCAAACTGCAGATTAGGTTATTAGGTTAACAGGGGTCTAAGAATGCACATACTTTCTTTGTGTACATCATGTAGAGGCATATACTCTCTCCTCTTAAGACTGAATTTAAGTCTACACTATTGAATCCCTCAAACATGATCAGCTTATTAAACTATGTATTAAAATCACTGTTGGAACTAATAATCATTCACAAGCCCAGAATGATTCCATCAGATGATTATCAAGAACATATATACAGATTTGAAATAATATGCAAGACTTTTTGCACCCCCCCACACTGGAGCTACCATTTGGCACAGAGGGAAAAGTTCTATGTCACAAGCATGAAAACATATTTGCTCGTTTTCAATTTTCTCTTATTCTCCTCTCTTTACTTAGCGATATTTTCATGAAGAATAGAAATACCTCAATAGCTTTTGAGTTTAATTTTTTTGTATTGAAAAATAAGATTAGCCTGGTTTTTAAAATTCGTATTATATGGAAGGATGCTTCAGCCCTTCAGTTACAACATTTTAAAATTCTTTATATATTACATATATATATGAATGTAATCATTATGTACTGCAAACATGTACTAATAAAAATAAAAATTTAAGAACATCAGACCCGTAACTGGAAGTCCTTTGGCCGAAGTCTCCTAAAGAGGCTCCTGTTCTGAGTTACCCATTCCTCCCCTTACCCTTGGGTTCTGCTGGCCACCTGGTACACCAGCAGCGCACGCACACACACACACACACACATACACACTCATGCACACAGAAATCTTATTTATTTCAGAGTATTCAGCCAGAAATTGAATTTTACAATCAATCATAACATGACTAGAAATCTTGCAGTTTTATTTATATGTCACTTCGATCTCAAACGTATTTAAATTGCTTCCGTGTACATACAACTTAGTGAGGTAAATATTTAAACTCTTTGAAGAGAAACTTTGGAAAATAAGACAAAAAAGCATCATGGTGCCAAGAAGGTGACTGACAAATTCATTCTTTGACAAATGTCCCCTCAGTCAAGTGAGAACACAGATCTGACTCTGATTCTCCCGATGGCCATGTGAAAAGAAGCACAGTATAACCAGTAAGAAGACTGCATATAATACAAAAGAGTTATTTGGCACAAACGCCAGTGTCAGGGAAGAGAAAGTATTTCCCATGGCCCCTCACAGAGGATATTTCATCGTGATGGGTAAAGCATAGCTCTGTCAGGAGCAATTTTGCTGGGCCAAATACAAGGCGGTCCAGTTAGGCAGTTCTGATGGTCTCCCTTAATCCTGAAACAGATTTTACATTACGTGGCAAAATGCATGACTGCATTTCTTCCAATAAAGATTATTCTTCTATAAATATTTCTTTTAGTCAAACATGTGAAATGCATGGGGCATGGGGAATTTGAGATTACAGTCCCTGACAAGTGCAGGCGAATTGTAATTCTGTGTTTCTATTTACCAACAGAGCCCTGTAATCTAAAAGGCAACTAAATTGTGGGTGGGACAGGCATTGTCACATGGATGGAGGGAAGCCGTTAAAGTGAGGCCTGAACAAATGACACAATTTCTAGTTAAAATTGGGTACGAGGCAGTTCTGGAACTGAGCGAAGTGTCTCCTCAGAAAACAATTTTGGGTCTACATTAGTGCAGAGAAAAATGGAAGTCAAGATTCAAACTGCATTTCTTAAAGTGGGAGACAATAATGTGTCAAAAAACCCTCTTACAATGAAAATGGCTGCTTGAGACTTAGGAAAGAAGAAACAAAGGATCAAGGGAAGAAAGTCATCAGTGGAGACCCTAACACTGAATGATCTTGGAATACCTTCCACAATAAACTCAGGGCAAGTTATCGCCCATGGAAATAGATCTAGACAACTTAATGTATGAAACAATTAATCATAATATAGTAAAAAAAAAAAAAGAAGTATGCCAGCCATTTGTTGTTTTGACAGAGAAATTAATCATGTACTTGGGCTAAAAGTAGAAATTTGGCAACAGAGACTGAAAAATAAAAGTTGCCCGTGTGATTATTTGTTTTGCTATTCCATGTTTACAAAATAAGCACATAAAGTTGAGTGTCCTATTCGCTCTAGCTTGTGCCTGCGGATTTTCCGTAGACCGCCCTCCTTCCTGGGGCACAGGAGCTGGTCTGGCTTCGGTCCCTTTTAGAGCCACCTGGCTCTGCAAGCCATTTCTGTTGATCTAGTTAGAGGACCATTCATGTCCCTTGCAGAGTGGACTGTGAAGAAGGAATAAAACACAAAAACAGCAAACAGGCAGTCAAACTTGATTCTCCTATATTTGAGTTTGCCCGCAGATAGACGTAACTCAGGTTCACTGAAAAGGGTATGTGAGAATTTGGGTAAAATCATGCTTCAGAAGTCACCACCTAACACGCACAATACTGCCGGGAGCCACACGAGGGCAGCAGATGGCCAGCTTTTGTAGCTGAAGTAACTGTAAAAGGAGTTCATGAAAATAAGGTTTGATTAAAACAAAATTATGTTCTCTCATAGGTAATAAAGAATAAAATTTCTGTAACATTTACAGCCTCCGAAGTTGTTTGTAATAGGAAAGCTGCTTGTCTAGCTTGCTCTTACGCCCACTCTACCTCCGACCTGGCCTCAGTTTTCAAATCGCCTCTCCAGGAATTTTCAAACCGAAAGCATTTTGCACATTCTGTTTACCCCTGCCTAGAACACTCTCTGACCCTGCTTTGATTTTTACGGTAACAGTGAGATGCAGTCACTGCAGAGACAGCTTTCCTAGTAATGTGAGCTAAGCAAATCTCTCCCACAAGGTGCCGCTTTCTATCTCAGCTCCTCCAATGTTTAAGTCATATTTATCCTAATCCCAGAGTGTTTGATGTACTTTTCACCTTAAGTTTTGCCTACTTCTGCAGGTATGCTTCAACATCTATCTCCCTAGGTCACTTTTTAATCTCCAGAGCATAACAGTAAAGTTTAATAGAAATTCTGTGACAGTGCATTATTTCCCCCACCAACAATTCAATCAACTTCCACACGCTCATAGAAGTTCTTATCACAGTAACAATGACAGTAGTAAGCTTCCCTTATATTTTTGGACAGATCGACCTGAAAATTTGCATGGAAGTTATATGAATTAAAGAGAGTTCTATTGGTTGCTGGATTAAATATTGTATTCAGACACTGCCCTTCTTTGCAAAAATTGCTGTGAGACAAACATTGGAAGAACATAGTAAGTTCATTAAAAGAAAGAAGTTATACTTGCCCACTTCACTGTAGCTGATTTCATTTTTGCTCCTCAAAGACTCCCATTTTTTCTTATCTCCCACATTGTTCATCTACCGTATGTAAGGTGGAAATGCAGGAAAGGGCTTAAAGAGGAGTTTCACGCTACCCATTTCCACCCAGGATGAGAGAAACATATTTTCTTTTTCACTCCTGACTTTAAAAGTACTTTCTGATACCAATAAAATGCTTATGAAGTGGCACTGATAGAAGGCTATTAAAGTAGCTGCTGTGAACCACTAATTAGGGTATAAAGGTATCTCCATTCACTAATGTGACATAATTTTATAAAGAAAAGGGGAGAAGAGTGAAAAGACAAAATGGAAGGGGTGCAGAGGATTCATAGAAGGGCAGGTAATCTAAGACAGTCTTCAAGCACATTCTCTGTAATGTGGATTCCAAAAGGCCGGAGAACATCTGCTCACCAGCGTTTACTCCACACTCAACATGATAATATGGCGGAACCTATTCAGCACTGGGCACTGTGCTACACGTCTACATTCCTAGCACTCTAGGAGGCTGAGGCATGATGAGCGCAAATTCAAGCCTAGCCTGTGCAACTTAGCAAAATCTTGTCTCAAAAAATAAGTAGGGGCTAGGGATATTGCTCATTGAGAAGGTTCTGAATCCAATCTCCAATACCAAAGAAGAAAATGTTTATTAAGTGAAGGTGTCTTAGTTACTTTTTTCTCATTCCTGGGACAAAATTCTCGACATGCAAAGTTAAAGAAGGAAAGGTTTCTTTAGCTCACAGTTTGTGGAGGTCTCAGTCCATAATCAGCTGGCTCCAAGGGAGGCTGGCACATGGCACAGGGGCAACAGTTCAAGGTGGCAGAAGACAGCAAAAGCAGCAAGAGCAAAAAGGGAGAAGAGGGGAGAGCGAGCCTCTCTATCCCCCTTAGGTTGTGTGCAGGCTGCCCGCCCTGGGGAGGTGTAGCATTCACACCCCAAATCCCAGCACTAGACAACGAATCAATCACGAACTCTAAATTCAGCTGCCTCTGAAAAATGTGCCCCCCATGACCATATGAGGTTTTGAGGGGACATCGAGACACAAACCATAACAGAAGGTGTGCCTCTTGACGGCATAAACAGGAACCACGGTTGGTGTTATATAAGTAGAGGTCAATTTTGTTTGTTTTGCTTCTTCCTTCCACTGCAGAGCTGGGTAAGGTATAAAGTCTGTCCCTCGGGGCTTCTACCATCAAAGACTTAGACACCCAGGCAAGGAAGAGTGGATTCCAGATTTTGCCAGCACAGCCACGGTCTTTGGAGAACAGATGGTGAAACACTGGCAAGACTCAGGGAAATTTTATAAACTTAAGGGTGCTTTTCTGTCCCCATAGGTTGATAGAGAGATTGGATCTGGGCCTTTCCTTTTGTCACCGCTCAGAGTTCCTACTATGGCTGAAAACAGAAGATAGAGGAAAAGAGACCCAAGTAAGACAGCTAAAAATAGCTCCAGCCCCAAGAGGACATACCTCCAAGTAGAAGCAGAAGGAATACCCCAGGGAACAGAGGTGAACAGGGAGAGGAACAGCAAAGGGCATGAGTGTGCCATTTCGGGAGAGGCAAGAGCCCTTCAGTACTGGACACAAAACTATGGCACTAGGGTCTGTTATGATAAATGCAGAAGACTAGAATAGAATTATGTAAATGATTGAACTATTTTGTGTTTAGTATTTTAATAATCTCGGGGCTGGGGAGTTAGCTCAGTGGCACAGCACCTGCCTGGCAAACACAAGGTCATGAGTTCGATTCCTCGTACCGGAAAAAAAAATAAAATTTAATAATCTCCTAGAGGTCAAAGCACCCCATGTGCGATATTTAGATATCTCATCCCTTTTCATTTTCAAGCTTCAAAAACTGTTTATTAAAGGAAAAAATGGGATTGTGACATATCTAAATTTTGTGAAAGTCAAGTAAAGAACATTTACACAGATGTGAGTAATTGTATATATGAAATGCAGCATTAAAATAATTCTGTGGAACACATTCTTTAAATGCATAAACTTTCAGTGGTAGCACTACTTTACAGCACAGTTTCTATTTTAATCTCTGAGACTTCTATACACCTCTGCACACCTGGACACATCTGTTACTGTTGAGAAAGACGACTTTGACTAAAGTTCTTATGTACACCTGCATATCGGGCATATCAAGTCTTCTGCTCATTTCCTGTCTTCAAAATCATGTTACTATACTGATCAAGTGCTCTATCCTTTCTATAATCTGATTTTAGAACATATTATTCAACTTCAAAAACACAAAATGACTTTATTTAAAGTTTGGATGAAATTGCCTATTTAGTTTGTTTGGTGTCCTTTAGAATGTTCTAGGTGTTTGTGTGCATGTGGTATTTTCAAGGTTAGCAGACTAACATTGGAAGATATACATCAACTGTTGTCTGTGAAAGATTTTCTTAGAGGTCTTAAAGTATCACAATAATCTAGGTTAGTCTAGGTTTGTTATTTTCCTTCTTAATCTTTTTCTCTGTGTCTCTGTCGCTGTCTCTGTCTCTCTCATACACACACACACACACACACACACACACACATTTCTAGTGTGGACAGCTCAGCTCAGAATTCTGATGGATATTACTTGAACATCTCATAAACTTGAAGTGTGCTCCTATGTCAATGAATGACAATGTGCTTGCTTTATTACCAGCAACATACAGAGTATGTTCTGTATTTCCAAATGCCAATAACGTAAGGATAAACCCATTGAAAAGGTCAGAAACAATAATTAAATACATCTCAGGAGAATGACCTTATAAATTTTAAGCCCAAAAATGGTAAAGCTATAAGAAACATATACATTTTATGTCAATACATAGAAATACCTCTGTGGTATTTAAAATATAAGAACACAAAATCCCATCAACTTTAAAGATATTTAAAGTTATTTAAAATAGGTATTTGTTGGGGTTCCACAAAACCCTTAAGATTTATTTGGAAAATACATGTACATTTGCTAACAGTGAAAGTAAAACATTCAACACACACAGAAACGAACCACAGACTTCTGTGATTACACTGGAGAATTAGGAAAGCAGTTCCTATTAAACCCTGAGGCTGTGACTTACAACTTCCTCTTTGGTTGGAGGTCACTGAAATAAAAACTATAATTAAACTTTGTAAAATAATGCCTGTCTGTAATTTCTGTGCTCTGGAAAGCTGAGGCAAGAGGATCTAAAGTTTGTCAAGCTTGGGCCACTTAGTAACTAAGGAGATCTGGTCCCGAACTGAAAATAAGAAAAAGACTGTGGAATACAGGTCACTGTGAAGGCCCCAAGTTCAGTCCCCAGCATACCAAAATAAAACAAAACAGAAAAAAAAAAAACCAAAAACTGTTTAACTAGATTTTCAATAGAAGCTCAGGAAAAAAAAAATCATTCTAATCACTGTTCATAATTAAAGACAGTCATATAAGGTGAAAATATTTCCTTAGCAATGAGATTTAGAATTAACACTATCTTGCATAGTTTCAGTTTCAAAAATGGTCTTTCTTTCATAATAATCTCCACCTCTCCAGAAGATTTACAATTACATATGGAAATAGTTAATTTTTATCAGATATAAAATCATAGTAAATGTAGTTTGGCATTGACAAGGAACGGGTATCTATTTAGAACTTTATATATTTGTAACATTTAAAGAAATATAGTCCATGGGAATAGTCTCATAAATATCATCTTAAATGCACCATTGAGTGTTTGCTACGGATATTTGAATTTAAATATCATACTAATATCATGAACGTTTGGCAAAATGTATAGGGTCAGTCACTTAGTTGTTCATTGTTTTTCTTTTTGTGTTTTTGAGACAGGGTTTCACTATGCAGTTCAGGCTGGCCTTGAGCTTACTATGTAGTACAAGCTGGCACTGGACTAGTGATCCTTCTGCCTCAGCCTCCCAAGTGCTAGGGTGCACCACCATGCCTGGTAGTTGTTGATTCTTAAAAATAAATAGTTGTCATACAAATTTGATCGATACAGACAACTAAACAACATTAAAATACATACCATAGTTAGCCTACTGTTAGCACACTCCCAGTTCCAGCTTCAGGGAAGCTGAGGCAGGCAGATGACTTGAGACTAGTTTTGAGCCTACCTTGGGCAACACAACAAGACACTGTATCCAAAAATAAAATAAACTAAAAATAAGCAAAAAAAAGAGGAAAAAAGAAAGAAAGGAAAGGAGGAAGGGAAGAAGGAAGGATATATTTCAGCTAGAAATCTTAGTAAATGAGAACAATTCATAATTTCAAATTTAAAATATGAAATTAAGTACTTAATTCAGGCTTGTGTTTATAGTAGATATTTTACTATTTTATATGTTTCTGAAATACCTACAGGAATTGCAGATTCAATTATATTTTTAATTTCAATTATTAAAATTATATGGATAGGAAAATTTTAGTGATATGAAGTAGAACCATTTTTTAAAGATTATAAATTATAAAACTTTATAAATGCTTTCAGAATATTTGAGGATACTTTACATTTGTAAGCAAGATAAAATGTACTATTTATAAGCCCTTAGTTGTAGAGATTTATAAGATTTATAAATAAAATAACATTAATAATGAATGACTAGGTTTCTCAATTTCACAATTGAATAAACTGAAAGGTAAATGTTAAAAGAGGTTGCTCTACATAAAAAAAGACTACCAAAAATCATAAGATGATACTTTGTTTTAGTTTCATTTTCCTATTCAGATATGTTTGTGATGCAGTATAATTGTGCTCATTTTTGGGAACCGGTACCTGTTCATATCACATCTCCATCATTTTTATCTCCCCCTCCCTTCTTCACTCTCCTGCCTTCTCCACCCACACATTGCCAGATACTCCTGAGTAGACCAGCCCAACCTGTAGTGGATTGATCAACTTATAACCCCAGCTGAACTTAGTAAGCGTGGTGCTGGGGAAGGGAGGCCCACCTGAGGACTGTTGCCAGCAGCGTAAGAGGCAGAGCTGGAGATGAGAAGGAGGCTTTCAGGAAGTAAAGAGGCTGTTGGGAGCTGAGAGGGGCTGTTGGGACCTGAGAGAGGCTGTAAGGAGCTGTTGGTTGTTTTGGAGGAGCTTGTCGTGCTGGCTTTCCTGATGAACTTGGCTGTTTTCATCCTCCGAGGAGCTCAGGGCCTTGTTGGCACTGAGAATGGCTTTGGTTCACTTCGGGGGAGCTCTGGTCCTCACTTTGAGTATCTCTTCCTGGATCCAGAGGGGAAGATGATACACTCCCGGTCTCTGGGAGAAGCTTGCTGCGTTGGCTTCCCTGATGGTAACTCAGCCATCCTGATCATCGGAGAAGCTCAGGACCTCACTGTTGCTGAGGATGGCTGTGGCACCTTTTGGGGGAGCTCTCATTCTTCCGAGCATTGTTTTCTGGCTCCAATGCAGATCCCTCAGCCTGCTAGCACAGGTCCTTCATCCTGCTGACACAGACTTTCTAGATTTCACCAATGACCTTTGAGCCTTCCCAGTGCAGATCCATGAAACAGGCCTGCATGAGATATTGTTGTGGGCTGTACGCCTCCAGGTGGACTCGTGGGAGCCACTGTTATGAGCTCTAGGTCTTAAGCTGGACTCGTGAACGACACTTCCGTGGGATCCAGACCCTCACCTGGATTCATTGGTCTTGGTGTGTGGACAGATTTCCTGCACTTTTTTATATATCATTCTCTGGGTGACTATTATAAATAACCTTAAAAATATGTGTCCTGTAGTATATCGTCCCTCTTGCAACATAACCCCCAAACCAACACACAGCCCGTCCGCTCACTTCCTCCTATACGAACACCAGCATCTCACAGCTGCTCACTGCGTTGCATACGACTATGTCTCTTCAGCAGTTTATTCTAATTGTGGAGGAACAACAGGGCAAGTTTACAGATAAGATATGCTTAGTACACATTCAAAAAGAACACCTCTTCACTTATTAGACAAACAATGATCTTCTCTTTAGCCCCATAGACAGAGTGAGGGTGAGACTCAGTAGGAGGTGTTCCTAACAGAAGACATGTTTCTGGGAGCTTAGTCACGTGCTCTTTTTTAATGAAAGGTAATTGGAAGTTTCTTTAAATTGCTTTTTTCTTAAGGGAGTAGGAAAAAATGCTTTTATCATGATTTGTGCCAGTATAAATTCATTATTACTGCTTTCAACACAACTTCTAGTGTTGCCTAGAAAAAATTTACTTTTTTTAATTCAATGGATTATTATCTTTCAAAATGATTCTTCAAGATTTTTGCATATATACAACTCTAAATTCCCCTCCACTTCTGTTACCCTTTGCTTGTTTTTTCTTTGAGCCAAACACAAACCGCAGACATAAAATTATGCTGCATCCTTTTCAAAAACAACGTAAAACCATGCTGCATTATGACTACTGTCTGTACCGGTTTAGGAGCATTACATAATCAATTATTCAACTTATACTATCAAAAAAAGTTCTCATATTCCATTCTGTCAACTCTAAGTTTTCAACTAAACTTTACAATGGGAACACCAATAGTCTCAATTTTAAATCTCCATTTTCCTGTTTTCCTGCTGCTTTTATCACTCCACCAAATTAGCTTCATTCATACTAAACTAATAGAAAAGTCACAGCCTTCTTGTATCCCAGACATAATTTCTTACTTTAAGCATACTTTCTTCCTTTAAGCATCTATTGTTTTCATTTGCTAGTAGCTAGGCTTTCTAGAAAGAGACCGTCAGAAGGCTATTAACAAAAATGATGCCCACTATGAACTCTCCTTGGGAACAAAAACCAGGAAAGGAGAAAAAAAAGCACAAGAGAGCCAGCAGAGAAAGTGGCCTAGACACCACCTATTCAGAAAGAAGCAGCTGGTCTAACACTTTGGATATTTAAAAAGGCCCAAGGCCTTTTCATTGCACTGCATAGAAGTCCTGCGCCTTTATATTCTTTATTTTCCCCTGGTTGTAGACTACATAGAAGCAGGTGCCACCTTAACAAAGCCTGACTTTTCTGCTGGGGCCGTCCTCTAACGGGCCATTATCACAGCATCCACTCTACGGTAGAATCTCATTCCTAAAACATTCCTTGCATTTTTATTTCTTTTTATTTTTGTAAGCTGTGCTTCCAGGTTGTCCTTGACCAAATGTACTTTTCTACCCGAATTCAAAATGTTGGAGGTTTTTGTGGATTTTTTGGTCCTTCTTATAGTACACTCCTCTACTTCTATGGAATTTTAAAAATAATTACAACCCAAAGTAACCCAAATTTATATTTACCTCAGCTATTTATTACATTTCTAGAAATATTTATAAAACATACTCATAGAACAGTGTGGCCATCTTCCTTCACCTCCTGCTCTTCCATAAACAACATTTTTTCTCCTTTGTTCTTTGCTCCCCATGTAAAAGCTACACTGATACTTTTCAATGTGCAAGTGAGATTGTGGAACCATTCTGCCAAAACCATCCAGGTACGCTGTTCTTAGAATGAACATTTTAAGCTCCAAAGCTGTGCACATTCTGATTCACCAAAAATCTACTTCTAGTTTAATTTCATTTATGCAAGTTTCCTCCCTGAAACCCCTCTCATTAGACTAACACTTATTTTTAAGATCTCAGTTTAAATTGCATTTCTTCAGAACAATCCTCATTTGTTGTTGCAGAATAGGGAAAGGATTTTATTCTAGACTCTCCCTTCATCTTTGTGTTTATTTAAATGAAAGTTAAAACTACCCCTTTATTTAGTACTTTTTGCCCAACTTGAGTGTAGGCTCCAAGAGGACAAGGAGAAAAAGCTTATACCTTTCAGTCTAAACCCAGAGCCTAGAAAAGAGTTCTCGGGGCTAAGGATTTAGCTCAGCGGCAAAGCGCCTGCCTGGCAAGCGCAAGGTCATGAGTTCGGTTCCCGGTACTGGAGAAAAACCAAAAAAAAAAAAAAAAAACGAAAAGAGTTGTCAGGGAAAAGTCACCTGTGGATGCTGAATAAAGCAGCACGAATGAACAATACACATGCAGCAATTTGCAAAAGTATTTGGGTCTTTACTTTAGCACTTTTTCTACTATTGAAATCAATTTGAGCAACATAGGTGAATAAAGATGATATAAATGGTAAAGAATTCTGAGTTTTTCAATAAGCAGGAGTTACAATAAGGATTAGTTTCACAGGCACATTGGGAGATAATGGAGACATGCTAGCATATATTACCTGAAGGCAGGAGAAAATCTGAATGAGAAATAAGGAGTACAAATCAGAAGACAACACACACAATGGCAGAACAATTGGCTTTTCTAAATAAATAGCTACAATTTAAAATAAGTATGAATAAATTCATCATGGTTAAATATCTAAATGTAATGAAAGAAAAGGAAATAAAGTTTATTTGAACTTTCTAGGTGAACAGAGGTTTATAGGGTTAAGTAATATTTTATAGATGAGAAAGTAAATGTAAAAAGAAATAATTCACTTTCCCCAAAACATTTGGCTAAAAAGTTGTGTGCTTAGAGTAGGAACTAATATCTTTCTGACCTCCAACCACACAATATTTTACTACAGGTACCTAAACTCAAATAAATATGTAGTTTAAGAAACAATTATTGACTGATTTTTTTTTTGAGTGCCAGAATTAACTATCCTGAATCTACCTTTACAAATTTAAATTGAAGGCAGAGGGAGATGAAGATAACTTGGAAGAAAGCAGTTACTTGCAAAACTGTTATAACAATATGTGGAATTGGGGGTATTGAAGGAGAGTGGCTATACCTGTGTAAGGAGGTGGAAGAGACAGACATCAAAAATTTACTATCACTGTAGGCCTTAGAAATAACTCATGAGAGCAATTAAGCTTTTCAATAAATACTGTAACTTTTTACTTGATTGGTTCCAATCGATAATGAACCTAGGCTTGCAAATGCATAAAGGAATCATGTAGCATATGAAGGTACAGTTCTCTAAAGCATACTCTGCACAGTATGGCTTGTGGGTTCAACACTCTTTTATGTAATTGCACTCAACTAGTTATGCCCTGGGAAGCAAGCCCATCAAACCCTATATCTTAACAGACTTCTGAAAGGAAAGAGGATTTTCTGCTTGTTCGTTTTCTTTTGTTCTTAAATAGTCTCCTGGTTAGTTTATGGCATCAAAGACAAAACCTATCCTAGTACATCTTTACACTGAGCACATTCAGATTCTGTTTGTGATTCAAGTTCCAAATTAAAAAACAGAATCATACATGAGTGATCTATTGTAATTGTATTAGGATAATCCAGTCTAAAATAATATTTAGATATCTGCCTTGGGACACAAGGAGAACACTTGCTACTGAGAAGATTAAATATCAGGAAGCATTTTAATATAGGTGTATTAATTGAAGAAACATTATGTTTAAATTTCAAAATTACATCAACCCTTGTTCTAGAAATAGAAGTCAGAAAAGATATACCCTAAATAGTACACAAACAAATAATTAAATGTGGTAAAATAGGCTTTGAAAATAAAACAGTTCATAGAAGTCTAGAAATTTTCACCCGAGATAAAAGATATAAAAAAAAAAACATTTTGACAAAAAAGAGGTAACTCTGAGTCATATGACTCAGTACCTTAGCTAAGTCTAGAAACAATTGTTCTCAGGCAATATTTGGGGGGATGAGAGCAAAAGATATCAGGGAACCAAAGAATGATGCTTCAACAGACAGTTGAAATACCAAAGTCTTATAGGTGTGACCCAGAACATAATTTCAGAAAATTACAGGCAGTTTAATTGACTGGGGCATAGCCCATAAGATGACCCATAATGAATAATAGCTGCAAACAAGTCAGGCCTATAAATATCACACCAAGGAATTTCCATTTTTTTCTGCCTGCCACTGGAAGAATTTAAGAGATCTGCAAACATGTCTATGACATATCACAAAAATATGGACTCAGTTTAATAGGCCAAAATATTATAGCAAATTAGAAACTTGACCTGCACAATTTGGCTGAGAAAGAAGTACTCTTCCCACTGCAAAAATTTCTAACAAACAGTATTGATGACAGCTATCAATTATTTAACATTGTTCCATACAGAAATAAGGGGCTTTCAGTTTTGTTCTTTTAGTTCTCAGTGTGCGGTCTGCAAGAGCCTATAACCCAGTCACTATCTTATCATAGAAAATCAGTATAAGTGATTATCTTATCTCAAAAGGATGGAAAGATAAGAAAGAAAGAAGTAAATGAGTTCTCCTGAATTAACCAGCAATGCTACTTGTGGAGAGGTGATTATATTGAAATTTCAAACTGTTGTTTCTTAAACCTGACATTGTAATCACAGGCAAGCAGATACTTACTTTTTCCCCCCCAGGAAATTATTTGGAGAAAAATATGAAGTTCATACCTCTGCCTTACAGCAAAAGGCCCAGCTGTCCTTTTCAAAGGACATTCTAAATCACTTAGATGGAGTACTGCAATAAGAACCCACCGGCCAGTGAACCTACCCATGCCACTTTCTAACCTGCTCATCCCCTCCCACCAAGGTATGAAATCGAATGCTTCAGCTCTTGAACTGGTGCTGCCTGTGTGCTCGGCTTTGAATACAATGTGACAGACATTATGTGTCGGGACTTCTAGCTTGGGTCATTTAAGTTCTACTTTCCTTTTTAGGACCTAGCTCCACATAAAGAAATCGAAGTTCTACTGCTAGAGAGGCTGGACACACACAGAGACAGGAGGACGGAGATGGATATGGAGTCCCCACGGGGAACAGTCATGGCCTCCAGGCAACAATCAGCACTCTAAACACCACTTGTACACAGGAGGCTCAAGAGCTGTGATGTAGCAAGTTCAGCTGAGCCATCTCTGCAAGTCCTGCCCATGTTGCTGCTCCCAAGGAAGCATGAGCAGTAAAATAGCTAGAATTTTGAGTATCAAGTTTGGGGTTCATTACATAGCAACAGACATATAAACATAGAAATAATAGCAGGCTTACTGCTGCATATGAAGTGGAAAATCCCAATGGCACAACATGCTGCCTTTGGAAAACATCTGGGGGCTGAATTTGTACAAAAATGTAACAGTGTGTGGGATAGAGAGGTAAAGCCGGGTATCCGGAATTTGATGTAGAAAGAGCTGCAGGAGTCCCTGTGGCCTTCACCTCGATACCAAAAGGCAAAGCAAAGGACAACAGGCCCTTGACAGTGATGTGCATATGTCATAACTGAATCAGGCAGATGGAGCAGCCATCTTAGTAGGAGATTAGAAAACCCATCTACTATGTCCTAACTATGATAATAAGTATTATTTTTATTCACTTGAAAATGAAAACAAAAAGCAAATAAAAATAATAGTTTCTTCCTCTCCTCTTCTTCCTTCTTTCCTCCCTCTTCCTCCCTCCCCTCTCACCTTTCTCCTGTTATATCCATTTTATGATGCTTTCAAAGTGCTGCATGCCTGTAATCTCAGCATGCAGGAGGCTGAGGAAAGATTATCATAAGTTTAAGGCCAGTCTGTACTACATAGACAGACACTGTCTCAAAAGAAACAAGAAAACAAGAAACAAGGACATTCTACCTTTTTGACTTACTAGTGACATTTGATAAACAGGTGTTCTCATCTTTCTCCTCCTCTCCTTTTCTTCTATCTCTTTCTGTCTTCTTTGAAAATATCCAGCATAACTCTATTTTAATACACATAGCAGATTATTACTCAGCCACAAAGAATAGTAAATTTGAGTTATTGGTAACAGAAGATATACCTGGAGAATGTCATGCTAAGTGACAGAAACCAGACACAGAGCCTTAAATATTGCATAGTTTCTCCTATATAAAAAATTTATAAGTATATATTTATGTGAATATATATATATATACCCCATAATGAATGTATTTATTATGTATCACAAATATGGGATAATAAAAATGGAGAAAAGCTAATATTCTTAAAGTACTTCTTTCTGAAATTTATGCTACTGTAATTTCATATCCTACAATGGTCCAAAATTTTTTAATAAATTTCACTATATCACATTTTCCTAAAGGTTTTCACAGTACCTGTATCCTACTTCTTTGGAGATTTTGAAAGTCTGTTTAACAGCTTGCTTTATTCATTAGCAAATTTCTTTACAATCTACTAACAAGCCCCTTATGACCCTGAACCTCTTGTCAGTCCTACTACTCTACAATATCTTTATCACATAGTTGAGAATAATTCTGTGAATTTTTTACCTTGCTTAGACGCTTAAAGAGTTTTCTTTCACATATGGTTGCTAAAAATATTATATAATCTTTAAAGTATCCTCATCTTCTATTATTAGTGTCCTCAGCCTTCCACAGATTTTTCTGAGCCTACTAATTTTCAGAGAGGAGGACCTAATTTAAATTCTTGTGGTATTATCTTGCCACATATTTTCTTTATCAGTATATATTTAAATTCAGTTTATGTCTATAGCAAGTGTTTTATCTTACACACGGCTTACTATGCTATGTTTGACTTTCTTCATATCTAAGGGATGACTAATTTTCTGACTTAACTCTATTTTATCTAAGTTATAACCAAAAAAAATTTCATCAGTCTAAACAGGGCATCCTTTCCTTTTCTTTGTTTTAAAAAAATGCTTCAAATATTTTACCTAAATTCTCCACCTGTCTAAAACATTTAGCCCCACTAATCTATCTTCCTAGCTCCTTGGCTTTAATTGATGTACTTAGAAAACCAGATTGCTTGAAATTTCCAGAAAGGGTATTTTGTTCTCTTCTGTAGAAAATATTTCTAAAATAGAATTGTCAGTTAGCAAATAAAAGTAGAGGGTCCCCACTTAAATGTGAATTTCACATACACATCCCAAAACTTTTTTAGTATAAGTACATTTCAAATTGTTTGTAGTTCACCTGAAGTTCAAATTTAAATGGTATCCCAAGTAGATTTACCAGTAAATCTATCCTAATGAAATAAATTCAAACTATCTTTGGATTTTTCTCCAAAAGCTTGGTTTGATAATTTTCTAAGAAAATCATGAGCTTTATCTCCAGGAGCAAGAAGAAGTCCAAGGATGAGTTTCTTTTGCTGTTAATTTTCATGAACATGATGGCTCATGATAATCAGAAAAGGAATATGAAGAGTACTTTTACATAGCTACCAATCTGAGATAGTTTACCAAACTGAGATAAACACTTTCTGATTCAGTGCAACCCTGTCTTTCTAGCTTGAACTTAATTTATTGATTAGATGATGAGCATTACACGTCTACTCTATGAAGTACTGTAATACCAAAGATACAGAAAAGAATGGAGAGATCTTGTTTGCTACAAGTTATAAGCCTGGTAAGTGGAGATTTAAAAAGGTACAAGGTATGAGATTTACTGTTCTCATTGCTGCTGGCATCATCTCTGCTTGTATCCTTTGTTTTGGTCAGACTTAGCTATAAATTGATGCTCTCATTATTAAAACCAGCCTATGCTCTTACAGGAAACACAGCATATGTGTGTAGATTTCATTACAGTCAACCAAAACCTAAATGTGCCCCTGGGAAAAATGCTGAAATGAAAATGGGGAGTCACAAAGTATATTTCCACAGAAATTTAGAAACTATCTAAACTTACATTGGTGAGGTTTCTTTGTGTTAGTGGTCCAAACGTTGCTCACCTTGGCTCAGTCCTTAGCTAGTTCTTCTTTACTGTAACCCTCTTACTCAAATATCCTTAGAAAATGTTTGGAGGCTGGACTGGGGATATAGCTCAGTGGCATAAATGTCTGCCTGGCAAGCTCAAGGTCCTGAGTTCAGTTCCCGGTACCAAAAGAAAAAATAAATAAATAAAAGGGTTTGGAGGGCCCTGGGACATCCCTGAGACATCCCTGAGATCTTCTGAGCCTTCACTTTACTTAGGTATTGGTAAAAAGTCTCTCCTTAGACATTACTTTTATGATTCAGAAACATCAGCTTCTGTTACTGTCACCTTGCTCCTCAAATTTCTTTGTCACAATCTCAAATATATAAATAACATTAAAATACAAATTCTTGCATCTGATAATCTGAGCAACTTCACTGAAGATAACAACCATTGTCAATACCTATTATCTTGTTTTGAAATCCTGTGTTGTTTTTGTTTTCGCGTTGTTTTGGTTTTGTCTTCATTGTTATTATTTTACTATTTTTTTCCTCTTTAAAATAAAAAAAAGAAAATACAAATGGTGCCTTTGCTTACATTGAGTCTCTTTCACAGACCACATGAAGGTAATGCTGAGCACATTTGCATGTTACTTTTCACCTGTGTACTGAACAGTACATGGTATTGCATCCCTATAGAAATCAATAACAGTTTTCGTAGAATGGGTATATTTTATATTATAGCTTTTCTTAGCGGTAAGAATAATATAGATACTCTTTTACAACTTTCCAGTTAGAGTAAATGCCTTCAGGCAAATAGTTCAAGAACAGAAAGTGTGCCCACTAGAAAAGTGTTAATACTACTTGAAAGTTTATCCCTAAAAAAGAGGCAATTGAATTTTTATCATGATTACAGCCTTGGAAATTCTAAACTCTCTTAAAATAAAGTCATATTTTCAATACCTGTGTAGCTCTGTAATAGATAGCATTATGATACGAAAAATAATATTATATCAAACGATATCTAACAGTGTCAGAATCAGTCAAGGTAATGTTTAACATTATCACCATTAGGTGTAGGCTGTACCATGAGTGTCAGAATTCTTCATCATTCTGTACTTGTTTGGTTACTACTATGGTAGGACAATGCCAGGAGAAACAAGACACGTTAATCATGGCCATCAATTTGAAAAAAAAATTACTCAAGTAAATGCATGTTTTCCAGAACAAACATAGACAATGAAAGAAAGTGACTGGATTACTGGTAAAATGTCTAAGGTTATTGGACTTCATGTGGCAACTTGGGACTGAAGAAAGGATTTGGCAATTACGAGCTTAGGTACAGATGTCACTGCAATGTCAGAGATCACGTAGAAGAAATGATAGACAAAAGGAGGCTTACTTATTTGCTATTCCTGCAACCAGCAGCCAAGATTTATGGAGCATTCCTGGTAGAAAAGATCTTATAACACAGAACTATTAAAGATTACCAAAGTTAGTCTTTTCTCTGATATGCTTGATGCACTTCTTGCAGGCTTTCTCTGCATCAGTGTAGCAATCCCCAAAATATTATTTACATGATGCTTTTAGAGTTTATAAATGCCCAGTTATAGACTTCCATTTCTGTGGGCCTGACAGACACTCATGATTATTCTTATTTTGTGGGAAAATTCAGAAGTGCAAATAATAAAGTCATGAGCAGGTGACTGATACCCAATTCATCGTCCCTTTGATGTCTGTAGTGTCATTGTGTACAAAGGAAAGGTAAGACTTTCTCCCCTCAGTTTATTCATAGTTATTTTTAACATTTCTACATGATTTTATTGGAAATTTTCCCTTCCCACTTAAGCTGTCTTTCCCAAAACATCTTCACCACCTAAGAGAATTGTTAGGACCCAGCCACAGCTCATTCATACAATCTAATCTCATAGATCATGGGAAAGTTTGGAGCAAAATTTCCTCATGAGATATGCACAGAGTATTAACATTTAAAACACCTTATAATTTGATTTTTAATTTGATTATAAGGAACAATGACATTACATGTGACTATTAAATTATTTAGACCAACAACATTTATTTACTGGAAAAATTTCTTGAGACAAGTAGCAAAAAATCTTTCAAGAATAAGTAGAATTGTATTCTATTTCTCTATATCTTTATTTGCTGACATCCTATAAAGAATTATAATGTATGGCATACTGAGTAAGCAAAATAATGAATTCTGTTAAATTTTATTTAAAAAGAAATATTTCTTTATGCCTTGCCAGAAACTTAAATTTGTCACTGGTTGAGGATTGCTGAACACAAAATGAAAGAGTTCCACCAAGTGGCCATATAAAGACATGACAGTCCGTAGCTCACCCATACAAAGAAGTTCCTCTGCGATCTAGTTTAGACACACATTTTCAGCTGAATTCCCAAAATCTTATGCCCTGCAACATTAAAAGCCCTATTATATACATTTAAGATGTTATCACTAATTTATTTTCTTGTATTAAGCTGCAACAAAAATAATACCTAAGTATTATTTTCCTGTTATTTTTCCACTATTCTGTTCATTCGCCTTGCTTTGAAAATGTGTAGTTATGGCCTTAATTTTTGTGTTACAGTCTGCTGTTAGCAGGTTAGTCTAACTGGATTGCTCTGAACATTCAAAAAATAGTTAAAAGGAAATCAACAGATACATTTACAAACTACCTTAGAAAAACAAAAGAAAGTCATCTCATTGTTTTCTAAAAAATTCAAAATATGTTATAAATATTGGCATGAGTTAATGAGTCCTTTCTATTATCACAAATTAAGTTTTCCTTAAATGATCCTGAAATCCATTTATTTTCATAAAGGAAGACTGCTATAGGCTTTAAGTCCTTACTTCTCTGCTTCAGAAAAAGTGCCATGGCTTATTTTAAGGTGACAAATGTTATTTCTAAACATGTATTATAGATTCCTGCTTGTTTTATATTTACTATTTTAAGTATGCTACAGTTCATTTGAGTAATTCATAATATAATCAAATCATTGTGAATACTAGCAGTGTTTTTTCACATTGTACAGAAACAATATCCATTGGTTATGAGGCAATGTTAGATAAGATATTCTTATATTAAACATATGCAATATCATTAGGTAAAAAATTATAACTGTATATATAATTATTAAGAACTGAGGTTTGACCTCCACTTCTTGGACTTAATCTCTGGCCTTTCTGTTGTGCATCTGAAGTAATATGTCTCTGAGTAAAAGAGACCAATGATGCTTGTGATATGAGTGTTGTAGAAATCAAATGATGTCTTTTATATGGTATACTTCAACAAGCGCTTCACTCTTGCGATAGATTTACTAATGGCCAACTTGTAACACACAGCTGAACTGAATCAGCGTGGCTCTGGGTGTGGAAGGCCCACCTGAGGTTTGTTGCCAACTGCATAAAAGGAAAACTGGAGAGGAAGATGGTGCTGTTGATTCTCCTGGCGAAGCTTGTCACACTGGCTTTCCTGATATGAACTAGGCTATTCTCAACATCGGATGAGTTCAGGTCCTCACTGTTACTGAGGATGGCTAGGGTTCTCTTCAGGGGAGCTCTGGTCCTTACTTTGAGTGTCACTAGCTCCAGTGCAGATCCCTCAGCCTGGAGGCACAGATCCTTCATCCCACTGGCTCAGAATTACCAACCTCCACCGCTGGCCTTTGGGCCTTTTCGGTGCAGATCATTGATAAAGATTTTCATGAGACATTGTCTTCGGCTATAGGCCTCCAGCTGGACTCATGCAGGACACTGCCATGGGGTCCACACCCTAAACTGCATTTCTTTGGGTCTTTTGTGTCTGGAGAGACTGCCTACACTCTTCTATACTTGACTTTTTGGATGAATATTATAAAATCATCCTATAAACTATGCGTCCTATATTGAATCTATCCTTTTGCAAACAGTCACTCCAACAACTATCATTAAATAACAGTTTTTTGGATGTGAGACTCTTACTATTGTTATATTTCATCCTTAGTAGATGAGAGTGGTAGAAAATTTGGATCAAATTTATGGAATTTGAGAGTTTGGAAAATAAAACTTCTAAAGAGCTATGAAGAAATGAGAGATGAAAAGACTGTTGTTATGAAGGAGGTAATCTGATCATAGTTTCTGTCAGAGCTCTGTGACCTTCCTCTAACCTAGGTACATTTGGACTCACATTTCCATTTCTATTAAAAGCCACAAAGAGATTCACATAGCAACCTTCATTCTCTCCTTTGAATCTTACACTGATAACAAATAAATGTTATATAAAATCCTCACATAGCATAAGTTGGAACGTTCCTTCTTGTCAAAATGATAATAAAATAAACACTGAAAAGAAGGAGAGAAGGAGCAGCGCATTAGAAAAATGTGAAGACATAAAGAATGTGGGTGTACGACAGAGAGGATTCATTTGTATGCTTATCGCTTATTTTTTATATTTGATTTTTTTTCAAAGAAAAATACAAGTCAACATAACAGAAAGACTAAACCACATTAGAGAACGTAGCAGTAAATAAATTTACTACCAACAGATTCATACTTTAACCAACTTGGTATTACCTCTGCAAGGTGGAAAATAACTACCGAAGGGAAGTTCAGGATGCAGGAAGAAATGCTGAGTGGAGGAAGGGTAAGCATGTGGATCAACCTAAAATGGCTTTATGAAATAACAAAAATATGTAACTGAGGGAGAAAGGAAACAATAAATGGAAGGGACAAAAATCAACGAGGTGAAACAGAGGGCAATTTGAGTTTTGAAAATTTTCAAGTTCCATCTGTGATACACAGAGAAAAAGATAATGATTTATGTAGAATAAAAGATAACCATGTCCATTACATTTTCATGGTTATTAATAAAATACTAAAGGAAAAGATAGGGCTTTTAAAAAATGAAAAGATACAGAAAAGGTGATGAAAATTTAAAAATAATAAAGAAGAGACATACAAAACAAAAATGTATTGAATTCAAACGTAACAGAAATCCTAATAAATTAAATTTCTAGTTAAAAGATAACCTAAATAAAAATAAATTCCATCATTATACTGGATGATGAATCAAGCATAAAAATAAGGATAGGACAATTCATAGACTAATATAAAAGAATAGGTAACTGAAATATTCACCAAAGGATACTAATGAATCTATATTAATACCATACAGCACATTTTAAAGGAATAAATCCTTATAGTGAATAAAGAAATCACAAAAGAATGATGAGAAATTCAATTTGTAGAATTAAAAGAAATGAGTGAATTTATAAAAGTTAAATTTTGATGCCTTTTATAACTTGCTCTTAAAGTAGATAAAGCAAAATGTTAGATTATATAAGAAATCAATAAATCTATCATTATAAGGAACACACATTAATTTCAGATATACATAACATAAAAGAAAACCTGACCATTAGAGCATACCACAGAGCAAATGCCAGGCCACTCAAGGAATGACCGTGCATGTCTGCTCAAGTAACAATCATGAAGGACACCAGAAAGGAGTAAAGCCTGAAAATAGATGAATTCAATAGTTACCACGTAACTCAATTTGTATCAACTAAACCTTAAATAGTATTTTAAAGTTTTTCTCTACTTTTCTTGACTTTTATGTATTTCTGTTCCTAATTAAGTAACTGTGACATTGTGAATTGACATGTGAATTGTCTTCTAAGTCTAACCACCTAATAACCTTATGTGATCAAAATGCTGCGTAGACATCAATTTCTATTTATCTACATTCCAAAGTTTATTTCTCCTATAGAGAATCTTTAAAATGTTGCCATTTTTCATACAGAGGACAGGTGATCCTCAGGTATATTGATCATGAAATTTATTTAACAAATCAGGACATTTTGAAAATAAAGCATGCATTCAGAGTAAAGCAAGACCTGTCCTCTACAAAGCGTGTCTCAGATAGATTACTGATTCTAATAGTGAAAATACATCATGACTGTCACAAATTTCGTAGTCTATAATCCCCAACAAACCTGTCTTTTGCCCTGCTTGAGGAATCCTCACTGCCCTTTGCTTGCATGATTAATTATTAAGAAAGTGACATTTGCCAACCCAGGAAGCACCTCCTGCCACAGAAGGAGCGCTGAGCATGATAGTTACAGTTGCAGCTGGCCAAGAACCAGAAGGAGGTTGTAGACTGGAAGCAATGTTCTTAATTCTTCATCCACTTTTAACAACACATCACATGCTGGCTAGTGTTTGCTTATGCAAGACAGGATGTTTTCTTTTGTACTAAAACCTCATATAACTAATGCATTTAAAAATGTCTTTTCATAAAAAGTGCTTTAAAACTGTTCTCCAGTAATTGACTTATCCATTATCTAGTGATTTACTCTTACCTTATTTTATCTTCAATGTTCCCTTCTCCAGTAAATTATTTTTAGAAGGAAGAAAAGTGAGTAGTATTGATAAACAGTTTTTTTGACATATATTTAAGAGCCCAACGGTGTCCAGGTAAATTTAATACTCTGTGCCTCTGAGACACAGCACATCTGGCATTTTATTTCAATACTTTCTTTTCTTTCAGTATGGCCCACAGCATGAAGAGTTATATTACAGTTTATTATTTTTTTCTAAAATTAAAAGTTGCCAATATTAAAACAAATAATTCATTTTATTATAGCCAGTGAGCAGTTTTTATCTTTGAGCCAATGTGTACCCATAACTCATTCCCGAGGTTCCTCAAGTAAAATATATTTATCAAAAGGCAGATAGATTCATTGCAATCAAATGTGTGAAGTTGGAAAACGCTAGTCTTTTTCTTGTGAATTAGTATCCTACCTAGGCTTTGATATGATAAAGCATACCCTGGAATAGTTGTTATGCCAAATCTCCTTCTTTAATTGCTCATGAATGGATTCAGTATTTTAGTGAAAGATCTTAATTATAAAGTTTAATTGAGCTCTGATGCCACATCTTTGGAGTTTCCCATTGCAGCATAAAGTTGTTCACCTCAAAGTCATGGTTTGTCCCAAGCAGATGCGTGCCATAAAAATTTGCACATATTTTCTTCTTGAATTTTCTCATATTAATAAACAAATTTAGATTCATGTATGAATCTATGTTTACTGTAGTAATCAGCCAAACTCGTAAAATGAGATATAATTTTAGCTTCAATGCTGCTCATCTCTAGGTGCCCAGTACTGGTTATTCTCATATTTTATTGAACCACATGGTGTGTTTAATAACTCTGTAATCATGGACAAGACACTAACTGCAAGAATTTATTTTATTTTTGCTGCCAGTTTCATCTCAGGAGAAGAAAAAATATTATGTGAATAAAAATCCTAAAAATAATGTATCAGAAAAGAATGATATTTAAGTTTAAGAAGAACAAATATTTGTGATTACTAATAATGATTTCTTATTACTTTGACTGAAGAATGGCTGTCATGGTTTTGGGAATATTTTACAAGGGGAACAATGTAATATAGGACATATATTTTATAAGATTATTTATGATACTCACCCAAAGAATCATATAAAGGGAGTGCAGGAAATCTGTCCACACACTGAAGACCAAAGAATCTCAACCAGCTGAGGGCCCGGATCTCATAATAATGTCCTACATGACTTCAGCTGAGGACCTAGAGCCCATATCAACATCTCATGCAGGCCTGTTTCACGGATCTGCACTGGGAAGGCCCAAAGGTCAGTGACGGAATATAATAAGTCTGCCAGGGGAATGAAAGATCTGTGCTAGCTGTTTGAGGGATCTACACTGGAGCCAGGAAACAATGCACAAAGCAAGAACCAGAGCTGAAAAGTACCAAAGCCATCCTCAGCAACAGTGAGCTCCTGCGATAGTGAAGACAGCTGAGTTCCCATCAGGAAAGCCAATGCAGCAAGCTTCTCCAGGAGACTGGCAGTGCACCATCTCCCCAGGAAGTGATGCTCAAAGTGAAGACCAGAGCAACCCCAAAGTGAACTAAAGCTATTCTCAGGGCCAATAAGGTCCCAAGCTCCTTGGAGGATGAAAATAGCCACATTTATCAGGAAAGTCAGCATGACAAGCTCCTCCAAAAAATCCAATAGCTCCTTACAGCTTCTCTCAGCTTCCAGCAGGCTCCCAATTGCTTCTAACAGCTCCCAACAGCCTTTCTCTGCTCCCAACAGCCTTTTTCTTCTCCAGTTCTGCCTCTTATGCTGCTGGCAACAATCTTCAGGTGGGCCTCCTATACCCAGCACCACGCTTACTCAGTTCACCTGGGGGTTATAAGTTGACCAGCAGTTGCCAATCCACCACAGAAGCCATTTTCTAGACCTTTATTCTCAGGTTTTATGCATTTGAAATTGTCTTAGATAAAAAACTGCTGCCTAACTTGCCTGGTTTTATTCCAATGCACAGAAAGGACTAAAAGGCTATCAACAAACGGATTGTGTGCACCATCTGGCCGTTTCATGTTGCATAGTAAATTCGTACTAAAAATGCCTTTATTCCCAAAATGAAACATAAGAAATTTGTTATCCTTCTTTGTGTGTTATATAACTTAATTCAGTCTTTACTACAAATTGTTGATAACTAAAATTGTGCAATATGCAGTTATATGTAAACTGCAATTTAATATAGAAATCACTTTATCAATGAGGAATTGCAATTATTTCTAAGATATAATTTCAACGAGATTTTTGAATGTCTGTTTATAATCTAAAATTTGTGTAAAACCATTAAACCTCTACATTTTGTCAGATTACCTTTTAAATAAATGTTAACGCATGCATATTTGACATCATTTTGTATATAAATGCATAGCAGTTACTCTGCACCTTATTGCTAACACTGCTACCCTAAGATTTTCCTAAAACGTATATTTTTATACATAGCTATTTATGATTGGGTCAGGACAGAAAGTGAAAAATCAAAAACTCACCATGGAACAGGTAAGGACAAAAATTATGCAGTGCCATTCACATCCTAACCTAATCTAAATTTGTGAAGCAACACAATAAGGAACCAATGGCCAAAATATAACAGGTACAGAGGTCATGCGTACATAGGAGGATACCATGTAGAGAGGCACAAATCGATATCTGCTTAAGATACTAACTTTTACTATTAACGAATTGCCCTTGTACACATTACTTAATTTAAATATGCACTACAGTACATTTAACTAATGGAAGAAATTGGAGCTTAGAGAGGTTATATGCCTCTTCGAAAAATTCTTCTTTGATTGAAAAAAAAAAACACTAGGCATTTATTTATGTTCTTAGTTGTTTTGTTATATAAAAACACCTCCAAAATCTTTAGTAAAATCTTTTAGACACAAATACTGTGATCTATGACCTCAGGACAAAGATCAAATCAGCCTGCATGCACTGCATTCAGTAGGTCACCTATGATGTGCATTGGAATACTTGAAATCCATTTTGAAGTAAATCTGCCCTCACAAGTACTTGTATATTTTATTTCCTCAAATTTTGTTATGCATGATTCAAAGAAAAAATGTATATTAAAACTTCTTTCTCTTGCAGGGATAGATGCAGGATATATCTAATAGATCACATGTTCACATAATAAAGACTATAGTCATAGCTTTACTTTAAGCATCATCTTCATCTTAATGATATAGCTTAATATTTCTACAAATATAATATAGTTTGGATTTATACATGTGAATACTTTTTATCACTTTGTAGAATTATGGCAAATAATTAATTATACAAAAAGGCTTTCCTTTAAAGCAAATGAATGTTGGCTGCCATCTGAATTTGTGCCTCCCAAAAGACTCGGTCACTACGTCTAGCTAGAGATAAAATAAAATTAATATTCCTAGATTGGCATAGATTTGTACTGAAACTAATTAACTAAAATAGGCATTAAAGAATCTTAGAGATACACTGAACTGCTGAGCTTTGAATCAATCTACAACTTCCTCCGGAGAAAACTGATGATGTCATAGCCTTAAGCCACTGGATAAATTGCTGAAAGGGAGATGCAACTACTGGAAATGATTTTGCAACCCCTAAAATTTCAATTGAGGAGCACAATACCTACACACAAACTACATTCAAATTCCTTTCAGAATTTTCTCTGCTTTTGTTTTTAATTGTCCAAAACCAATTTTTCCTCTCTATATAGGTACTCCCTACTGTACTCCCTACTGTATTCCCTACTGAAACTATATTTGGAAGAACAGTTTACATAGTTCACCTAAAAGATTGTAACTGTGGGATATCATTTCTAAATATCCCTAGGTCTAGAATGCTTTGGGGTGATATTTCATGATACATTCATACTTTTCCTTTAACATGTCTATTTTTTTTCCTTGCTGTGATATTCATTGCACTTTTACACTGCATATTTGTTATGTGAATTTCAGTACTCTACATCTATAGTCTATGGTGATATCATTAAGATTATTTTAACATTTATTTGCAACAAGTGCATTTATATAATACTATAAGCTGACCATGAGAAACTATTTCATTATCTTTCTCCAACAACTTGTAGGATCAAGTTAATCATAATTTTGAAATGCTACTTAATTGCTTTTGTTTTAAGTTTTGTGTGAACATACTCACATTCAAGTTGAGCATCTGGCCAACATAGTAAATCAGTCAGGTGAATATGTTCAGGAACAGTAGCTAAACAGGAGCAATTTATGCCATATGGATTTCAGCCTCCTAGGGCCAACTAGTTGTGTTCAAACACCTTGGGGAAATCAGACTGTTTGGAGGTCAGGGATGCTAATTCAAGATCTCTGGGATAATGACAGGAAGTTGGCAGCAACGTTAAGAAGGCAGGCTTCAACTGAGCAAAACCTCTTCACCAGCAGTTGGAAAATTATTCCTGTTGAGCCTGTGCTTTCTGATGGTGTGCACAATAGAATAGGTAGGACCACACCGCTCCATTTACAGAGAATGTGGTGATGTACTTTCATTGCCTGTTATTTTCTTGCTTAAACTGTCCACCTGTACTCATAATTATACATTCTGATTTCTTCCCATTTTCTTCATCTTTAACTTCATCTGCTACTACTCTCCTTTGGCCTAAGTCGCAGGTACACCGCTTTTCCAAGTTGACACTATTAATATTTAAAGATATTTTTGCGGAACTCTTCAAAGCACAGGTGTCTACAGATGTCGGATTCTAATTTCAGTGCATTTTCCAATTTCTTAAATATCATTAAAAATTAAAAAACATAAAGGTAATAATAAAAAGTTTGGATATCATTGATGAGCAAAACAGCAAAAACTAGCTTTTCAGCAGTAAAGTCCACTGATTTTCTATAAAAACTCAATAAGATTCATTTATGTAATTAAAAAATGAATACAATGCATCAACTGTTAAAATATTACAAAATAGTTTTCTTCACCTTTACTAATTGTAATGGAAATATTAATGTACATGATATTTTAATTGTGATTCCCTAACATCTAGTGATATTTAGCCAATTTTCAGTGTTCATTCACAATAGGTATATTCTTGGAAATATCATTTTGAAACTTTCTGTCAATTTTTGAAATTTTAAATAAGGAATTTTGGATAATTCAGCAAAATGTCTGCATGGAGGATTGAGGAATCGTTTCCCTTGAAAAACGAACCCCAAATAGAATTTTAAGCATTTTAAGCCAGATTTCATAAGGTAATCTTGATTTTTAAAAGGCAATTTTCCATGAACTTCCTGTAAGACTGGCATTCTCATGGCCCTACCTGGGATACCTGGCTGGTATAAACTACAACAATAAGGAATGAGAATAGCCCTCTCTGTAGCTCTACATATTATGTAAAACACTGAGACCTCTGGCCCATTACTATGTCCACTGCTTTTTGATTTATCTGTTTCACAAAGAGTAAAGAGCTACTATGATTAGGAGAAGACAGTGTTAAATGAGTGTCATGGCAGTAGTCAACAGAACTGAAATCTATAAATCCATGTGGTTTTCCATCAGCCTGCTGCTTAATGCTGGAAGTGTTCTACAAAGAACTTAATTTACTCTGAATTTTATTTCTATTGATGAAAATCACTGTGATTGTGTTAGTTTCCTGGGGCTACCCTAACAGAATAGCACAAATGGTGTGATGTAATCAACAGAAAGGAATTGTTTCACAGTTCTGGAGTCCAGAAGTCTGAAATGATGATGCTGAGAAGAGGTCCTTTTTGACAGATGTCAGAGAAAATCCTTCCAGCGAATCTGGTAACTTAAGCTGTTTCTTAGCTCACAGTGGAATTCTTCCTGCATTCTTATGTCATCTTCCACCTACAAATGTTTGTCTCTGTATCTAAATTTCTTTTCTTGTATTGATACAGTCATACTTGATGGAAATCCACCCTAATGCCCTCTGATCAACAGCAAGACCCACTTCCAACCTAGCCACCTTCTCAATTCCAGGGGGTTAGGATTTGGGCATCTTTTGGAGAGACAGAACTTTATTCATAACACTGTCAGTCTACTCATTATGAACTTTCAGGTAATTTCTCTCTTACAATCTTAAAAATAAGAATAAGATATTTTAAATAGGAAACAATAGAATCTCTTCAAAGTGCTAAAAGGAAATACTCATCAATCTAGGATTCTAAGACTACAAATTGAGTATGATACATAGAATAAATCAAATAAGGATATTTTGAAATAATATTTTTTTATACTTAGCGTGTATTTATGAGTATAAAAATATACCCTTCAGTAATGAGGAAATTTTTATTACAAAAACATGGTAACTAAGAGATGAAAATCATACAAAAATTTGGAAACCTGTTTCTAGATCTAAATAATCATTGACCCAAATGACAATAATAATAATATTAAGGAAGTTTTACTATTTAGATTGGTGTTAAAAATCAAGGAATAATTATATCCACAAACTGCAAAGGCATTATAAACCAGAGGAGATGATCAAATCTACATATTTTCTGGCCCTTAAACTACTGAGGTGAAAAGAGATTGTTATTTAAATTTATTCTTTTCATGTAAATGTGAATATTAAACATTTATTGATGGAAAATAACGCAGCGGGAAGCAGGTGGATTGTAGAAAACTAAATGAAAGTAAAACCACACAAAATCAACCTAAGGAGGGCAAGAAATGAAAAATAATACAAGAATTATTTAATAGTAAAAATGTGGGCAGGGGATATAGTTCAGTGTCACAAGCACCTGCCTGGCAAGTGCAAAGTTCTGAGATCAATTCTTGGTACAAAACAAAAACAGTAAAAATGAAAATGGTACCAGATATAAAGTGTGGAACTAAATCATATACATTTAAAAATTATATTCAGTATAGATTAAAGTATTCAAAAATAGAGAATGTATGATATAATGACACAGAAAGGCAGACTATTGAAGGATATAAAATGACATTTTGTTATAAAAAGATTCCATAATAGCCTTAACAGGTCATCAAATATACCAACATGAAATCTTTATTCAAAATTCAGAAAGCAAATTCTTTGCCATAAGAAAAGATAAGCTTTAGTCCTTTGTAGGAAAATGAATGCATCTTGAGACCATAATGTTAGGTGAGACAAATCAGATGCACATTGTAATGTCACATGATTTCTCTTACCTGGGAATCTTGAGTTATAAATAAAGAGCAAAATAAAAAATAAATAATGGAAAGTAGGGGGATGGCTCTCTCTCAAATGGGAAAGGGATCGAGAGATGGAGGGAGCTCGGAGGAAGGGAGGAAAGGGTATGAACAAAGGAACTGATACATATTTACGCATGTACTAACTCCATATAGAGAATGTAAACATTATGTACTGCAAATACATACTAATAAAATATGAAATAAATATATATTAAATAATGAATACTGTTTCATTAGAATAGTATTATACCCCATCTAGATATTTCTACTTTTAAAATTCATGAAATAAAGTTTGTCAGAATTACAAGAGAAAAATCATTAATTTTATAATCATGGAGAACATTTTAATCCAATTCTTTGATATGTGAAGACAAGTGTTATTAAGACTACAAGAGATAGACACAAAAAAATTATGATGTTGACACAAGGATAAGATGAAGAATCTTAAAAAGAACATGTGCAGAATTTTCATGATTCTGTACGACCTACACCATAATGAAAGAGAAAGCAAGGCTATTAAAATTTTGGCTTCTACTTACAGCCAGTCTTTAATCACAATGCAATGAAACTTGGATAATGATAAAAAATTATACAAAGTATCAAAAAATTTAAAAAATATACAATCACATAAATATTAATTTTTTCAAGAATCACAGTATAAATTTTAAAAATTCATTCTAAATGCAAAATCAACTCAATGAAATAAACATGCAATATTTTATAGTAATCAAGGGAATGACTACAGTAGTCAATAAATTGATTATAAAGATATTTTGCTTCACACTTGCTGTTGGGCCTTTTTATATATTAAATAGTTTTAATCCATTTTTACATTCTCAAAAGAAGAGTTCAAAAGTTTAGTATCATAAGACTTATTTACCCTTCTTACACTGGTATACATTTGGTAATTCACTATGCAGAAAAGCAATATTATTTTAAATTTGATGAAGTAACTGAGCAAAAACACACACACACACACACAAAATGCTCTCTGATTGATTCAAGTTAAAAATTTCTTTCCTACTAAAGAGACTGCTACTTAACATTTAAAATAGGAATAAACGGAGGCTGGGGATTTAGCTCAGTGGCAAAGCGCCTGCCTGGCAAGCACAAGGTCATGAGTTCGGTTCCTGGTACTGGAGAAAAACCAAAACCAAAAAAAAAAAAAAAGGAATAAACTAGAATTAGCCAGAACTCAATAAATTAAAATATTAAAACTGCAAAATATTGTGCAACTGTCATGCTTAAATACACAATGTCATAATCAGTTCAATTTGTCTATGAAACATATCACTTTGTAAACCGAATGTTTGTTAAAATATATAAAGCTTTGTATATTAAATTTAGTTTGGAATATTTAATGTTTGTGACTAATCTTTAGATTTGGAGAGGTATTGTACTCAGAATAATTATAAAAATAGTAGTAATTATTGCTGAGAATAGAACAGAACAATTCGTTCTGAGTGTCAACATTATTACTACCATCATAATAGTAATTGGTTAAATGAAATTATCTGTAATCTTTACCCGAGGATTAAAAGGTAGAAAAGATATAACATTACGAATCAAAATTACCAACAATTAATCTTATTTCTACTCTTTCAATTTCTCCAACCTGACGGAAGATAATTGTTCACAAGCGGTAATTTCCTGTGATCTTTTCTTCTACAACCCTCCCATTTATCTCTCGTGACACTTCCATGTTGAATATTTTTTTATTCAAGCTATGGTGACACACAAAAGCCAAAATCATTTTTCTTGAAACCTTATGTATTGTCAGGTGGCAAGTAATATTAAATTAGGGGTCAAATACTGCTGTTATCATTTCTATCTGACTATATTCAAAGAATATCAGAATAACATGGAGAAATATGTTAACATATTTTTATTTATTACCATTCAGTGTTTTCAAACTGTGGAGAGGGAAAAGAAGGGGAATAAGAAAAAGGATTAAGATGTACTATGTACCTATGCCAACCCCACACAAGGAAAGGAGATATGTACTACAGACATGTGCTAATACAATAATGACCTGAAAATAAAGACGACAGGGAAAATCTGATGATGCTCACAAAGCTGATTGCTTTTTAGATACTCTATTAAGTTACATATGTACAAAAAGACATTTACAATACATAGAAAGGAAAACAAAGTGAGGAGAATAAAAAAGGTGAACACAACTTCATATTTTCCAGCTTTCATAAAGTGGTAGCATTAACTATAGAAAGTAACTAAAAACCTGGAATACCTTTTACATAATTTAGTCCTCTCTGAATTCATCAGTTCTCCCTAATGGAGTCTCAGACACAGTCCTTACTGTTGCAACTTTATCATATTCCCTAGGGCGCAGTCCTGAGACACACATTCCACGAAGCACTGTCTAGTAGAGAACACACTCATTAATTTAAAGCATGCTCCCTAGTACTCCTATACCACAACTTATGTCCTGCCCTCTTTCAATAATTTTGGGTTTCCTAATCACCCCACAAATCAAAACAATGTCCACTTCAGTCAAATACAAGGATCACATGATCAAATCCCATTACTATTGTCTTCCCAAAATAATAAAAGTGGAGAATATTGAGGATTTGGAACTACAAAACACTATGACATTTTCACATATCAACTTTTTTTGTTGGTATGTATTTTTGAATCCTTTTGTCTTCAAAAATAATATAGGGCTGGGGATATAGCTCAGCGGTGCAGTGGCATCTGGTAGATGTGAGGCCCTGAGTTCAATTCCTGGTACAAAAAAACAAAAACAAACAAACAAAAAAAAAACAAGCCAGATGAGGAGAATGAAGTTTAGAGTCACCAGCTTGCCAAAGCTACTGACAAGAAGATAGAGGATGTAGGATTTGAATCCAGTCTCTCTGTTTTCAGGATGTGTTTGATTAAACTTGGCTTACCATGTCTAGGAAACCTTATTTTCATAATATTAAATAGCTTATTGACATCAACAACTAAATTCAATAAAAGGCTGGAAAAATGAACACAATTTTCAAGAAAAATTGTTTTAAATCAAACTCAATTAAAGTCTAATTTTGGAGAAAATTTACAAAATATCCAACAATTTTATAAGTGGAGAGGATGAAGTTAAGAGAAAATTCATTACTTGTCTTACTGAATCTAACAGTGTATATTTGAAGCAGTGTTTTCTCACTCCAGGTCTCCACTCTATATCTTATAATATTTTTGATGATCTCTGGTTCAACAGTAGAAAATATCAAAGGATAAAGTGTGTACCTTAATATATACATTATCATACTTTATGGCTGAACATATTTTGTTGCTAATTGAATTGAATTAAAATTATGAACTGAATTAAAAGTGTTACTTGTGCATTCTTCTGATGAGTCTTTTGACTTAGTTTCTTCAGTGAATGAGATGAATACTATCCTCATTAGTAAACTATTCTCTTCAGTAATTATTAACTCTTCTATGTGACCAATATGTGGACTTGCATTCAGTGGCACATGTTGAAGTCATTTATCTTTTAAATATTATGTTCCAGTACCCTCTGTTTCTAGGGTGTCATGTCATGTGAACTTAAATGATAATAAGTAATTCCATATATTCTCAGGAATCTGACCATTAGTAAGAAAAAGCTTATAAACTAGTTAATTTACAGTTGTCAAGAATCAGATTCATTCAAACACTTATACACGTACACAAAATTCATAAGATTAGAATTTGCTTCTTTTCAATGAACTATTTTATACAAAGAAACAATGCTTTCTAATGAGAGTGTAGCTATTTGTTTATCTCTTTGAAAAGTATTAGCTTCCTATTTCACATTACGTACATATTACACATTTCTATCTAAACCTGTGTATTTAATTCAAAATTCCATGCCACAAAGCATTCTGATTGAAAGATAAAAAGTCAAGATAGTGGCTTTTCCAAAAATAAATTCCTGAGAAGATGGTCTGCATTTACAGAAAGAATAAATTTGAAGTACTTGGCTACTTAATTATGTTGTATGTGAAACCACATATTTGGAAAATAAAAGTAGTGTTTTGAAACAATGTTACTAGTATGGTGGTTCACATATGCAATCCTACCTGGACAGAAGATTGAAACAGGGAGGTCACAAATTAGAGGGCAGCCTGAGTGATTTAGTGAGAGCCTGTCTCAAAACGTAAATAATAATAATAATAATAATAATAATGGTATGGACTGGGATGTAGGTCAGTGGCCAAGTGCCTTTCAGTTCATTTCCCAGTACTACAAAATAAAATATAATTAAATATAAACAGTGTTAATTTCTAGCAGCACACAGTATTACATCTCTATGAAAATTAGACAAAAACAAATACAAAATTCTCAGATCTGATATAATCTGACTAAAGTTGCAAACTATGTTAGAGAATATAAAAAAAACCTGAAATAATTAGTGAAGATGTCATTGAAGGAAACATACTAAAGAGTAAAAAACACGGATCCCTAGAATACATGAAATAAAGTAGATACTTCAAGCAACTAGAAAGAACAAAATAAATTTTCAACATCAAGAATGATGCATTCTATGAAATAAAAGTAGGAGACCAAGGAAGAGTCCAGAGTTTCAGACAAAAGCACAGGAGATAAGGGTGTTACTGATTTAAGAAGATCTAAGAGGTTGGTAGTGTTTCTCTGTAACCAGTCTGAAGATAGAGCACATACAAATTCCATGGGTATAGGCAGATCATTAAAGATGAAAGTCTGATCAATTGGACCTGTTGTACAGGACAGAAGACCAAAGAAGGGGTATCGTCAACCTTTTTTCAAAGGTATTTTTAATTTATGTTGTACTTTAAAGAACTTTACAGATTATCTCAAGGGCTATAATGTTTCAACTAGAAGAAAAATTAATGAAACAGGCTGTTGGAATTGCAGATCTTTCAACATACTGTATCATTAAACTCACAATTAATGAAAATATTACTGAAGGATTAATGCAGCAGAAATTTCAGGATATGCTTTAAAATTTAGCTATAATGGGTACATATTTTTAATATCACTTAAAGGAAATACTTGCATTGAGGAGGCCACATTGTGTTCTACACTAAAATTTTGACAACTCAGTTATGATGGTAAACGATTGAGAAATAGAGATGGTATGATTACATCATAATTTGCTTTCTAGTTTTATTTATATAGTTTCTTAAGTGAGGCCTGAAGAAAGAGAGCTAATTAAGAAATAGTGTCTTAGTGAAGAAAAAGAGATGGGAATGATAGGATTGAAATTGATTAAGTTGTGTTAAATGTGTGTAGCAAATTTCAAAGATAAACATCAGCAAAATGTAATGTTAACATACACTCATTAAATATAGCAAAAATAAATGAATAAAAAGAAAAAAGGAAAAGTCAATACCATCTGTGGAAAATACTGGAAAATTCTGCAGAAATTTGATATTCTTATAATCAGAAGAAATAAAGCATGATCAAACATGAGGTTTGAATAAGTGGAAAGAAAAATTCCAGCTAAGGAAAAAGTAGTATATGATGCTCCTTCACACTGGTGAAGGAAAAATGTCCTTTACAAACTGCTGATTCAAATGCTAATCTCCTCCAGAATCATTCTCAATACATGCCTAGAGGTAAAGTTCTAGCAATGTTCTGGGCACGCCCTAGTACAGTCAGGTTGACAAACTACCACATGAAAAAGACAATGAAAATACACAGAATAAGAAAATGGATTATATTTCACTGCGTAATATAGTTTAAAAGCAAAAATAAAACCCCTACCTCAAACTCCTATGGTGATTTTCTAATCCCGTATTATCCCTCAAGTTCAGAATTCAAGTACCTATTTCCAATTTAGTAATGGTCTACAAAAAGTACTTAATGCTTTGTAAGGAAAAATATACCATTTAGTTATTTAAACACAGCAAAATTATCCAAAAGTTAAAATAGAGTCAACTTTAGAGTAAATACTTTATAAATGCACTTTTCTTCACATTCTCAGTTTTACCATATCGCTTTAGAGTTGAGTCCCAAAATATATATAAAAAAAAACTCAAAGACATGTTGACTCAAACCAAATTTTTCCTCCCTAAATTCTATCCTCTAAAGACCTTAAGTGGCCAAAAGATGAATCAAAAGATTGGAAACATGCTTTATAAGCTTGTTTATTTTTAAAGCCTAATAACAATTATTTTTAGAAAAATTAAAGTTATTTTAGTATTTCTGAGTGACAGGTAATATTTTCTTATACAATAAGAAACCAATCATTTATCTCAAGAAATAAAAAGACACTGTTCAACTCTGACTGGAACAATTGAGCAGAAATACTACCAAAAGTTTTCCTATAACTTCTCCAAAAGTTTGCTTGTAATTCTTCCCATGCAAAATGACACCAATATCAAAATGTGATATTAGTGTACACTTGTATGAATTCTTATCAGCTTTTTCTCTACTTCAAGCCTTCTTAGATATCTTTAAGAATTGTATAGACTATCCAGCAAATTTTATTTTGTATTGACAATTTTATTATGTTAACAGAACTTTAAGAAAGCTTACATGAGCTATGCATGAGAAACAAACTTTTTTAGTCTGGTGGCAACGTTATCCTCAAATTGATTTTTTAAAATCTGCAAACCCTAGGGAGTGACTTGAGTTTTTCTTGATGTAAATAAATTAGTTTAATACCTAAGAGGCATTATTGCCACATTAGCTCTGTTGAGCTATGTATAAGAGGCAACATAGCTTTATTGAATTAATCACTTTCTAGAAATTCCATTAAAAAAACTTCAGAGTATTGTATAGAAATTTTTCATGGAAAAATAAAGGAACACAAGAGTATTTTATTAAAATCAATCTGCATATTAAGATGAAATCTCACTCTGGTTTATGAAACAAGAGAAAATTAATAGAGAGTAGCCTTTTATATTTGATTTATGAAAATATTATATACTTATGAAAATGTTCATAAATATGCATTAATCTTTATAATATTATAAGTTAAAATCATTATAGAAGTGTAAATTGATTTTAAAATATAGTTATTATAAAACATATTTTCTGAAATTTTGACAGGATGAAGTTAGAAATGTGTAAGAGAAGAAAAATCAGAATGTTCAAAAAATTTTGAGCTCAAATAATACATTCAAATCAACCAACGAATGAAAAAATCACAAATAATTTTGAAAAAACAAATAAATTAAAAAAGAATACAAAAATCCCACAAAATGCAATAACTATGAACACAATGAAGAAATTGCTAAAGGAAAAATTTACAGAAGAGAGATCTTAAATCAACAATCCATATTTACAATGTGAGGAAAGTAAAAAGATCATAGAATTATTTAACAACAATCAGAGCAGTGTCAAGTGACACTGAAAAAAAGTAAAGAAATGAATGAGACAAATAGTTAATTCCTCATAAAGATGAACACAATTACAAGCTTTTATCTAAATTAACTAAAAAAAGACTAAAATTACTAAAATTATAAGTTTAAATGAAAGTATTACTATAAACAGTTTTATTTCAAAAATCAGTTGAGATAAGTGGATAAATTGTTAGAACTTCAAATGTAAATTATTTGGTATGTTGGGGAAGTTAGCACAAATAAATCATTAAGAAAAGTTCTTGATCTGAGCACTTCATTGGTGAATTACACTAAATATTTAAATAATAAATAACACTAACTCTCCCCAAGCACTTCCAAAAGATAGAATAAGGGATACCAAATTAAGTCAGCATTATGCTGCTAGCAAAATCAGACAAAGACATTATAGAACAAGACAATAAACAAGCCAATAATTCTATAAAGTTCTGTAAAAATCATCTACAATATTGTATAAGATGAATGCAATAGTATAGCAATATGACCAAGTGGGATTTATTCCTGGAACGCAAAGTTGATTCACTCTATGAAAATCAATGTAATCCACCATATTAACAGAATAAAAGGGGAAAAATATGATTATGTCCCTGGATGTAATAAAGCAATTGACAAAATCCAATTTTTCATAATAGAAAATACTCATCAAAACAAAGATGGGAAATATTTAGCTCAGCACAACAAAATCTATATATGAAAAACCAATAACAAACTTCACAATTACTGTTGAAATGTTGCTATAGTTTTCTCTGAACTCAGGCTTGGTAGGGTTTAGACCTTGTATGACACCTCAAAGTCTCATGTGTTCCTAAGGCGATTGGATCATGGAGATGCTACACTCATAAGATTCATCTATTGATAAACTTAGTGGATGAAAGAGGTGTTGGAAGGTAGGGCCTGACTGGAGGTGGGTCATTGGGGCTGTGATATAAAGATATATATTTTTGTCCCCCTTTCTCTTTATCTTTCCTTTGTCATTTTGATTTCTCCTTTGTCTTTCTGCGTTCTGGCTGCTGGTTGCCCATTTTAATGAAAGATAGCTTTAGATTTTTAAAAATGTGTACCATTCTTAGTCACTTCTTCATTACTGAAACAAAATATCCATCACTAGCAACTTAAAAGATGAGAGATCTATTTTGACTCATGTTTTAGAAGTTTCAGTTCATGCATACTTAGCAATATGGTGGGAAGGCAGAGTGGAGGAAAACTGCTCACTTCATGGCAGACAGGAAGCAGAAAGAGAAGAGCAAGCCAGAGAGAGAGAGAGAGAGAGAGAGAGAAAGAATCTTTCAGGTCATGTCCCCAATAATTTGCCTCTTCCACTTGACCCCATTTCCAAAGTACAACTCAGCTATAATGCCTCCATAATCCAATCACCTTCAAATTCCATGGGGCTCTTGGTCTCATTTTAGATCTAAAGCATAATATCTGAAGATACTTTCAGCAAATAAAAAAGCAGTCCACATAGAATGAAATAATATACTTGCATATTACACATCTGTCAAAGGATTAAAATCTAAAGTATATGAAAAATTTATAAACTTAATAACAAAATAAAAACAATCCAAGGATATGCAAAAGATTTGAATAGATATTTCCTCAAAGAAAAAATAAAAATGTTCACGAAGATACTTAGCATTGTTGGTCATCAGGAAAATCCAAATCAAACCCACAATGACATACCATCTCTTATGGCTTGTGTCTAGATGTCCCCCAAAGCCTCATGTGGTCCTAAGTCAGGCTTTTCAGAGGTGGAAGGATCTAGGCTCTGTGATTACTAAATTAGTCACTGATTGGTTTGGCATACTCCTAGGTAGCATTAAGGGCACCCCGTGCTGTGTGAGTGTTCTCCATTCTAAGAGTGGGTAGCCAGCACATAATATAAAGAGACAGAAAGAATCTTTTCTTTGTTGTTTGCTGCTTTCTTTGCAGTTTGCTGCTTTCTGCCTGCTCTGCTTTGTCATTGACTGTTTCTTCTCTGTGATGCTTCCCTGCCATGCCATCCTGCCTTGGAGCGAGCCAATTATGAACTGAAACCTCCACAAATTGTGAGCTATAATAAACCTTTCCTCCTTCAACTTTGGGTGTTGGGTATTTTGTCTCAGCAATGAGAAAAAATAACTAGTACACCACCTCATACCATTAAAATACATCTGAGAAACAGGTAAAGAAAGCACAGGAAATAAATACTATTGGCAAGGAGGCAGAATTCTTATGTTCTGTGGCTGAGGATATGAAATGGTATAGCCACTGTGGACAACAATACATAATTTTCTGAACAAACTTAACAGAAGGAATTACCAAGTGATCTAGTAGCTACACTTTTGTGATATATCCAAAAAACGTTAAAACAGGACCTCAAAAAGATATTTGTGTATACATGTAATTCATAATAAATTGTGAAGACAAACCTATTCTTTTATTGAAGGGTGAATATGTCAGCAAAATGTTGCATATATAAAATCTATCATGTAGCTTTAAAAATTACTGAAATTCTGATAGGAACTACAACATGGATGAAACTTAAGGATCCTACTCTAAATGAAATAACCAGTCACTAAACGACAAATAATATATGATTGCATTTATATGGGGTACTTGGAATGGTCAAAATCAGAACCAGAAAGTAGAACAATAATTTCAGGTATGAGAAGAAGTGGGCAAAAAGTTGTTTTCTAATTTGCACAAAGTTTCGGTTTTGCAAGATGAAAGAGTTCTGCAGATAGGTGGAGATGACTGTTATACAATAATGTGAATGCACTTCATTGTCACTGAGCTACACGTGTTAAAATGGCTAAATGGCTAAATGGCTAACATAAAAATGGCTAAATTTTTATGTTATGTATTTTAGTACAATAACAAGTGTTAAACTGAGCTGGCACAAGGAAGTTTTCCAAAGTTATCATCTCTGTCTATTCATAGAGATGAGACAAATTCTGCAGAAAAATAGAAGTATAATTTAAAAATGAGGAGAATCTGTCAGGTAGATAAAACCATTGTACAGAATTTAGTGTCAAAACACATGATGTGAGGCAAAACATCTATGATTAATTACAGGAAGAATAATTTTCAGCACAACATATGAAACTTTACCCTATTTATGTCTTTTGAAATAAATACGATGGTGTAAATGTGATTTACCTAATCTCCAAGGAAACATACTGATACTAGCAAGAGTTAAAGGTGTTTGGTTGAATGGATTCCTATTTAAATATACCATAACTATCTTGATATTAAATAATGGAGTACAATATATAATATATTACTTTGATCATTAAGTTGAAAATTTTTCTAATTTTCTTAGGTGGGAAGTATCATTTGATAGACATTGACATCTAAGTCAGACTACATAGGTTATGATTCCAGATTTTCCAAAACATACCAGCTATGTGACTGGCCCTTATAGTTATCTTCTCCTTTCTTCATAAATTTCTTATGAGAATTAAATGTATAAAAACATACACAATACTGACATATATATATACAAGCAGCTCTTAGAATACAATATATGGAAAACAAAGACGATTTTAAATGTTGTTACCTTATTGGGTACCATAAATAAACTGCAATTCCTCCCAGAATAAGTGAATACAGTATAAAAATTTTGGTAAAATTTTATTGAAAAATTCTTAGGCTTCTGTCATATTACTAAGTATTAAAAAGCTTTCAGTTTATTGGTGAATGGTAAATATTGTTTAGGTAGAGGTTTAAATCTGTTCTATAGATATTTTTTTAAGCAGGCCTCTAAGAGAAAATGCCATGCTGTTTTACACTGCATTAAAAAAAAAAAAAAAAAAAAAAAAAAAACCAGAGAGAAGGGAAGGAAAATAAGAGGAGAAAAGAAGGGAAAGGAAGCAAAGGGAAGAAAGGGCAAATTACCACGATGGATAATTAATTTTTGTCATATTATTTAAAACATCAGAATGAAGGATAAGAAACTTGATAATCAGTCTGATAAATTTTCAAACATTCAGTTCTTAAATACAGCACACAAAGTTACTTGCTCGTGGGCTGGGGATTTAGCTCAGTGGCAAAGCGCCTGCCTGGCAAGCACAGCAAGGTCATGAGTTCGGTTCCCGGTACCAGAGAAAAACAAAAAAAAAAAAAACAAAAAAACAAAAAAAACAAAGTTACTTGCCCACTTAAAACCCTGTACTCTGCTTTTATATGCACATCTTCGAAGAACACATGATTCCCATTCTTTATTGGAAAAGCCATTCAGGTAGACTCCATTAAAATGTGAGTCTCCTCATTTTCATTTGTAATTTTGTGTTGAAATGCTTCAGTCATTTCCAGATAAAAATATTCAGTCATTCTACTACTAAAATGGTTTAAATATTGCTTTTATGTTTTTAAATAATTTATCAGATCTACCAAAGTCAAGCAATTTTATCATGTCTAAACAGAATAGCCATGCTAAAATTTTTAAAGAAAACACCTATACAGTAATTAAATGTAATTAATATCTGTGCATTTTGAACCTTTATCATGTGGATTTCAATGGTTTTTAGGTACAGCTCTTGCAGCTCCCTTGATGTGCAAAAAGAACCAGAATGAGCTATTTTGTGACTAGCTTAACTTCACTATGACTGCTCTGTGATGAATGGATTTTAATTAATATCAAAAGTTTAATTAGAAAAAATATTACATCAGTTAGTGAGAGAGGTCCAGATCTCCACAGAACAAGAAAATTGTTACTACTAAAGTATGATACCCAGTTTACTATTTATCCTTGAAACTGGCATACAAGGAACATAATACAAGTTTTGAGGAATATAATACCAGATGTTACATATTGTCACTTTGACCCTCATTTGTCCATGATCTCTGACTGTACAGTTAGTGTTGATATTACCTTCACCTTAAGGAAAACCATACACTGTACAAGTTTATCATAACTTTACTTCCAAGTTAAAGAATAATTTGTATCTATTTTTGGATGCTTTTACACATTTAGTTGTGCCAGTCAGTAATGTATATTTTCCTTTGAGAAAATGTGCTTTTCAGCACACTGCCAACTAGTAAAAATTACCATCTGGTCATGTTAAAAGCAGTTCTACCCTCTTTTTCATCTCACTTTACCCCCATCTATTTAGATTCAGATTCTTCTTGTGCTTCTAAAGCTCTTGACTCAAGGTCAGATGAAGTAAAATATTGCACTTTTTTTTCCAGACAAAAAGAGCTGAGTCGTATATACATTATACTATTGCACACTTAAGCTTTCTTGTTAAATTAAAAATTGGAATCTAAAACATCTAGGGCAACCTCTTCCTGGTCACTGATGAAAAAATGATTTTGTTTGACTCTATTGCATTAGAAATACATAGCCTATAACCTTCCTAACATTGTAGGCTCTACTCGAGTATCTGATTTTAAGCTACAAAATAGTCTATCAAATTGCATTCTAAATTAAGCTAATTCCATCATTTCTAGAATAGCCATCGGATGCTACTTATGAAGGTCATAGGACCTGCTTCTCTCCTAATCTTAAATTCTGAGAACTTACATAGGTACATTAAAATGCTCTTAAGCTGATTGGATTTTCTGGCAAGGTTAGAAGGTAACTAGAAGGCATAGTAAGTATCAAAAGAGCTGTAAAACTTTTCACTCTTACTAGAAAGAAAACAATACTAGTGATTTATCATACAGAACATAAGGTGTGATTGAAATTTCAAGTACAAGTTAGCAAATTTCTGTAAGTCATGTTCTTGAACTAACTGAATATTAGGAACTGAGGAATGAATTTAGTTTATATGATAGTTTTTTATAATATTGATTTAATATTAATCGTGTAACCCATGCCTCACACAAAGTGCGTGTTCAATATCTAGGTTTTGATCAATTAATTGTTTGCAAAAATGAGTAGCAAAACTAACATTTGTTTAATACACACTAATTGTCTTAGGATTTTATTGGCATTATATCTTCAAAGTAATCCTACAATGCAGGGGACATGACATGTACTTTGTAATGTGGGGACAGGGATAAACTGAATAAATAGCTCTAAATCCTTCACTAATTAGGTGACAGATCGAGAGCTAAAATAAAGATTATGTGATTCTTTGCCCAAGTCCTTCACCGTTATGAGAGGCTAGCTTTCTGGAAAACATTGCTGAAAAACACATGGGCTCTTATTATCAATGAACTTATATTCTACAGAATATTATGAAGCATTGTAGCTCATATAACATTTTCAATTTTACATTTCATATTAAATTGACAGATTTCATTAATGTTTGAGCTACTTTTAATGTTAATGTAAAGTTATTAATCATTTTGTCTCTACAGCATGTCATAATATTACATTTGAGTAGTTGACAGGGTGAAAATAGTTGCAAACATTTTTTCTATATGACATAAAATATGAATATTAATTTACTGTGATCAGCCCATAGTACTGCTTTATTATTTCTATTTTTTATTGTTTACTTTACTATAATATAAATATTCTTCATTATTTCCTATAAGGGTAAACATTATCTTTGAGAAAGAAAACAATGCTTAAATATAACCAGAAAGAGTATTGAGGGAATGCTGTACATTTTCTTTGTTGCATCACAGTTTTGATAAGTTCAACAGTGACCATGCAAAACAGGCAGAAAAAAAGTTGGAAAATCATACATATTTGGCACTAGATGAAAGTCTAATTCAAACATCTTCACAGTTGTGTTTATGGGAGGCTAATGAAACACATAATAATTGGCAGATATGAGCATTTGAAAGTGCTTGAGTGCTTTTTTTTCCACAAACTAGCACTGTTCTGAAAGCTGAGAAATGGAGGGAGACCTGTGCTTCACATACTCCGAAGTTTACACAGCCCAGGATTTCCAAGAGATCACTCGACAGGAGAAAGGTCAGCACTTTGTTACAGAAATCTTCAATCTAAGAATATCAAAATTTTGCTCAGCATAATTTGAAATTTAAAAAGAAAGGATTTCAGTTGATAATATTTTGCCCACAGCTACTGGCAGCATAAAATGTCTACTCTAAGTGACAGACAAATACATAAAACTTGAAAAATATTATTTATTGGTATTTACTTTAATGATTATTATTGTAATTCAGTATTTATGACCCCCCAAGGATCCCAGTAGGATCCTAAGCATACTTAAGGAAATAGCATTTTTTTAAACTGTGAGGAGTAAAACTACGTAAAGATAAAATTAAATGACATAATTTTAAATATTGGATTAAATGATCTCAATATTATCTCTACAAATTTTTTTGTATGAAGGAGATTAAGACTTTTAAAATAACATAGCTTTCATGGTTTAAGAAGTAAAAGATGTGTGCTACTAGACATGATTTGAATTTCTGGATTTTAGAGCTGAGAAGATCGGTTGATATAGAAATTGAAAGCCACAAGAAATACAAGAAGCATCTGCTTATTTTGGACTCTGATAGGAAAACCATTTTAATGCACCCAGTAGCCTAAGTCTTTGTTGATAACTCTAAAAATTATGCAACTAAAGAGAATTTCCATGTGTTTCATTAGATAAGGATGCAAAAAAACCTTTTTTTAGAAGCATTTACAATCCCTACTAGAAAAATTCATCCACTCTTTCAGATTTCACTGCTATTCATATTGGCTATCCCTATCTCCACTTGAACCTAGCAGAGACATTGTACCAGCATTTCTTTTTTTCTTTTGGAAAGGATATGTAGCATACAAGTAACATACAAATCTACTATTTTATGTGCATATGTCACATTTGAATCTTTCTTTTATAAAAAATACTTCTCATCAGTTTATTCTTCTCCAGGTATGGCTCCAGATTGCTCTTATTTTGAAAATCACATTTCCTGGAAGTTTTATCTCTATTCATATCCCTATTTCCTAGTTGGAGGAAGAATCTCATTAAGGACATGTGGCAGAATAGTGTATTTGTTTGTGGCATTTTTGTCTCTCTTTAGTCTCTCTCTGTCTTTCTTTCCCTCCCTCCCTTCTTCCATGTGCTTGCTGTCCACAATGAGTTGAGCTAGTTTATTCAATCTCTTGTTCCCTGATTTGATGTTCTACTTCACCATTGCCTAGGGACAATGAAGCCAAGTGTTCATGGAATGAAACTTTTGAAGCCATAAGTCGAAGTAAACCTTTCCTCCTTAAAGTTGTGTAACTCAGGTATTTCATCACAGCAAAACAAAAAAACTAACAGTATATTTTACATGAGTTGAATAAACTTTCCTACTGCCTTTGAATATATGCAAATAGTACAGATATACTAAAAACAAAAATATGTACATATTTTAGATTCTCAGATATATTTATTGAATAATACAAAGATACAAAAGATATTACAGTTATTAAGAAAGCACTTATGAAATTAGATGCAAAGAATTAAAATCTTATTTCCATAATATTTAGCAAAATTGCTACTGCAGTAAAATTTTAAAATTGTTTTGAAAAATTCATACATAAATTATTATATGGTATATCTAGGATACATTGTGATTTGTAAAATGAAATTTTCTGTGATATTTTCAGTACCTTGACTAATTATTGATAAGTTTTTGATAAGTTTTTTCAGCAAACTATTTTATGTGAAAATGCCTTTTTGTGCAGACCTCTAACTCTTCATTATGAGGAAGATTTAATCTCTTGGTGAATTCTAAGGCACTCTCTTGAGTTTCCATAAGAACAGGACCTTCTGTCTCAGAAGAGATGTCAGTAGGAGGAACAAAACCCTCTGTTTCCCATGGTTTCTCTGCCTCACAGACGTTGTTTAAATTGTCCTTCACTCTAGATACTTGCTTTTATACTTCCAAAGGTTTTTCTGAGGCTGGAGTTACAACTTCATCTTCATCTTCATGTAGAAAGCTACAGATGCTGTTGGGTGTACAGGAGAAATAATTACCCTTCATCTGCAGCCATTCCACCCCGCCTATGCTTTCTTCTCTTTCTTTTCCATCAGAAGAGTTCTGGTCATGCTGTTTCTTCATTATATAGCATTTATATTTCATCACTGCTTTATTATTGCCTTCTGAATCTGCATGTTCAACATTTTCTTCAAATATAACACGGGTTCCAAGAGTATCTCCATATCTCCCAGCCAAGACATAGTTGTCCAACTGCAGAGTAGGGCTCTCAGGGTCAATCCCTGTGTACAATTTCATTTTCAGCTGTCTCATTCCAACATCTGCAGGATCATTCTGATCTATACATTGTTTCTTAAAATTTTGCCCTTTAGCTTTCAAACTATATCCCATGTCTACAAGCTCTTGGTCTAAAAATCCTCCTGAACTTTGCCTCATAGCATCTACAGCATAGGTAATCATTTCCCCTTTTAAGATGTCAGTAATCTTTATACAGCAGTACTATTCCATCCGTAGTAACTTAATAGTTTTGGTAGAATCATTGCTCCAAGTGCCCTCTACTGGGATAACATCAGCCACAAAGCACTTTATGGCAGAAGAGAGAAACAATTCGGCCTTCCTTTTTACTTGGTGAATTCACTTTACAGAAATGGTTTTGTCATTTTCATTATCAATGCACAAGACTTGCATGAAACTTTCCCAAATATCAGAAAATGCAAGTCCACATTCCTCTGGATCTCTCTCACTCTCACAAATTGGACATTCATTTAGTTCTTTTACATGTAGCCTTCCATTATTACTCATATTGCGGACGTAAAATATTATCTTTCCTTCTCATTGTTACTTATTATTTTTTGTTTTTGTTTGTTTTGCTGCTTGGGTTTGAATGCAGGGTTTTGCACATGCTAGGAAACCACTCTATCACTGAGCTATAACCCACGTTGTTTATTAAATTTTATTAAAGAATTTATCATTATAAGAAGAGCATGGTGGTACCTCTCTGTAGTTCCAGCACTCTGCGAAGCTGAGGATGGAAAGTTTAAGTTTGAACCTAGTTTGGGAAACTTATCAAAACCTGTTGCAAATTTTACAATTTAAAAGAGGGCTGGGGATATAGCTCGATGTGAAGATCCTGGGTTCAATCTCCAGGACTGCATAACAATTTTTAAAAGGAATGTATCATTATATTGTAAACATCTTTAGACTCAAATATGCTAATGGTCATTAACTTTAATTAACATAATTTTTATATTTTTCTGAAGGTTAGATAATTTTATCACATACAGTATTTATTGAGTAATGACAGCACTGGGTTCATAACTAAATTTTACTCTCTGTAGTTTATTTTGCCTAGTCCTCATGTGAGATAAACACTTTTTGTTACCATCTTATAGGTGAAAAAATAGGTTCTGAGAGGTTCTCCAGTACTTAATCTGGTGTCCACCTTTAAAGACTGCCCTAGAACTGGGCATGGTGGCACACGCCTGTAATCCCAGCACTCAGGAGGCTGAGGCAGGAGGATCACTGGGAGTTCAAGACCAACCTGGGTTATAAAGTGAGCTCAAGGCCAGCCTGAACTGCATATTGAGACCTTGTTTCAAACAAATGACAAAAGAAGAGACTGCCTCAGTGAACACTATGCTAAATGCAATTATAATGATAATTATAAAAATGATAATTTTATTATGTGTTCAAAACAGTCTGACATGATCATCTTTTTTTAATTTTTATTTTAAAGAGAAAAAAGCAATACCAACAATGAAGACAAAAACAAAAACAATAAAAACCACACAGGATTTGAAAACACGATGAGAGGAATTAACAATGGCTGTTATATTACATATTGCTGGCTTCAACAAAGTTGCTCAAATTACCAGATGTAAGAATGAAAGATTGATCAAACAATTAAAGACAGTAAAAGTAATAAAAACACTAGAAATGATATAGAACTTCACTAAACAAGATAGTAGGAATTCAACAGTGCTTGTTATATTGCATACAGTTGCCTTCAAAGTAGTTGTTCAGATTACCAGATATAAGCATGCAAAATTGGGCAAGAAAAAAAATTTAAGCATTAACTGTTCCCTTTCAATAAACTGACATGCCTATACCTGGTTATCTGAGTAACCATGTTGAAGATAACAATATGTAATGTAAAAACCACTGTTAATTTCCTATCACCTTGCTTTGAAATTTTTTATCATTTTTATTATTTTTATGTTGTTTTTTTGATTTTGTTTTTGCTCTTTTCTCTTTAAAAGAGACATGGTCATCTTTATTGACTTGCTCAATTCATGTTTAATCTTTTTCCATATATATATATATATTCATTTTAATGATTCTATTTATAATTTGATAGTTCTATTTATAATGCAATTCTATGTATTAAATCATTGATATCTTGTATATATATAAAGTTGAGAGTTCTATGCACAATTTGGTGTCGTGTTTCTTAGATTTTATGCTTTTATATCTGTATATTAGGGCATCATGTGGATATGATATAATTGCTCTTGACTATGGGAAGTGTAGGTGTGTTCAGTGACATGGTGAGTGTAAAATACTTGGTACTGTGACTGAGATGCGATGGGTTGTTCTGTCTTTCCTGGGTTCCCCCAGTGGCACTCCTTGCTCCTTTCTTTCTTCTCTCTTCTCTCTCCATATATGAATTCATTATATCAGGAATATATAATCAAAGCAAGGAAATAAATCTGCTATCAATCCTTGGTTTTATTTCTATTTCCTCCAAATGCAGTCTTTACACATTATTTTGTCTTAGTGACATGTTATTAAAGTTCTTGATAACTTTGCCCAAACTGAGCCTATCAAATTGCTACTGAATTATTTGCCTGTTAATGAACATAGATGATCATGAAAGAATATTGTATAAGTTGTACATCAAATTGTATATTTACTTCCATTTTCATAATTTCTACTGTTAGAGAACAAATTTTACTTATTTTCCGCATAGTCTTTCTAGCATGTTTGACCCATCCTGCTATATTTTGCCTATGTAAAGGGTGTTTTGGTAATAGTTTTGCTTGTTTGTAATTATGTTCCACTGTATTGCTTACCTTATTCCTACACTGTTTTCTTACTTAGTAAATTATTATTTTTATAACAGTGAGTTAAGTGGCTTCCAATTAGAAGTCTTAACAAGAGATCATTCCATGGGCCTTATTTTATATATAAGACTATATCCTAGTATTTGTCTTCCTTTCTTTTGTCACGATACTGTACTTTTGGTGAGATGAATAAGATGAAGTTCTGAGGAACCACACTTACAGCTTAACTGTTCTACACACTAAACCACCTTTGACATACCTAAACTCTTTATAGCAGTGAAGCTCCAACTCCAGAGTCCAACAGGATTGCCAAGAGCACATGTAGCAAAGCAGATGCTTGCATCTATCTCCCGAACGTGGGGTTCATTAGATCTGAGGAAGAGCCCATGGTTTTATGTTTCGTTGTGACACTGATACTATTGATCCAAGGTCACATTTTTAAGAACCAGTGATGTAAATTATTTGATTTCAAGAAAAATATGACAGGTCCTAAGTGTCTTTGAAATCCAAGTTTTTGTCCAGAAAATCCCTAATGTAACTACTAAGTATTTTGTGTCTTAAGAATAAAAGAGAACCATATCAAACTGGCAGCACAAATACCTTTTTTTCCCAATAGAAAAATACTGTTCAATTTCCTATAATTTCCCTTTTTGTCATTACTCTTGGCTTCATGAAGTGAAACATCTCCGGCTCACCACCATTGCCTCTTGCTTCCCTGAATGAAACAAGGTCCTGTCCAACAGCCAAAAAATAATTTCCAGGACCCCATACTCAACTCTGAATACTTTCTGAACTGTCAGAGAAACCAGTACAGCATTTCTATGGTAATTACCATATTTTCATTGTATTGATCATTTCTATGAATATTTGAAAACTCTTACTAGTGCCTAAGTGTCTTAGCATGGTTTACTTCTAAAATACCTTATTTCTTATGATAAACATTTATTCAACAAGCACTTATTGGACCCACAATAGTCAGGGTAAAAAATCACATAGTTCACTAAATACCATTTTTCCTATCTTCAAAGAATGTTAATCATTTAAAACTGGGTCAGAAAGATACATTTTCTATTTGCAGAACAGATATTTATTTTGATTTGCTTTGCAATAAGTCTTGATATTAAACCAAAATAAACAAAACCTAGAAATATTTATTTCAAGATTGCTATCTTCAATTATGTATGCTAGATAAGTAGGACTCTTCAATTATATACTATTTTAACATTAAAGGAAGAGGCTATATTTTCTAATATTTTCATCCCCTTTTATGAATAGTATACCTGGAAAGGATCTATGAAGTTTAGAAAAATGTTTTAATATGTCAATGTAATGTATACACTGACGTATTAGAAGTCCCCATCTTCAATTCTACTACTGGAAAAAATTACTTGCTATCACAAAATTTCAGCATGTTATGTAACGTTTGACAAACTAGGATTGCTTCAATCATTCATTCCTAACTGATCAAGAAGGTAATGAAAAATTAATTGCTTGTCTGGTTTTTTAACCAGCAAAAGAGGAAGGGTTTGGACCTCAGATTTTTAAGTGTGGGTATAAGTTAAAATTCATTAGAGTAACAGATTTTATATGCATATTTTACAAGGTAGGGTTACAATGGCTGCCAGCAGACAGGTGTAGAAGAATACAAAGGACCGGCCGAAGCCCGGAAAACGGGAAGAACCAAGCAAAAAGGGAAAAACTGGAACTCACTGCAAAGTCCCACTGTATTGGGAAGCTACAGGGAAAGGTTCCAACCGCAAGGCAAAAAAACAGCCCCAAAAACCCGGAAAAGGCCAACCAAGGACAAGGGGAAAATTAAAAAGACCCCAAAAAAAAAAAAACAAGATTCCTTCCTCTCCTTCTTATTCCATCCAGGGTACAAGCCATTGGTTGATGGCAACACTATCAGAGTGGGTTTTCCCACTTAGGTAAATATATCATCCACACCCACAACTGCATTAAACCAATCAGGTGGGTGTTTTGTGCAGACACCACAGGCAACCATCACCATATGGTGCTTCTTCACACTTGTTTCAAGTTTGTGATGATTTTCTCACTTAAAGGAGTCATGTATAATTATGCTGACTTTTCCGATCATGCTGGGTGTTCTCTGACTGACAGGATGGCTCATTATGATATTTTCACTTCCAGTCTTTCTCCCCCACAAGCCAATGGGTATGCTTTTACCTGACAATTTTTCAAAATCATTTGTTTAAATTTCCAAATCTAATGACATATATTGTATACAATTACCAGATTTGTCATGTCCTAAACCATAAGAAACGTGGAGGTTTCATGGAAAAAAATAAAAGTTTTTCATTTCATGCAGATGTTTTAGCTATTTTCCACTTAAAACTTTTAATGTACTGTTAAAACTGATTGTAGAACCAATTAGAAGATTAAAACTATTTGGCCAAAGAGTTTTTTCATTAACATGCAATTATTGAGATTAATCTCAAGTTGGGGAGGACAACTAGAATTTCTGAAACAACCTACTTGCTGAAAATGTGAAGTTAGATGTAAGTTAGACTTTAAGTTTTTGAGAGTCTCATGCTCTACTGACTGAGCCAACTGGGAAATAGACTTTAAGTTTTTAAAGGCTATGAGGGTGATGAAAATTAAAATTGGCCTGTGGTTCTATACATTATTACGTATATTTTCTTCCAGAGTTGACATTCCCACTGAAGAGATGTGTACAATCTTGGAACTAAATAACGAACCTACTTATTTGATTAAAGGTTGCACAGTGAATTCAATAAAGATACTACAGTCTTGTAATGTAATATAAACTCAATTTTCTACTGACAAACAACTGTAAGACAGACTTTAGAAGAAACAGCTTTCAAAAGACCATCATTCTTTTCCCTTTAAGCAATGCAAGTAAACAATTTATAGTCTTTGGGACACCACAGTTCCTCTGGCCATGAGTCTGTTGGCCCATCTCCTGCATCACTGCAAACGTAAGGTGGCACAACCTCATCTTGAAAATGCTAGGTATCCACAATGCACACAACTGAAAAATAAACCTGAGCTTCGATTTTCATTAAGTTCAAATGTTTTTCATGACCCATTATATGTCAGAGATCATTTTACACTTCAAGGATACCATGCCAAGTAGGATAAATGTTATCATTCTTGTAAATTATATATTCCATTGGATATGCAGTTTAAGATTGAAATTATATGTGAGCAAGAAAATACAAGGTATGTGGAGGATGAAGAGAAAAATAACTTATACTTACCGCAGAGCCCCTCAAAGTCATTTCTGAGAAAGAATCATTTGTGTCTACATTTGAAGGAGGAATAGGAGCTACTTCCAAAAACTGGGACAAAGGAAAAAGGGAGCAGTGGTATGAAAAATACCAATGAGCGCCTGGTTATCAACACACCAAAAAAGCGAAATGTATCTATATTTTGACACAAAGTTTCACTATGTAGTTCAAGCTGGCCTCAAACTCACAACAATCCTCCTGCTTCAGCTTCCTGAGTGCTGAGAGTACAGGCATGTGCCACCCTGCCTGACATTATGAATCTTTATATTAACCATATACATAGTAACCAACTCAAAATGGATGCAATGCCTCAATCTATGATATGAAACCATAATGCTCCTAGAAGGAATGCAGAAGAAAAACTTTGATATTGGCTTCAGCAGTAATATTGGAATAGTACACTGTAGCCTCAGGCATTGAAAGCAGAAATAAACAAGGACTATATCAAATTTAAAAAGCTCTTGCACAGCTAAATAAACAGCAATCAAAATTAAATTCAAATTAATTAATTGGGAGAAAATACCTGCAACCCATATACATGAGGGAGCGGATATTCAAAATATAAGGAACTTAAATACTAATGATTTTTAATGTTCAAAGGTTATGAATTGATGCCCTTATACAGCGGACATGCAAAAGGTCAGCAGTGATATGGAAAGGTGCTCAAGGTCAAGGAAATGCAAAATCAAAATTTTAATGAGAAATCACCTTACATTGTTTAGGACGGCTGCTATTAAAAGAGAGATATTAAGTGCTGACAAACAGGTGGGAAAAGTCAAAACTAGTACACTATTGCTTCACCATAAATGTGTACACCTCTTATAGTAGACAGTATGGATGTTTTCAAAAACTTTAAGACATGTCGGGTGTGGTGCTGTGCTTCTGTAATTTCCACACTCTGAAAGGCTGAGGCAGGTGGATTGCGAGTTTTAGTTTTGTCTGGGAAAAGCAACACAACTGTGTAAAAATTAAAATAAAGTTGGGAATGTAGGTCAGAGGGAAGGCTCTGAGTTCAATTTCCAATACCAAACACACACACACACACACACACACACACACACACACACAATTAAAGCCTTTCAAAGTAGAAACATCACATGACTGAGTGATCTATCTGCTTTATACATACAAGAAATTAATCAGCATCTCACATACAGTAAATACTTAATTTCTCACACACATTGTTGCATATGTCTCATATCCAACAATGAAAACAACCCATATCTTCATCAGTGGGTGGGAGGATAAAGAATTGTGATGTGTACAAATCCAATAGGATATCATTTAATCTTTTGAAAGGAGATTCTGCCACTATGACAATGTGGATGAAGTCTGGAAAATATTATATTAAGTATAATGAAGCAGACATATAAAGACAAATATCGCTAATGTGTATCTATAATCTTTAAAAATTGAGTACCTAAAATTAGAGAAGAACGATAGTTACCAGGAGTAGGAGAGGGAGGAAATGGGATGAAATGAGTAAAATAATACACTAATTTGATGATATGTAGTGTAAGGCTAGACACCTAAAGTGTATCACCAGACTAGAGTGAAGAATTCCATAAAATATCTTAAAAGTTTGCTAAGAAAGATTTGAGATGTTCTTACCAAAAGCATAGACAGAAATGATAAATATAGGTGATGAATATGTTGATTTCCTTGGTTATAATAATGATTCCCCTGTGTTTATATTAAAATGTGCTGTACAAATTAAAATAATAAAAATGCACACATATATTCATACCAAAACATGGATAATCAAACTTTAATCAATACAATAAAAATTTCAAAACTTGAAAAACTCTAAAATATATAATAGGAGGTGAGATAGTTACATCGCAACAGTGTTACTTGGCAGAAATTAAAGATAAAAAGCAGCAATTAAATAATCCAGTAAATATAGAATCATCAGTAAAGCCCATGGGAACAATTAAGGTACATAGGGTTAACAGCATTAATCTTTGGCTTAAGTGTGCTGAGAATTTTTCATAAATTGGAACGTCAGAAAAAAAGAAGACAAATGTCACGACTCCAGTACCTATCATCCTGATGAAATCCTTCTTTGATCATGCTTGAGTGGCTTGCTTATTGTCACTAAAACAATGCAGTAACTATAGTACAGTTTTGCATATTTGGAAAGTTCTCATAAAACTTGTATTTGAAGTTATTTGTTCAAGATTTAGTCTATCTTTTGGTTTTTAAAATCTTTAAAAATTGTTTGACTCACGTTAATAGAATATTTTTACATATCAGAAACACTTCTGGGTAGTAAGGATACTTCAGATAGATATTACATCAAGGAAATTATGCATTCTAAATATTGTTATCACTAATATCTACCTCTAATCACTCCTGAAAATGGACAACTTTCTAAATGCATTCCATAAATCTCTGCAATTCAGTTGTGTTAGCTCTGATAATTTAAAGAGTATAAAAATAAGCTTTTTTTAGTGCACAGTGACTGAAAACATAAAAATACAAGATTCTTCTATGTAATATAAAATATTATTTGACTTGAACATATTTTAACCTCCAGAACAAGTCATTAGTGTGAATAAATATATAACATATATAATGAGGATCACACACATAAAAACAGAACCTATTAATCTAAGTGTTTTCCACTTGTAATTTTAGATATTATCTTAATTATTGCAGTTATTATAGCACATGCTTATATTCTTTTATACCTGTACATATATATATTTCATATATATATGAAATAACCCAAAAGATACTAAGATTACTTGTGAAGATGTGTTACTTGGCCAAGGTTTTAAATGCAATTGGTCTCTAATAGTTAAGTCAAAACATCTCAACGGAATTTACTTCTGTACAAAGAAAAACTCTGTAAGTAACAGATTTTTCTCAAGATTGGCATATAGACAATTCTAAAAAAGTCTTGGGATGTGAACTATCCCAAGCTGGCAGTATATACTGGCATGTGCCTCATCCTGCTGACAGTCATTTCATTTTGAGAGAGTTACCAAGAAAAAGATAGTTTAAGAGTTTCCAAGTTTAAAAAATTACATTGTTCTACTCCTTAAAATTTAGAACATTATTTTGCAGTAAAAGTTATATTTCTTTCTGATCTATTTGACAGGCAAAATTAAATTTTCTAAACACACACACACACACACACACACACACACACATACACACACACACAGGTAATAAAGACATGAACCCGTGTGTTAAAATTCAGTGATAGTAATCAATTGTGCATTCATAAAAATTGATCCATAGAGAGCTTAGGTCTAATTAATTGGCACATAAAGTATAAGATATTGTCTTAGTTACTTGTTGATAAGACAAAATATTCATCACCCAAAGTTAAAAGAGGAAAGGTTTATGTAGTTCACAGTTTGCAGAGGTTTCAGTCTATACTTGGCTGGCTCCAAGGCAGAGTGGCATGGAAGAGGGGCAATATAGAGAAGAAATAGTCCACAGCAAGAAAGCAGGCCAGAGCGCAATCTTTCTGCCGCTTATATTTTATGGAGGCTACTTGCCCTGGGGGCGTGAAGCACTCACACCCTTAATTCTAGGCAGAACTACACCAAACCAATCAATGGACTGACTTAGTAATCACGCACCCTGAATCCAAGCATCATGGACTCTAGATCCAGCCACCTATGAAAAGCCCCCACAATGCCTATATAAGGCTTTGCAGGACATCCATACACAAACCACAACAGATATTACTTAGAACTAAAAATTACTAAATAGTAAAATGTAAATAATAAAATGTAGATTCTCCTATTTTGGTATAATATAAATTTTGTAATAGACCACTGATTTTTCAGTGAGCCTGCTTTTACCACTTGGGTGAGTAGAAAAGGCTGTAGGAAGGCACTGATACTTGGGTCCATGACCTAGCCAATGCTTTATGTTTTACATTAAATTATCTCATGTAAATAATACAACATTGTGAGAATGGTGTTTCTACTTCTATTTTTTCCAGTGAGTTTATATTTCTTTCACTATATTGGCTAGCCAAGGTATGATTCTATTCCAGATATGGAAGGTATGGTCTCTATCAAATTTATTTAGCTATTCCTTTTCAACTGCAGGTAAATCTATATCTAAAAACTATAAAGGCTATACATAAATGCAGGAGAATAAGGTAGTGCTAAATGAAAATCTGTTCATCTCAAAACACTTATGTTAAAAATTTAATGTACCATTATTTTTGTTGCTACTGGGACTCTGCGGGGAACTGAATAAAAATCCGTCAGTGAGTACTCCTATACTTTTTGTACATAAAAATGTGTACATGAAATGTAGGCTTGTTTTAAAAACTCTATTCTTTAGATAAGTTATCAATGCAAAGCTATCTTGCTGTTCTGAAATTATGTCTTCTGAGTCCATCAAACAAACTTTAGGCATGACCTTTTTGTTAATAGGGCTATTTAATTGCCCATTCATGGAAGGAATGGTGTATATAATTCCCATGATGGATTAATTAAAATCCCACCTCTATAATAGCCCAGTTATAATGGACACATTTGTGACCTCTTAGAGGCATAATTAATATTTTGCAATGTAAAGAGAAGCAAAAAGTGGAGACATAATTATTAATCTGTCATTTCCTATCAGATAGCAGGATAAATTGATTTTATTAACTTAATGTCAAAAGATAGAGCTCTAACGTCTTCAAAGTACAGGATTAACTTCTTGAAAATATTAATTTCATTCACTCATGTTTGTTCTCTTCATGACAAGAATGTAGGGTCATATATTAGTGTTCTCAGAAATCTAAGCTTATTTGACTTATTAATTAAGCCATAAATCTATAAAGGACTGTGCCTTAGTTATCCTCCCTGCATGGCAGAGTGGAAAATTTTATTTTATTTTTTTTATTTTTGGGAAAATTTTAGAATACACATTTATGTTTTCTAAAGTATGTCTCATTAAGAATATGTGCAACATTAAATTTAGTAGGAAAAATTGCTGAATAAAATAAATCAGAAAATGTTTAATTTTTAATGTTCAAAAAATCACAAATAAGATATACCTGTTCATATTATATATCTGCGTGTGTAACGTACAAAAGAGGTTTCAAACTGCACATTGTAAGGGATGGTTACTCTAGAAGAGAGAGTGTGAGAGGTGTGAGCTGAGCAAGAATTGAAACCTACATTATAGAGAGATCTAAAGTTAACAGTGTGGAGTGTGAAGTGAAAAAACACATTTCCAACTGATCAAAACTTTGAGTGAAATTTTAATTGCTTAAAACAATAAGAAGTGCTTACTTGATAAGTGTAAATGGAAAACAAATTAGTAGTTGGATAAAGTGTGACTGATTTCTCATAGTACCTAATTTGGGAAGGAATATACTTAAATTGAAACATTGAGGATTATAAATTTTTCATGGAAATAAACAAATGTAAAATAGAGGCAAAGTTGTAACCATTGAGATTGTGCACATAATACAGCCAAAGTTAGCAATATGTAGAAAATAGTATATTTTTATGAACCATAATCAAACTAATCAGGAGATCAATATAATAAAAGAAAATAATACTAATGCCTATATGAAAATATATTTTAACTGTAACTATATTTTAAAATAAGTTATTGTAAAGTTTTTTGCAAAAATTAAAACTGTTTTTACTATTCCTGTAGTATTCAATCAATTTTAGCAAAAATATTCTAATGAAGGCAAGGGAGATTTTAAATGTGAGGTAGTATCACATTGTCTTCTATATTTAGAACTCAACTATAACTCTTAAAACTTGTTAAAATACTACTTCTGTTAAAACACATCACTTAGGCCTATACCAGAGAAAGGAAAGCATGGTTTGCCACAAGCAAGGTGGATCATCTTGCTTGGGTCACGTGAATAATTTAGTAAATATCTTTATTTGTGTTGATATTATAGGCTGATTGTGTTTCCTCTCTCAAACTCATGTTTATGTTGTACACCTCTCCTTCAGAAAGTAAACTAAGGATCAGATTTCAACATGGTTAAGTGAAAACTAGACAATCAAGGCGGATCCTAGTTCAATTGATTCATGTATATACAAGAGGGAATGTGGATACAGGGAAAGATAGCAGAGTTTATGTGCTCGGGGGGACAGGACAAGAGGACCAAGCAGTAAAACCGAGCCAACCATGAGCCAGGAAAGGAGGCGTGTGGAACAGGCCATTCCATATGGTTCTTAAAGAAAGACTATCTTTGTAGAACCATGGTCTTGGCTTTCCAGCCTCCAGAACTGTGAAAAAATAACCTTCTGTTTAAGCCATGTTGCCTATGAAAAATTTTATGGTAGTTCTAGCAAACTAATATAATTAGCATAGCTGTGTGCTCTAGAGAATTTAATGGAACTCCTAAAATTAACAACCAACTGTTAGCATCATTTTTAAAGGTTTTCCTTATTTTAATTTCATCAAGTATTATCATGACAAACTTGATAAAAACAATTTAAAAACTAAAAATAAAATTCTTCAAAAAGTTGTCAAGTACAATTTGTTCTAATGTTTCTGTTTTGTAGTATTATGAGATGCTATATCAGCTTTCCTGTATAAGAGTAAAAAATAAGATGCATTTCACTTATAGCCACACAATCAAATGCTAAGAAATTTTAGTGTACTCAGCAGAAACCTATGGAAAGTGTAGGTTTAATATGAAGGTTAATGAACTTTGTTACTCAAATAAGATGCAGATTGATAGACTAAAAAAGAATCCCAAATTTTCCATCATCCAGAAAATGAAAACATGCCCTTTCCTCTGGAAATAGCACATTGTCTAGCAGCTTAGAAGAGAAAACATATCTTCACAAAGCACAATAATCATATTTCTACATTTGGAACACAATTTCCACAGAACTGTAAGGAGAATAACCCACACCACGGAGAAGAAAATAACAGTATCACAAAAGGACATTGTGAAATACATTAATTTGAAACCACATAAATGTACCATTTTCAGATTGCAAATATGAAATCTATTAGCATTGGCTCCACCCAATTATTTTGTATGCACAGAAGTAAATGCTTTTGGAGGATTTATAAATTTCCCATTATAAAACATGTGATACTGAACAAAGCAAGGCCTAGAATCCAATCTTTATTATATTCTTTCTCATGTTTCAGTTCCATTATTGACTATGTCTTACCACTGTCACATAAAAATATTTCTTCTTACATCTGGGATGAGTTCTACAGAGGTTACAATTTCAGTAAAGGGGACAATATTTTTCTTTCTCTGCAATTTGGATTTGGTATTTGTTTGTCCTGTTATCATTCTATCTGATAAGTTAGCTGTTCATTATAACATTGTCCTCATGGAATGTTTTTCATTTGTTTTGTTTTCCTTTCTGTTTTCAAGATGAAGTCTCTCCACCTTTTTTAAACTCCAGAATTGAAAGAAACAACTTCTTATTTTGAAATTTAAAGTCATTAATCAGATCACCAAAGAAATTCAGAATATCCACTCTTAGTGCTTATAAAATAAAACTGGACTTTATATTTTTGACCCAAAACCATTTTTCAAGGTAATGAGAGAGGAACATAAGTTGACAGAATCCAAGACTAGTGGCTACATCAGTTACTCTTTCTAAGTCAATGAACTGATAAACATAATCCTGTCCTTTCTACTGGCACATTTATTTCTACCTATCAGATTCACATAGAAAAATACTTTAATGGATATAGTATGCTTTTCTCAGAGGGAAGAGCAAGATTTTTCCACCTTCTTCCTTAGTCTAATGTTTCTAGTTTTTCATTACAATACTTTTTATTTCTATTCATCTCGAAAGTTTGTGCAAGTATCTTCTGGTTACAGTGGTGGGGGTACCTCACTGAATAAACTCAAAATTTTAACATTTCAGTATTATTTTCACTTCGGAGGAAAATCTAGAAGTCACATGGTGCCAGACCTGGTGAATATAGTGAAAGATGATAAACACTAATATTTTTATGAGTCTTTTTATTGTTGACAGATTTTATCATGTCTCTTAGGGAAACGAAAGAGAATTTCCAGAACAGGTTCTGAAAATGGCAAGTATGATAGAAAGAATGTTTGAAGCGAGGGGGAGTGTTCTGAGGGAGAGGAAAGGCTGTGTATCTTACTCTAATTTTTTAAAAAATTTTAATCATTCACCGTAAATTTCTATCATACCATGCTAACTAAAGATATACTATTGAGTATTATGTTGATTATATAATATATTTGGGCTGTAATAATAATAATGGCCATTATTAATAAAGACTGTGCTTTTAATTCTTTGAGATAATTTAATGGTCAAGTCAAAGAACAAATAATTTTAATGTGCAATTGATTAAAAGACTTCTGCTGAAAGTAAGGGTGGAAGGGAGGAGAGGGTGGTTCCTGATTTCTGTGTTTAGTATAATACTGTCATATGCTTCCAGGTCCTTTGTAAAACTTCATAACTGTTTACTGAATAAATACACCTAAAAATCTACCAGTATAGCAAAGTATTCTCTATTATAATTCCATTATTTAAAAAAAATTACTTTAATTTTCAATGACATTCATTCTTCTCATGCACTAACACTAAACCATGTATCTTCATATTCATTTTCTTATTTAACTCTGATTCCAACTTTATAATTTGGAAAGTCTCATCTTTAAATTAAAGCAGAGAAACAGGCCATGTGCACAAACTTACATAACATAGCTAAAAAACAGAAAAGGATTTACAGAGTTAATTTATCCATATTTAAAATGAGTCGGTCAATTGAATATTGGTTCAAAATTTTAGTGACTGGATGACTATACATAACTCTCTAAATAAAAAGAGGAAACTAATGTATAAGCCACAATTCAAAATCTTTTGGGAAAAATCAATCTCCTTATTTTAAATCATCAAAAAGAGAAATTGTGAGCTTATATCAGCCAGTGAAATACTAATAAAAGTTGCTAAATTAGACCAGCTTTGTCCTTCAATATAGTGTAGTCATTTCATCAGGTAAGTGCTACTTGTAAAAGACACAGACTAAACTAAGTGACTTCAGGATGTCAGTGGGAAGTTCTTTCTATATGGGACACAATGAGCTTTCAAGAAGTAGTAAAAATCTACCTCTGCACTGAAATAATTTTACTTCATGTAAAGTAATTTTACTTCATGGTGCACCACAATATTATTATCTAGTCTTATGTTTTTTGTTTTTTTTTTGTTTTTTATTTTTTTTTTTTTTTTTTTTTTGAGGCACTATCTCCCTGTGCAGTTCAGGCTGGGCTTCAGCTCACTTTGTAGCCCAGAGGGGTCTCAGACTCACAAGGATCCTCTGGCCTCAGCCTCCCAAATGCTGGAATTATAGGCATGGGCCACCACACTAGATTTAGTTTTATATTGTTGCAGTTTTGAGAGTTGGGATACTTAAGTAACTGTTCCCATTAAAATGTAACAAAATTAATTTATTTGTCTATTTTAAGTAATTAATATATAATTCTATTTACCTATAATCACCCTAAGAAATGCATCCATTTATTTTCTTGCATGGTGACAAAGTATATTTCCCTACTCATATTTCTTGTTTTGCATTATTTTTTATTTTAAAGAGAAAAAAATCAAATAAAATTTCAAAACAAGATAATAGGAAGGTAACAGTGGTTAATACATTGTGTATTGTTATCTTTAAATTAATTACTCAGAGTACAAGATATAGGCATTTAATTGTGCAAACAATATTAACACCTTTCTTTTCAGTGAACTAGGGGAGGGCTGGGGATTTAGCTCAGCGGCAAAGCGCCTGCCTGGCAAGCGCAACGTTGTGAGTTCGGTTCCTGGTACCGGAGAAAAACCAATTACTCAGAGTACAAGATATAGGCATTTAATTGAAAAAAAAAAAAAAAAAAAAAAAAAAAAAAAGAACCTCAGTGAACTAGGGGAAAGTAGTATAATGATCTTAATTATCATATATGTATACACATTATATATAGTATCATATATATATGGATACATGTATGTATTTTTTTTCCATTCCCCTATCTCAGTTTTTTCCTTTTAAAGTTTCTTCCCATTTTACAGTATCTATTGCACATTTTGGATCTTATTTACTCTTTCAACTTTCACACTAGGGAGATAATACAATGTTTTCCCATATGCATTTGGTTTATTTCACTTGCAATTATGGTCCTGAGTGCAACCATTTACCTATCAAAGTCTCCAGTTTATCCATCTTTATGGCTGAGTAGTACTGCATTGCATAAAAAAATCACACTGCATAAAAAAAAAAAAAAAGCATCTTTTTTTATCTGTTCCTTAGTTGATCAATATTTGGGTTGTTTCCAAGATTTACCTATTAAAAATTGTGTTGCTATAAACCCAGGTGCACATATATAGCTCTGGTAAAATGTTTTTAATTCTTCTGCGAAGATACCCAGAAGGGGAATAGCTGAGTCAAATGGGACCTCCAATATTAGTGTTTTGAGGAATCTCCACACTGATTTCCACAGTGGTTGCACCAGTGTACACTCTCACCAACAGAGAAGGGTTCCTTTTTCCCCACAGCCTCACCAGCATATTTCATCTAATCTCTCAGTCTAACATCTCTGAATGGGAGAGAATATGCACAGAGCTAATTTTTTTCTAAACTAATCAAAATGCAGTAGGCTAATACTGTGACAAAGGTTTCAACCTCATATTATAAAAAGTTTAAAAAACTGAAGAATTATCTCAAGCAAAAGAAAAATGAAGTAATTTTTCTAATCACATTCATACTTTTTAAAATTCTCAATTTTAATGTAATACATAAAAAAAGTGGTTGATAAAGTATATTTTACCACATGATTTAAATAAATATGGGGGCTGGGGATTTAGCTCAGGGGCACAGCGCCTGCCTGGCAAGGTTGTGAGTTTGATTCCTGGTACCGGAGAAAAACCAAAAAATAAATAAATAAAAAAATAAAGATAAAAATAAAAATAAATAAATATATTTACAGATACATGTTACAAGTGAGCATTAGGAGGTTTTATACTATAAGTCATATGGACTTTGTTATTTTTATTAAAGTAATAAATATTTATTATACAAATATTATAATAAAATAGTATTTCATGGTGATAAATAGTAAGAAAATATGATATAATACACTTTAAAATATATTTATATTAATAAATATAAAAATAAAATATGAATGACCTGAACTGCATGAATAAAAGCACAAACCAATGAAATAATATGTTTTCTACAACTCATGAGCTAGTGTCTCTTTTATCACTATTCATCATGACAAACAGATGTACATTGAAATGGGGACATTGCTAAATTCATCTTTGTCAAAAATCTGCTTGAAAATAGCAAAATTCATTGTGTCTAAATATAAAATATCACTGTTTTATAATGTAAGAAAAACTTACTCTGAATTACTACAATATTTTGTTCCCCAAATGTAATATATTACAGTTGATTAAGGACAGTCTTTTCCGTATGCATATCAGTTTCATTAAGAATGATGATATCCTTTGAAGATACACTTAGTGTAGTTTTATTAATGACATAATCAAATTATTTAAAAGTGAAAATAACCTGATGGATAGGACCCATCATTATTTATTATTTACTATTATTATTTATTTTCACATCATTTATCCAGTTTTACAACAATGTATTTACAATCATTTCACAAAATAAATAAACATTTATTTGTTTTGTTTTGTTTTTTTATTTTGCTGTTTTTCTTGTTGTTTTTTGAGACAAGGTCTCACTATGCAGTGTAGACTGGCCTTGAATTTCTTTAAACAGCTCAGGCTGGCCTCAAACTAATACAAGCCTACAGCTAGTCCTCCTGAGTGTGAGGGTTACAGGTTTGAGCCACTACACTTTGTGGAAATACAAAATTTAAAAATTCAAAACTGTTAAACTGCTTTATGAATTCAAGTAAGTGTGATCCTGAAGATCAAAGTATCTAATTGTGCTCTGAAAGAAATCTATAAGGGTTTCATGAACTTCTGGGTCTCTTGAGAAAGAAATTTGGAGAATATCTCATAATATAGTTCATCCACAGTGAGGTGCAATGCAAAGAAAAATTGTTCAACATTTTTGACTCATAAATTCCTTATTTCTTCTGAAACTTTTTGAATAACACTATCAGATTAATAATATCCTTTAGTTATTGTGGGTTGATCAGGTCTGCAATCTCCTGAATAAATGTATGGAAAAGGCTAAATAAAAAGAGGCAAATGGAATGATTTCAGAACTCCAGGAAGATCAAAGCTCTCTCACGGAATTCAAGATTATCTTAGGGCTAAAACCAAGACCTTCTCTGGGTTGCCCATATTTATTTGGTTATCAGAAGAAGGGAGGAGAATACTCAAGAAGTGCAGAACCATTCAAGAACTTCTCCAAGTAAGGTATTAAATTAATCCACTCAAGAAGGGCAGAGCCACTCAAGCACTTCTCTAAATAAGGTATTAAATTAATCCACTCAAGAATGAGATGCCTGAGGCTATAGTCTTTATCCAGTTGGGATCTGATCCAGGTGTCCTTGGCTGTGATCTTGTCTTATCCTCTGAGGCTTTCTGGCTTCATCCACCATTACAAGTTTTAGTAAGGATTAGTGACTCACAGAGATTTGCTTACTATGAGTCTGTCATTTCCAGATAAGGAGTCTAGGCCTTGGACAGATTCATAAGTGAACATGAAAAACCAATTTATTAATTTAGGTCCTGCTCAGGTCTGCTTCATAGTGGTTTCCATCATAACACATAATAACATCTCAGTAAAGATTTATTGGAAATTGTTATGTAATTTATAATTAAATAATTCCAGGATAATGTGTTAATTGCAAAGATAGGTTTTAAAACACATGGAAACACTATAGTTATAATGAGTCAAAACTTATAATGTTAAAATATTTAATAGATTTGATACTACTAGACAAAAATAAATATCAAAAATACCACAAAAATCTAGACATAGAAAATAGCATCAGGAAAAATATTTGCAAACTGTACATGTAGCAAGGAATTGATAGCTATAATATATAAAGAACTGCAAAGTTGCTAAAAAGAATGTAGATAAATTTTATAATAGGCACTAGATCTAAATAAACTTTTATCTAAAGGATATGTACAAGTGGCAAAAAATTTATCAAGGTGCTCAACATCATTAATCATTAGGAAAAAACACTATGAGGTATCAGTTTACTCCAATAAAAATGACAATTATTGAAAAGACAATTTATAATAAGAACTGACAAGGATATGGAGTAAAATGATGTAAGTTAATGCAGCCAGTATAGAATACAGTTTTAAAATGCCGCAAGACTTTAAAAATAGAACTGACATATGATCCAGCAATCTCACCACTGGATATATATTTTTTTCCTTTTATTGAAATATAATATTTTATGCATTCTGTAATTTATACATTATATAATATATACTGTTAATTAATATTAATGTCTTTATTTTATATTCATATATATTTTTATATATTATCATATCTATTTTATTATATATTGTATTATATATTATTATATTTTTTTAGATATATAATAAATGCAAACTAAATCAGAATGGCAAAGAGACATTTGCACTTTGATATTCACTTTAGAACTTTTCATAATAGCCAAGAAATATAAATAATATATATTCATCAACTGATGAATGAAGAAAACATATTCCAAATACACAGTGGAAAACAATTTCTCCATAAAATTAGAATCCTATACTCTCTACAAAATGGATGGAACTGGATATTATATTACATGCAATATGGTAGGCACAGAACAAGTATCATCTCATTCATATGTGGAATCTAAAAAGTTATTCCCATGGAAGTTGAGAGTAGAACAGTGTTACCAGAGGTTGTGTGTGGAATGATGAGGAGAGACTGATTAATGACTTGATTAATTATAGTTAAATAGGAGCAAACAATTACAGTATGCTATTGTGTGGTAGGATGGCTATAGATACAATAATGAATTATATAATTTAGTAAAGCAGAAAAAAGTATTTAAAAAGATTTTACCATCAGGAAATTATAATTATTTGAGCAGGTAGAGGTATTCATCTGATTTAAACACTAAGAAATGTACATATGTATAGTCATATCATGTTAGATCATAAACATGTACAATTTTATGGATGTACATATCAGATAAAAGTAAATTTAGCGTAAGTAAATGAAATCTTATAAGTACTAGAAAAAAAGAAGCCAGCGAAACACCTCGTGTTTCATATAAGTCAGCTTCCTGGATCATAGATTAGAGCAAAAACTACTGTTTATTTGGAGAATCAACAAAACATCTCCAGAATGTAGCTCTCACTCTACTTTCAAGATGTAGTGAGTGTTAAATACAAAATGTAATGATTTTCCAGGCAATTTTATGAGATCATTTCTCATAAAATTCATGTATATTATTTTTAATAATACTAACAATAGGTTTTTCTATAAAGCTAGACGTTATAACTATATCATTATATTCATAAAGATTTTTCTTCATAGACACAGAACAAATTTCCTAACATTTTCCTGTGGCTCATGAACTCATGTTAGAGTCAGTTTTTTTTTTTTCCGTAAGAAGTTTTCTGGGTTTATCCTATACCTGCCAACGTATATGATGCTGAATTTTCAACACAGCTCATTTACTGTGACTCTGGTAAAGAGTAATTTTTACTGCACAGTATTAATTTTCCATGGAAAAATAAAATATTAAGAAATAAAGAAATTACATCTTTAGGAATATTTTCAGATAAAACACAAAGAAGGCCATTTCACTGCCTCAAATGGGAAGTATGAGGATATTCTTTTCAAACATTGCTTGTTTCTCAGTGACACAGTCCCCTTTTTGATGTATGATGTATAGAGGAGAAGCACTCATTTATCAGAGCTTACAATCTAGACTCTGACTTTTGCTACAAAAATAAAACTGTATGAATATATAATTTCACAGTCTGACTCTGGATCCAACAACAGAAACCTCTGTGAACCTGAAATTTACAGAAAGCTATATGCTGTTTCTTGAAACTATAAAGAAAAATAAATTCCAGAAACATCTCCAAATTTAAAAAATTTTTCATTTTTCTAAATACTGAATAATATACTTGTGTAATAATAATTATGAAATTTAAATGGATAGCAATCTTTCTCCCAACTGTGATACACCTTTAATATGATCCTAGAGTAGAAACCAATAAAACAAGATTCTTGCTAGCCACCAAACTACAGGTAACTGAAACTAAACTAAATTGGAGAGTTCACCTAATCCAAACTGCTCCATTTATAAGAAGGAAAAACATCACAGAATGTTTAGGCCTGGACATCAGTTGAAATAAACTTGAGAAAATTATTTCTGTTATTCTTCATGGTAAAGTTTTGCCTAGAAACTGGTCTAGTAGTGCCCTGGGAATGTGTAAAGTGAACTTCTATTTTGTCACTTCCTTGCATAAGACTCTTAAATATATTCTCATTAAAATACATAAAATCTTACCAATTTGACCTCTTCTCCCACTACCATGCTATTTTCTCAATCTCAAAACTTCATTCTGTGACCCCAAAGGCACCATCTTTCTTGCATTACCATTTCTTCTTTTGACACAATCTTCCCCTGAAAATTTCACTGGACAATCTCCCATTCATGCCTTCATCTCTTATAATACATTTTCATTGTGTTATATTTTCTTTCATCAGTATGTATTCTATTTATAATTACATTTACAGTTGAAGGTTTTCCTCAACCCATTTTTTTCCACTAAAGTGTAAGCAACACTAACATAGGTATGATGTCTTACATACTATCTTACTCTTAGAAGGATTCCGGTCTATAAAGGCTTTGCTAAGTATTAGCAAGATGGACTGACAGACAATAAACAATGTGTTTTTGTGTGTGCTTATCATATATGTGAGAAAGAACCTGAGGATAGAAAAGGTGATTACTCATGTCATATAGAAATCTCATTTAATATGCAGGGTTTGTAGCCAGGAGGTATACAATTAGCTTGTACCTCAATTTCTTTTTTTTTTTTTTTTATTTTAAAGAAAATAGTAACAAAAAAAGAGAAAAATACCAAAATACAAACAAAACAAAGCAGGGACATTAAAAATGATACAGGGTTTTCAAACCAAGTGATAGGAATTAGCAGTGGTTTTTCTATTACATGTTTATCTTCAATGAAATTGCTTACATTACCAGATGTAAGAATAGAAGATTGATCAAATCATTAAAGGGAATAAGAAAATAATAATTTAAAAGAACATTAGAAACAATACTTGGTTTCACTAAGAAGGACTGTAGGAATTCACCAATAGTTGTTATACTGCAAATTGTTGTTGTCACATAAGTTGCTCAGATTACCAGATATAAGCATGCAAAATTGGTCAAAATATATAAAACAAACTTTTAATCATTAGGGAAATCAGTTTGGAGATTCCTCACAAAACTAGGATTAGAAGTCCCACTTAACTCAGCTATTCCCCTTCAGGGTATTTTTTCAGAGGAATTAAAAACATCATACCACAGCAATATGTGTGCTGTGGTATGTTTATAGCAGTGCAGTTTGTCATAGCTAAATCTTGGAATTTATGTTTATAGCAGTGCAGTTTGTCATAGCTAAATCTTGGAAGCAACCCAAATACCCATCAACTGAGGAATGGATAAAAAAGATGTGGTATTTTTGTGTAATAAAATATTACTCAACTATCAAAAAATATAAACTTGTACCTCAATTTCTAACCTGAAGTTGGGTCTATTTCCAGAGGCATGACATCAGTACTTCTAATCCTACTTTCTAACTATCAACATGATATATGCAGAGATCTGTTGAAATTCTTTTTCTTTTTGTTTTGAAGACACTATATCAAGTAAAATTCTTATATTCCTTCTAAGAAGTCTCCTCCTACATAGTTACAAATGTAGGGGTGAAAAAATGTGTTATATACATGTTTAAAATTGGAGCCAAGATTCCATTTCCATAGTGCATTATATCTACAGATCTCCCAAGAAAGTTAAGAGAGAATATTAAATTCAATATGCAAATTTATCTAGTGGTCTCAGATGGAGACTTGAAGATACAGAGAAAGGCAAAGAACAAAGGCAATCATTTATCTCAAATTGCTTTGCAAACATTGAAAAGAATTCCTTTTGAGCAATGGTTTCCAAATCTGGCTAGTTTTAGGAATACATCAGTGAAATAATCAGCATCACTATCAAACACAGCTACACATAGTTTTTGATAATGCTTTTATTTGATACATTACACTGTATGGTATTCCTCTCATGACATCTGAAAAAGTAATGCATTGCAGGTAGACTAGAAAATAAAAAAATCCCATGTGCTAAAACAAACTCCACTTTTGACAGTACCAACAGCAGTATGGACAGAAATTACAACCATATTGAGGAAAAGTATACTTAAAGGGTGTACTATATATAAGAAATTATGTGGGGATCTTAGCTTAAACATATATAAACATTGTTCTCTCAGTTTTCATTAATTTTTTAATTATACATTTTAAAAATTACTAAAGCAAACTATGCTTTGAGGTTTTTTTCTTCTGAAAATAAGTTTTATAGCATGACAAATTAACTGGGATCGAAAACTGAATAAAAGCAAAGAAAAAAGTAACTGAAAATAAGTGTACATTTATGTTATATTATCATATTATTGTCTGGATTCTCACTTCAATATGTATTAATATTTTAGTAACAAACCCTGGTATCATCCATGCTAGGGTATGAATTATATTTGTAGATTTTGAGTAGCAGTTTAGGTAATCAATTCTATCTTAAACTATTTGATAATGAAATGAAAACTACAACTTCATATTATCATTATTAACTACACTGAACAATAATTAACATCTTAATTTTATGACCTAAATTTACATCAGGGCCATGATATCTGTCAATTTAGAGTTGCAATTGTAATGAAAAATAAAAAAAGAAATTCATTTCCTCAGAAAGATTCAATATACTGTCTTCAATTTTGCTTTTTGTCTGTGTTTCGTTGTTTTACTGCAAAGTAGATCATGAGAGGAACTGGTGAGTAATCAAAGGCCTCCCATTCAACATGCAAACAGTGAACACAAACTGAATGCTATACACGAGGATTTTCATTGAACAAACAAGCTGCCTTGCCTTCAGGAAGCTTATATTTTGGTCATTTGACCTTCCTGGGAATGAAGTAAATACTCTCACTGGTATTCACATCAAGTACAATGAGATTAGTTTCTAATGACTGATATTTCTACCTATATATCTCCATGACCCCATAGGGTATTCATGAATCTTCAAAGAATGCTAATGTATTTTTAAAATCTCAAATTAAAATCTAAAATGGAAGTCATGTTGATCAACACAAAAATTACTTAAAACTAAAATGGGTCATGTCATACGTTTTAGAGTTTAGAGTACAACAGTAAATTACCTTTGTACTTGCCCTACAGAAGCATTAAAGTTCAGTGAGCAGATTTTATCGATTTTGTTGAAAAGGAATACATCAGACAAAGAACTAAAATTTTGTGGCAGAAATCTACAATGTAAATGGTAGGTTAGACACTGAAGTATATGATTTCCCTATAGAGCACCATGACTAATTCTACAAAATGGGAAGGTCATGACAACATTCAAAGATTTAATTTACATTTGTAACAATTGAAAGTACTTGCTCAGGTAAGCAAGCTAGCTTGGGATATAGCCTTACCCAAAGAAAGATAAATGCCATGAGATTAATCCACGTGAGTTTGAAATGCTAATACTGATTACCTGCCCTGTCCTACGAGCAATGATATTCCCTGACTCTCCAGGATATAGTGTGGTGGATTCTATGATTGGCAAATGCAAGCAATAGTTTCCATGTTCTTGAACACAAATCATATATTAGTTGAGCTCAAACTACATGCGGAATATTTAAATTATGTATTACAATACAAGACACATTGCCTTTATTTCCCCTTAAAATACTCCCCATCATTGCTAACATATTCCACTGTTCTCGTCACTTTCAAGAGCACTTTTAGAAGTACTTTCTCCTTACTGTCTTTACAAGGTTTACCAAAAGCTATGGTGCATGCTGCTGCCGAGTGGCATCCAAAGGAAAGGCATATGGGTGATATCATTACCTGTGATTTCTGCTTTGCTTTAAAGTCAAAACGACCACGAAAGGTAAACATTTTGAATAAATTCAGAATATCCCAGCAGCCAAGGCAGTAAAACTAAAGACATTAAAGACAGACTTCCAGAAGTGCTTCAAAAATTACAAGAACAATGAGATTAGCAGTGGGGAGATATTGTGAAAGGAATTCATGGCAATGTGTTTTTACTGCAATATTTCTTTCCAATTAAACATTCACTGTATTGTTTGATCCTACCTTGGATGCATTATTGTTACCATTTTTGTATATTAACCTGTCTTACTGCAAACATATGAGTTCATACCTCATTCTATACATGATAAAAACTGCTTCAAAAGATTAAGCAGGTGCAGTAAGAGGAGAAGAGGTGTTACACAAAATAAGAAAGCAGCATTGCTGTGCTATCAGTCTGTATTCTAAGCCTCCTTAAACATCATCACACCAGGGAATCTCACTCAGAGTCAGATTTGAATTGCTAGCAAATGGTAGTCTCGTAAAACGAAAATGTCAACAGCTATCAAGTTTATCGAGTACATTTTGAGTATGCAGAGTATCTTAAGTGTTTTCTTTTATGACCTTCATAGCCACATTATGAAATTAGTCCCCTCTTTAAAAGTACAAAATGGAAGTCTGAAAAGGAGTTATATAGACATTAAACTGCTTTCAAACTTGTGTGTACAAATTACTTTTTTTGAAAAGAAATTTATATTCTACTCAAAGCCCTACTATAAAATAAATTCTAGAATTCAATAAACAGTCTTCTTACAACAAAAGCTTTAGTGGAAATTTCTCGTGGGCATTCGTGCTAACAAATAAAATAACAATGTTAATCTTTCATCTAATCTCTTGTATATATGGAGTGCCAGTTATAGCTACCTCTGAATTTTACACTCACAGAGACACAAAACATGAAATGAGTTTGTGTCAATTTGAAACAACAAAAGTATAAATAGGAGAAGAGCAAAAAGATGAATTTATGGATTTATTTATCCAGTATTTCTGTTAATTTCTACCCATTAGTGTTTCTGCCTCTAACATGGAAGTGGTTCTGTACTAATTTCCTAACTTTAGAATTTTCTTATGCAAACAAAAAATTTGAAAAGTGGACCTATGATTTATGGCTTTTAAAATTTTACTTATCACTGATAAATTTTACATCATTACATTACGGCATAGAATTCTCTCGTTTACAGCTAAATTTATTCATTGAACATTAGCTACAAAAGATATTGATAAATATTCTTTAAAATATCTGGAAAACTTTAGTCAGAAATATGAAGTAAGTTCCATTCACTGCTCTCCTGGAACTTTGCAATCTAGCCAATGATGAAATTCAAACTGAAGTACAGTGCATGATTTCTTATGAACATATTTAATTTATATGCAAAACTATTGCTATGGTTTACATCTGAATATGTCCCCAAAGCCTTATGCACACAGAAGTTGCAGAGGTGGAAGGCGATTGGACTACAGAGGCATGATAATTGCTTTGCTACTAGGGGAGGAGGGGTCCCTATGAGCATGATCTGGAAGGGTACATCTCTCGTCTTGGCACGGCCCTCACTCTCCACATCCCAGCTGTCATGAGGTAGGCATCTTTGCTCCAACACAGTTCCTCTCAGCTGCTTTTGCTTGAAGCCCACTGATGATGTAAGGACTAAAACTTCTAAAACACCAGCCAAAATAAGCCCCTCCTCCTTTAAACTGTGGGTGTTAGGTACTGTGTCCTGAACATGAGAAAGTGATTAAGACCATCATTTAACACTTCAGAATTATAAATTAAACCAACAAATTAAAGCACCAAACTCTAGACCGCTGACAACATCAAATGATAGGGAAGATAAGGAACAAGACAAAATATGACATTCATTGATACTAGGAAAGCAAAATGGTACAGCTGCTTTAGAATATATTTTAGCAGATTTTTACAAGAGTAAATATGATTTCATTATATGGTCTACACTCTTCTTAGTATTTATTCACTGAGGTAAAATAGTCACATGCAAAGAAATGCACCCAAAATTTTTTAGAGCAAATTCACTCATAACTGTTCAAACGTGGAAGTAACCAAGATGCTGCACATTCAGGACCTGGGTAAATAAAGCATGGTATGTGCAAGCATGGAGCACTATTTATCCTATCAGTCAAACAGACAGACAAGAAATAAAAGACATCAGAGAATCACAAGTGAATTTTTCTGAATGAAGTAAGCCAGTCTGAAAAGTATATATACTATGAGTTCAACTCTCAATTATTGAAGAAATGGCAAACATAAGGACAGATGAAAAGATTACTGGATGTCCGAGACTTGAAAGAATCGGGGAGGAAGGTATGAAGATGAGGAGCAAGAAGGACATTTAGAGATTAGCTACTACTCAGTATGATGCCATAAATGTGAATATACATCATTACATGCTTGTTAAAACCTACTGAATAAATAAGACTAAGAGCAAATACTAATGTAAACTCTATGCTAATGTACCAATACTACCTTATCAGTTAACACAAATACCCCATATTAATGCAAAACATTTAAAATAGGAAAATTTGGGATAGGGATTTGGAGGAATATGGAAATCCTCATTCACTATTTCCTATAAGCTCAGAAATTCTACAAAAATCAAGCTTATGAAATGAAAAGCAAAGCATATTTTTTCACACAACTGAAAACTTTGATAAATATATAGGAACTTACAGACATCTTTTACTGCTTTCTGTATTATTTTTTCATACAAATCTAACTTCATTCAAATCAGACACCTAGAGAAATTTGTTTTAATGACTATAAACAATTGACCTCCAAATTCAAGGAATCTGTTGTTTCAAATAAAATAGCTCATTTATATTTGATTTAGAAAGCTTAATGAAAAGTTTGACTTGTTGAGAAATGCTCTGATTTTTTGCATAGAACTACATGCTATGACACTATTGCAAGGCATCTCAATTTCAGACAGAAAGCAATTTCTAAGCCCTTTGGAACCAACATGGTAGATCTGAAAATCCAAAACATTAAAGGTCAGAGAAGGGCAGGAGATATAGCTTAGTGGCACAGCATCTGCCTGGCAAGCACAGGTCCTGAGTTGGATTCCAGGTACCAAAATAGAAAACAAAAAGTCCATATTAATCTTTATTTAATCGTCACTAATTTGTAATTACTAACAGGTCAATTTATTTGGTTTCTATTTTCCCCTTCTAATACCATCCTTTACATCAGCTACTATAAATATTAAATTAAAGTTTCTATATTACTTTTCTTGTGAATGTAAAATTCATAGATTGCTCACTGGGATTCAGATTAAGCAGCAAAACCATATAAATAAAGAATAGCAGACAGGCCAACAACTGACAATAAAAAGTTTTGGATAATTTCACTGAATGAGAGTTCAAATAGAGTAGCACATATCTGGTTTCCTTGCATCGTTGAAGAGCAATACAGAACGCTAAATGATACCCTTTAAACTAGTTGTGTCCATGCATTTTTCATGTCAGAAATGAATAGTATGTGACTTGTTTTTACCACAGAGGATTTGTTTTCATGCCATACCACTCCATTCCAAAGCTCAAAGTTAACATAGGCTGATTTCTCTCTAAAAAGCACCGTTATTTCTTAATATATAAAGTACCATTTTTTTCTTAATACATGACATTTCAGGGGGAGAGAGAAAGACAGACATAGACATTCAGACAGAGACACAGAGAGAGATGGCCTTAAAATGTAAGGGTCTAGAAAGTATGGACATACAGGAAGATTTAGTTCGTGACCTATTTTCTATTCCTGTGAGGTAAAAATTATTTTCACATTTATTTAAAGAAGGAAGAGAATAGGTGGGAAACACCAAGACTGAGAAGAGAAAAGGGTATGCACATGGCCAGCGAAACCTACAATAATTACTTCTTTGGCTTTATAGAAAATGTTTGCCAGACCCTGGTAAAATAAAATATTTATAATTTGTAAATGTACCAAAGGACTATTCATTTCTAAACATTTTCTTATTAAAAGAACTACACACATTCTTTTAAATTTCAGTCAGTTTCTTAATAAAATTTTAATAACATTTCCTAATAATGTACTACAAGCCTTACCCAGAAATACTAAAGAAAACACATTAGCACAGAACTGGCACGTAGACAGGATTGCATATTTCACTCACATCTACTTCTTTTCTTTTCTTTCTGGAGTATTGAACTCAGGGCCTCCTCCTTGCTAATCAAGAACTTCAACACTGAGCTATATATTCCCAAGTCTTTTATTTTTTTCTTATATTTACTAAGACATAAACTTTTACATGTAATACTTCGATTCTTTAGGAAGGTGAAGATGTTTTCTACACTTTTCTAAAAAAGTTTTTGAGATACAGACACGTGGGGAGAATGAAGAGGAACAAAAGGGGCTGGAAAGCACTAATACAATTGTGCCTTCTTATTATTTCTTGAATTTATTGCTCATGCTTTATTCATTCTTTTAGCAAATGGTGGCTTCTAGATTTACAATAAGAACTGCAAATTTCCAGATAAAAATTTGTATCTTGAGAGTTAACAGCAAATTCAGAGGCAACATTAAGATAACATACCAGTTTTGTCGAATTTTTATGATGAGATTGATACACAGTCCCTCCACTACAGCTACTCACATTGTGATAACACCACTGGCACCGAGCCCCAGCTTGCACTTCATGTCGGACAGTCTTAAACTCTTTCTCAAGGACAAATCATTTATTGGCAAACAATTTGGCAAGCAAAAGCAGATTAGGCAGGAGAACAAATGCATTGTGTATAAGTCTCAGTTTATAAATGAATTAAACTTATACTAATACAACTATAATTTATAATGAATTGAAATATCTTCCAGAAAAGCCATCTCGATCTGTGAAGAGCAATCTGAATTTATTTTCTGGTGAATTTCTAGCCCAGCCAGTGAGTGGTTACAGCTAAAATGTGTATTCAGCAATGACAAAGTTAGACGACAAAGTCTATTTTATCATGAAAGTAAGCACTTCCCAGGACACTAAATTAAACATTAGCTTGCTTTTTTGCTTGCTTATGAAGCAAGTAACATTTAAGAGAAAAAAATTCCTACAAGTCTATGTTATGTGAACATTTCAAGGCATTTCAAAGCAAAACTCAGCAGCCATCATGCCTGTAGCTTCATTGTGGGTTACATGTTAAATCATTGTCCTCAAAAACAACCTCTGAGGGACAGCACAAATGTACTACTACTGGTATAATTTCACAAACAAAACAGAATATCTCCATATGTCCAAAAAGTATAGCAATTACTAGAAACCAGCAAAACTTCCAAAGTGCAAAAATTCCCAAAGTAGAAGTTTACATGGAAGAAAAATAAAGAATGGTTTTAATGGACAGGGCAGAAATGGTGACGGACATGTGGCCATATCTACAAAATAGATATCCAAAGATAGTGTGTTATTATTTCAGCAAAAATAAATAAACACAGAATATGTCTTAGTACTGATTCAATGTCAGACAAAATCATAAACAAATTTGGATTTTTATTTTGACATTAGGCAAAAAAAATTAATGTAAATAAATCAGGCATTTTATTTTGATAATAAGTATTATAGTTACAAAAATGGAAAAGAATTATCTTCGTATAAGAGTTACAAACTTATCATTCTAGTCCTGGTGGTAAATTATTTCAAGCTAAACATTGATCATTTTAATAACAACAAGGAAGACTATAAATTTAGTACAAAGAGAAATAATCTGATAGATATTGGCCATACTTTAGTCTTCACTTCTAAGGATCAGATTTGAAGGTGTTTGAAAACTAGTAGAATATTTTTTATAACATAATCTAGCAGATAAGTAGTATACAAAAAATGATTATTAAAATTGAAATGTATAGAACAACCAGTATGAGGGAAAAGAGAACAGAAAGGGAAAAATATGTATATGTATATATATATATATATATATATATATATATATATACACATATACACACAAGACAGCTAAGATAATTATACTACCAATTTCTATTGCTTTATGGAAAGGAATAGTTTATGTTTAATTGCTTGATCAATCTTATGTGCCTATATTTCTTTAATTGAGTAACCAGTTTGAAGATAACAATATGTAACACAACAACCATTGTTACTTTCCTATCACCTTGTCTGAAATTCTGTACTGCTTCTATTGTTTTGGTTTTGTTTTGTTATGTTTGTTTATTTTTTAATATGTTTTCATTCTTTTATCTTTACAATAAAATGTTTCCTGTTTTATACATTAAAAAAGAATTTTAAAAATAAGAAATTGCTTAATTTTTGACTTACTTATTATTACATATGGGAGAAACACTATGAATTTGAAAGTTGTAGAGAAACGCCACACTTTAGCTCAAGCAATTGATATTTCTGGTTATTACCACAAAAGGAAGTGGCTTCTGTCTTCATATGTCATTGCAGGAAGGTATGAGGAAGGAGTATTATAATTGAGAAACCATGGAATGGTAGAGATAGAAGAAAATACAGTACTTGAGCTGAATAAAAGAACAAGTTTATTCGTTAGATTTGTGTGGTGCTACTACAAAATTCTCGTCCTTCTGTCTGTCTGTCTGTCTATCTCTCTCTCAATGTTTGTGGTGATTTCTATCAGATAAAAGCTTTCGAATGTGTCTTCATCTGGCTTACTCACCACATCTGGCACCTAGCAACTTCCTGCTCTTCTCCAAATTCAAGATAACCATGAAAGGTAGACATATTCAATTGATTCAGGACTTCAGCTCAGCCACAATCATACAACTGAAAGCAGTCATCAAAGAAGGCTTCCAGAATTGCTGAACAAAGCAGCAAGTATCATGGGATAAGTGCGTTCAAATCAAAAGGGAATATTTTGAAGCGTATTAATACCAATGTGTCTTTTATTGTAATAGAAGTTTTCTTTTAGCATTCACCATATCTTCTGATTATACCTCATTTATACATTTTTCATTTTTGTTTTTCATTTTTCTTCTGGTACCAGGAATTGAACTCACAACCTTGTGCTTTGCCACTGAGCTAAATCCCCAGCCCCTACCTCATATATACATGATGCAATAAAAATACAGTTTTGGAGAAGCATTTCAGTATCACTGGGGACATGATTTACATTTTATTCATCAGGAAAATTAATTTTATTCAGTACTACTCTAGCCTTAAAAAGCATAATATACAGAGATTGTACCACAAATCTGAATTAAAAATAAAAATAAAACAAAATCCCTGAAAGGGGCTTATTTTTACCACCTACAAGATTAAGAAGATTAATAAACCTTTACTGAATATAATGCCAAGATCCTTGTTCTCCTTTGCCCTTAAGCCCTTTCTTACATGATTTTGTTTCAAAATTGCCTTTGCCAAAATTCTCTGGGACTTTCACATTACTAATTCCAGTAGATAATTTTAACTATTCATCCATGTGGGCTTTTCTACATTCTAGCAGCATATATAGAATATAAAGATCTTTCCTATATGATATAATTTGTATTGCCTCCTTTAGATTACCTTAATAGTCTCCTATATTTATAAGGATCACTTTAAAAAGTCTTTTCAAAATCTGCATCCTGATCTAAAGTTGCCCCCAAATTATTTCTTTTATTCCTACTACATTAATCTTTTTTTCAGATCGTCAAATGTAGCACACTTTCTACTTAGGTTCCTCATAGGACAATGGTCTAATGAGATATTTCTTTTGCACCGAGTCTTCCCTGATCATACTCAGAATGAATCTGTTGTTGTTTTAAGGTGTTACAATCCATTATACCCAGGCTCATATTCCCCATGCAGGTTTTTATTCCCACTAAAGTCCTGCACTCTTGTCTGTCAATACTGTCTGTGTACATTTTTCATCTGAGCAACAGGCCAACCAAATTTTTAGCACAGAGCCAAAGGAAATATTGTCAGCACTGTGGACCAAATGGCAAATTTAGACAACTGTACTTACCAAAATTCTTTTGCGCAATTTTCATTTCACTTTTTTAAAAGTAAAAAAAATTTGTAATTTATAAACCAGAGAAAAACAGGTATTAGACCAGACGTATTTATGAATGTTAGTTTTCCAACTCCTGACCTAGATCTATGAATTGAGGTATAATCTACTTACCTATCCTCTCACACTCCCATCTCTAAGTCGTCTATTCAGTGTCTACTTGATATCTCCATTTAGATTCTAATTTCAATTTTATAGGGTAAGAAAGTAAAATTAATCATACACTGGTACCTATCCACATCTCTGCCACTGGCAATGCATTTTACACCATTAACTATCCCATCTCAATAAATCTAACCATAATCCACCAAGCCACAAATATGATGTGAATACTGTGATTCTTGATACAATCTAGATCACTAAATCTTGATGCATTCATTAATCAAATATCGTATCAGATCTACATTCAAAACAACCTCCAATGAGAATTTCTTCCAACTTCATCACTGCAGTCATAATCCCAGCCATTACACCCTTCAAGTGTGCAAAAGCAATAGGCATGTAAATGGTCACCCTTCTCCACTGTTTTGCATTTTTCCAGTAGTACATTTACATATTGCAAGTAGAAGGAATGGTGTAAATTTGATCAAATAAAATCTTAACCTTAAACTCCTTACTAGATTTAATATACATCCAAGCATTCTCTACAAAATGGTAATAAATTTGGTCTTTGAAATCACTCATGTTGTATCTTCCCAGTGTTTTTTTCCCTAAGAAAAGGTCAAACATTTTAAAATTAGGAATCTTCATGTTTTATATTCTATGTTCCCACAAATGCCCTGGATCCCTCTCTCTACATTTTAACACCAACTGAAACATCACCTCGTCAGGGACAGGGAATCTTCCTTTAACTAAATTAGTACCTGTCCACTTTCCAGTGATAGTCAGCCACATTATGATGTCTGATCTTCACCACGGCATACACTTCACTGCCCTCACACACTGATCTCCCTGTATATCTGTGTCATTCTCCTCCTTCCCTCCCCACTACATTATATTTTCCTAACTACTTACCTATCCTAACCTTTGTAAATGTGATAGACAGGAGCGTCTGGCTTTGTCATTGCAATATGACTAGTACCTGGCACATACTTCATGGATAGACTACTCTGTGTATGTTAATCCTTTTTACTAAGTTTTAAACCTGTACATTTTTCTCTTTCCTTTATTGTTCCTTTATTGTTCCACCTCTTACATTTCTTCAGGCTTTCTACTGAATATTAATAAGTACATAATATTATATCCTAGGATTTTTCCTTTCATTGTCTCCTAGGAACTCAATTTCCTTAAGAAAACTGTATTTGTGCCAATTTAATTTAAAATTTAAAAATATGTTTAAAACCTTTCTACTACAAAGTAAAAAAGAAAATTATACCAGGAAATAAAAGAAAACAAATGTTTCTGTTTATTCCTTATCCTAAGATTTGAAGCCAACAATTTTTCACACATTCACACATTCTTGACTATAGAGATGAAAGGTATCTACATAGAGCCATTAACTAATTACCACTGTCTATATTTGAGTTCCAAAAACATCAGTTTAATATGTTTTGATTGATGCGATAGACCAAGTTTGGGAGCAGTTTTATCAGCAGTCTCCAATGGAACAAGTGACCTTTTGAATTAGCAACTTCAATGAAGTACCTAAATCTGATGAAGAGTAACTTATACACTATGGTGAATTTGCATTGACTAATTATTCTAGAAAACTTTCAAATTAATTAAACATGAAATATTCAGAAATGTAGAGATAAAAAGCCCGTGTTATTCAGTTTAAATTAGACTTTCATATTACTTTAATGTACTAGTTTGTAGGTGATTGTAAGAGTAATAAAACAAAAGTTATTGAGCTCTAATTAGTGGCTGTAAAACCCAAAGTGAATTACAGAAAAGTATAAAATCTCCCACTAGCCTTTGGCAAAAGCCAAAGTCACTATAACAGGAAGTGAAACTCTGCACGATTCCTATTGCATCTCCTCTATTTCCTTACCTCTTACGCTTGCTGCTACCCTACGCCTGTGTTGCTCCAGCCAACTTAGTTTTACGGCTGTTCCTGTATACACTGAAAATGATCCTGTTCAGTCTAGGGAATTATCTTTGCTGTATGTTCTTTTCCAATTCACTGTGAAATCACTGAATGATTTGGACCATCAGCACCTTGTACTTTCAGCTGTTATCTCCTCTATGTGACCTTTCCTTTCTCCCAAATTTTAAAATCACCCTCCAAGAATTCTCTCAGTGCCATCATAGGAATATACTCACTGTATGACTTAGCTTAGTTTTTTATGTTTCTCATTGTTATCTGCGTCCTCACAATACAATGAAAGTTTTACAACAGCAGAGATTTTGGCCAGTGTTATTCATTCAGAATATTTCCTGGTCCAAGGCAAACACATGACATATGTCAACAACAAGACACCATACCAAACATGACTGAGGAATCCGGGAAGGAATGAATAGTAAGTTACACCAGAATTTAAGGAATAAAATGAAGATAGCTTGATAGAAGAGAGAGAAAGAAAGATCTAAAAAACAGGCAGCAGAATTTTAACATAGGAAAAGTAAATTTGAAAATAAATATCATAAAAAAGAAAATAAAATACGTTACATTTCTTTTACTATGTCAGATATAGTGAATTATTCAAAATGAAGATAGTTGGTACTTTGAAAGAGTTACTGTTGATATGGAGCATGGTGTCATATGACCATATATAAATCCTGGAACTTTGTAAATTGTGCGAAAAAGCTCTGAGACAAGAAAGGATGATTTAGGGAAGCAAAGTTGCTGGTGGATGCGGCCATGTCCATGAAAGACAAACAGTATGAACGAGGTGTACAGACTCTTTCATGGAAACATGCCAGATAATTATTTTTTATATCTCTTGAAACCTCCATTGGCAACTTTGAGATTCATGTGTAATTCATGAGCTTTCTAAAGGAAACCTAATAAGTGACAGAGAAGCAATTCCCATCCCCGCTGTTATTTGAAGTAGGCACGGCATTTCAGGTTCAAGAGGTAGGAAAAAACAATAGTATTAAGAATAAGCAGTCATTTATGCCAAAGATTGGGCTTTCCAGTCTAAACATAATGCCATTTGCAATCTCTTCCCTGCCAGTGTCTAGGACCTGGTATCTGTTAATTGGGTTTGTACATAAATGACTACAGTTGTCTCAGAGATGAATTTTCAGACTGTACCCCACAGATGGTTTTGGGGCTGACCACAGGGCAATGAGGAAGGAGCTAAGTGCCTGCTTGGCAGACAGAACCTCTTTCTTTGTCCACTTTTCATTTTATTCTTTATTTGTGGGGGAAGGCTTGGGAATTCTTATTGCAAAGGCCATATACAAACTACTTTTTAAGAATGATTAATATATTTAATAGTATTAGCCTATGTGATAATACCTTAATGTATTTCTTGTATTTGTTCCTTTCATTTTGCTCTTTTTTACTATTTGTTTTATTTTTATTTCACTTCCTATATCTGTATTCTCTTATTCCAAGTTTAGCTTCCTTTTTCTCTCTATATATTGGATGGAAAGAAAGATGAGGCTGGTATACAACATAGATGATAGGGTCTGGTAAATTTACCTTTCCTACACATTGAAAATCTGAAATAAATTCAGCATACAACCAAAACCTCCACACTAAAATTCACTTCTAAATTAAATTGTCCACACAGTCTGTATTACGTACAAAAGAACATTAATGATCAAAAGTAACTTGTGATGGTGTTTAAAATATTTTTCCTAAGTAAATTTAAATTTAAAGGTAGTGAAAAATTTCATGAAAATGAGATTTATCTTAAAGAACAAGTTAAATCTAATTTGAAGTGGGAAGTACAGTACTATTAGGGCAAGAATTGTTTTTACAAACATTGTGAATGGGTCTCACTCGAATATCGGGCACTGTAATGCAATTTCAATAAAAAGAGAAATAAATTGCCAAAGTCATCTGATACAGAGCTGGGTGTGGTGATGCACACCTGTAATCCCAGCACTCGGGGGGCTGAGGCAGGAGGTTCACTGCAAGTTGGGGACCAGCCTGGGCTACAAAAGCAGTTCAAGGCCAGCCTGAACTGCATAGTGAGACCCTGTTTCAAAAACAAAACAAAACAGCAACAACAACAAATACATCTAATACAAAAATTGAATATTTTACAACTTCCCTGTGGTTTATAGCAATGTCTTTGATAAGCTGAAAGAACACTTATAATACAAACACAGAATGAGCAACTATTTCATTCCAAAGTATTTATCAATATTGAGAAAACAAATCCCTTTCTTCAGAAAAATAAAAAAAAAATTAAAGAACACTTCAAAGAGAGTGCAAGCAACTTCAAAAAGCATAAACATTATAGGTTAAAACACCCTTGTACTCTCCCTTGCATACCACATAAAAATATTCACATTTCTTTTAGAAATATCACCTTCAGAGATCTACTAAGAATTGGAAATTCCTGAAAGTCTATACAGATGCATTTTCAAGAATCCAATTATAATATAAAAGACAAATTAACATATTATTTTCTCCATTGTAAATCCTTTTCTTTTTAAATAACTACTTTCTCAGTTTACCATATAATATGAAGCATCAAAGTTAAAGAGATTGTGGACAGCATGGCTGTCTTCTATTATAGGACTGAGTTGTCAATAATGACTACTAGGATTTTAAATGTTTTTTTGTTTTGTTTTGTTTTTCTCTGGTACCGGGAACCAAACTCACGACCTTGCACTTGCCAGGCAGGCGCTTTGCCGCTGAGCTAAATCCCCAGCCCCAAGGATTTTAAATGCTGTTGAGCGTGGATATCTATGAGTGCTTTAAATATTGGATATTTGCATTTTAATTTTGAGAAGTTTCAATTCAAAACTAAAACAACACATGTAACATAATTATGACATAGACTAAATTAAATCAATTAAATTATGCCATATGTGGATGTATATGTATAGGTGTGTTCTATCAAACACAGTGAGAAATTCTTCACAGGTGACAGAGAATGTGGGAATCATTAAGTCTTATATAGCTGGGTTCAGTTTTACCGCTACTTAGTTTGATGGCATTTTAAAGTAAGTCTCTTGGGATATACAAGTAATCATCATCAGTATTCACTGCCAGATGTCTGAGCTCACTTCTCTTAAAACAACTGAATAAATATTCAATTATAAGATGAAAATAATTTACCAAGCAACTTCAAAAAGCATAAATTGTAGATGGCATTGAGATCCTTGAAGGTGATTATTTCTTATCAGTAATGATCCTAAAATATTAAAACTCAAAACTCTGAGATTTTCTAACTAAATGATTATATCTAAAACATTCTATTGAACATCAGGCATTATTTTCAGCTAGCTATAGAAATATAAAATCAACTAAAGTTCTTGAAAGAAACAATGAAACAATGAAAACAGTAAAATTGTCATGGTGGTACACGCCTGTGATCCCAGCACTCAGGAGGCTGAGGCAGTACAATTGCCATGAGTTCAAGGCCAGTTTGGCAAGCAAGACCCCACGTCTGGAAAAAAAAAGTAGTGCAAAACATACTGGGATAGATTTGAAACTGGGGTTGGGGGTGGACAGAATTTTTATCTATTCTTCTGTCTTGAAATGTGTTGCTCTGATGGTTATGGAAAAAAACTAAATGTATGATAAAGAAACTGAAAATATAAAAGATCGATTTACTGTAATTACATTTAATGATTCTAAGACCAAGTAGTTTAACAAATTGCTATAGGGAACAACCAATGATCTCCAAAACTTTACCTACTAACTGAAATATTTTTTTTCACAATGGAGACAAAAAAATTGAAGAGTATAATTGTCAGACATTATCAGATTTTAGTTTTTGATGTTTAATATCTAATCTAAAATCTTGCTGTGAAAACAGAAGACAATTTAAATTGCATGGTTCTCAAAAATCTAAATTGCTGTATTAAGTTTTGCTTGCTTCAAAATTTCAAACTTTCTCATATCTAGCACCAGTCTTCCTATTTGGAATTTAAGTGTGTAAACTCAACATGGACACCAAATTATTTAAAATTTTCTCAGTATTCATGATATGTTAAAGATTATTGCTATATTTAGGTACGATCAGTTACAAAAGCACTAAAATAATACTTCTTGAAAACTCTGCCAAATTGATTATTTCATACAGACTGATAGCCATTTCATTCCTAACACTACTCATTATATACTAGCAAAATAACACATCTATATTATATAATAGGAAAAAAGTATTCCTTTACTCAGATCATTTCAGTGCAAATATTTTTAAATGTAACCAAACAATATTTGTGAATAATTGTTTGATTTCTAAATTCAAAAGCAGTATCTTTATTTTTAGGAAGCATTCAGTTCAACTCAAACGGCTTCATGTTGCCTTCATAATTATACTCGGTGACTGATTATTTTCTAAAGTTTTTATTACCCTAATATACTTCATGTTTTTACTTAAATGTTTTGTTGGGGAAATAAATGCTAGGTCTGAAAATAATTTCTGAGTTCTGAATGATATCTCTGACTTGAATTCTCTACAAGTCCCAAGTAGACTGGGATCTCCTCCTGTCTCTTTCCAGGTGATACATGCATGGTTGTTCCTCCTGTACTATCAGTTATGTCTGTACTTGCATGTCAGCTAAATTTTTTGCAGATAAATCAAAGGTGATGTCTCATTATTTGGCAATATATATCTGAACTCCTATCTTGTGACCATTCTTTAAATGGTCACATAATTCTTCAAGATAAATTTAAATGTTGATGTTACTTGTTTTACTGGCAGAGGATATACATTTTCTTTTCAAATTGGCATACACAAAATTCTACTTTAAGGATTGGCTTCGGTTTCCTACAGTAAATGGGTCCTAATGTGCAAACTACCTAAGCAAGCTCAAAATGAATAGAGTCCAATTGTGAGAACACTACTTTGAGGAAAAATACCCATTTATCCCAAGTCAGGGAAAAGCATAGCCACAAGTACATTATTTTACTGACATATTTTAAAAAGTCAATAAGGTGTATCTCACTGATTTTAATCCCCTCATACATCCCTTTCTTTTTATTTTGATCCTGCTGTTTCCAGAGGGATCGTGGGTCAGTACTGTTCAGAATTCATACTGCATTTCTTATGTCATGTTCATTGTAAGTGCTGGTCACATACCCTTGAAATAATACTGCCTATGTTGCTCCAAGCACATCCTCAATTAAATGGATCTTTTTCCTTTCTCCTTACAGCTGAAATATCATGTCTAACATGGTCTTTATGTGAAAGAACATCTATACTTCACAATAACTTACAAATAACTGGAGTGTATGTGTAATATGAAAAGGCTGAATAGAAATATAATTTAACTTCACTATTATCTTTTAAATTTTAAATTTATGTAAAAAAGTGTATTCCCTTTTATATGCACATTTGTCACAGACATATACCTCACTGAGACTTAATGATAGCCTTGGAGTTTCAAGTATGTATAGCAAGTGTTTAAGGAAAAGCTATGTACCTAATATAGGAAAATCTTATATATAGATTTCTTGTGTATTATAGTCTTACCAATAGTAATGACCTCTGTGATTTTTACTTTAAAAGGTAAGTAGTACATTTAATTTCAAAATTTTTATTTTTATCTACAATTGTTTACATATCCAAAATGAAAAAAACATTTAATATTTTTGATCTAAATAATACTTTTAGCTTGAGTTTTGCTTACAATTATAAGTATTTCCCATTACATCTAAGAAATCTGCTTCACTAAATCTAGAGGAAGCAAGTTTCCCTTAACCATAATATTAAAACACTCCATTATATTATCTACTAACTTATTTTGTCCTTTGAGCCATTGTCTATTTTCATTTTTTTCTTTTAAAAAGAAACAATTACTTGAATGTGTATTTACCACTAGAAGCTTTATTCTAGCTAAGCTTAGAACTGATTTCTGGACATTTTTATATAAATGATGGTTATTATGGAAAGTAAAAATATCTCAGCAGTCAATGTAGAAGAAAGAAGGAAAAGTTCGGACCGAAGAAGAGAAGATATGTATTTTTCTCCATATTTCAATTGATCATTAAATGAGTACTGCTCAGGAACAAGCCATAACCCCAGTGATGGCCAAAGGGAGGGTTTTGGCAAACCTGTGCAATACTCCATGTCCTGCTGGAACACTACTGCAGAAAAGCAGTTCTCAGGCTGCATTTTAGTGAACCCACACATTGCCAGAAGAATAAACAACTCTCTAAGTCAACACAAATGTGATGTAGCAGCTACTGCCTACACATTCTTATTTTAGTTCTTGGTGAAAAATATATTTTATATTATAATTTCCTATATTGTTTTACCATCCAAGTAAAGGAAAATAAAAATTAACCACAAACTTTTTTATTTTTTTATTTTTTTTTATTTTAAGGATAAAAGGAGGGAAACATTAACAGACATACAACATATCACAAGCACAAAATAAAAAAAAAATAACACCTGTTATTAATTTCTATCATCTTGTTTTGAAATCCTGTATTGTTTTTATTGTTTTTGTCTTCATTGTTGTTATTTTGGTATGTTTTTTTCTCTTTAAAATAAAATTTTAAAAATCAAAAAAAAAAAATTAACCACAAACTATAAATTTCAAGTCATAAAAGAAAATCTATAAAATCAAAGTTTAAGTACCCATCAAAGTTATATTCATATTATATAGATATTCTTATTCACACAAAAAGTACACATACATTTTTATTTTGAAAAGTATCATCCTATTTCATCTAAAAATCAATTGAAGAAAATTATGTATAGTAAGTAAGCAATGGTCTTTAGGGAGGTTATTTTGAAAAAAGTTCATAAGGCTGGAGATATAGCTCAGTGGCACAAGTGCCTGCCTAGCAAGTGCAAGGTCCTGAGTTTGAGTCCCTATACCAAAGAAAGTTCATAAGTTTACCGGAAAATGTACAGTGGTGACCAAAGAATTAGCAGAGCTCAACTCCATCACAATTATACAACAGAACTAAGTATTTCCAATTTTATCAAGAGTAACATACCTGCCCTATACCTTTCGTCCTCACAAATTTCAAGTCCTACCAAGTGCAGCAACAATATAAAATGCTCATTTCTCTAAGAGGAAAAAAATCTAACAGTGCCACAATTGCTTTTAATCACAGAAAACTTTGAGGTTCTTTTTCTCTCTGAGGAGGCAACACATGTCTTAAGAGAATGCAATTCTTATCACAAAATGCTTTCACCTAAGCTGACTTTGGCGTCAAACACTCCACGTAGCTACTTATCAAAACAGTATATTGAAAACATTCTACAAAATTCATAGCTCTCTTGCACTCTTCAAAGAACATCTCAGGATGACACAAACTTGTAATTCTATTCCATCATTAATTTGCCCCAGACACGCTTGGCAGGGAAATGAGTGAAACATTCTGCGCATCTTAATTTCTAAATCACATCACATCCATTAAAAATGTTACTGAAACTTTAAAATGCTGACACAAGTACCACTAAAAAAATAAAGATTCAAAAACTTCTCTACAAAAGAATAACAAATGCTTTATGCTCTCATAAAATTTAACATGCACACATATACGTAGTATCTATAACATCTGAGTAAAACCAATTTTGGAACGACCGCTTCAAATTCAATACATTAATTTGCACCTAATTCTAGTTCAATTTAAGTGTTTCAAAATTACTACAGTAGACATGGTCAAAAATCTCAGTGAAAGATGATAACAAATTTCCGAAAGCATCAAGCTGAAGACTCATAATTTCATCACAAATGGGAAATCATAATGAGCTTTCATTGTATTAGAGCAGGCTTCCACCTACCTTGGCCTTGCCCACTCCCTTGCTGACCCCAAAAGATCACAGTCATCAGCAGCAGCCCAGGAGTCCATGTCCATGTATTTCTAGTGACATTTCCTTGTCTTCTGGCCATTGCATTTTAAACTCTGCATATTAAGGTGGATATGAAAAAGAAAACAAATTGTAGTCTGAAAGAAATACAGTGCCACAGAAATCCCATACTAATATGCATTGTGCATTTATAAATTCTCCTGGTAACAGTGTTATGCATTTGAAACTCATGCCTCTCTTTGGGATTCTGACGCAGTTGATTAATATGAAAGCTCATTTATCTTCAACCACATATTCTCAGCATTCATCAGAATGATATTGTTCAATATCATTTTGCAAAATAGGCCATTAAATCTCAGAAGGCTTTAAAAGTACTATTGAAATATCTACTTGGAGTTAAAGCAAGCAAAAAATTGTACTATTTTTTCGTCACTACTTCTAACTTGTTACTTAGGTGAAATAATGCATTAAAAACACCATGTTATCTCTATGTATACATAAAAATTATTTATAGCACATTTTTGTAAGTTTAGTGTAAGTATTTCATAAAACATTCTCCAGTTTTGAATTGAATAGTATTTTGGTTACACTGGTAATTTTAACTGAACAGAGATATTCACAATGCATAGAAAACTGCTCTTATGTATCTAAAATTTAGAGTGAAGTGATAGAAATTAAAAAGTCTTATAATTTGAGTTCTACATTTCTAACTCATAAGATTTTCATATATATATAGTACATCATCATGCATTCAAATATGTAGGTAGATACATAAATATATCTCCTTGAATGTTCACTTTGATTTTTTTTTAAACTGATAAGTTAAAACACTTATACACCAAAGAAATATTTTCTATTCCCCCAGATGAATGATGTACAGTAGGTTAAATGAATAAACTTGATACACATGTGCTAACATGCAAGTCAAGAATGAAAATTTCAACAAAGAATAAGTTGAATAATAATACCTTCAATACTATACCTTTTATATAGAAAAATGTAAAGTACTTGAACTATACATATTTTCATATCTGCATAAATATGTACTATAATATTACAGAAGAATAACAAATATTTTCACACCCACTATTTGGAAATGCAAATGGCTACTAACAGTAATTTTAAATCAGAGTTGATTACTATTAAATCTCAATTTGTTCAGTTGGCAAAATATAGAGCTCAGGAAAGTAAATTTTAATGGTGTGTAGAATAAACCCTTTACTCAAATGATACAAAATCATACTTCTAGAAAATTTGGAAGCAAATCCAGCTATCTAGAAATTTTCCTTCTCCATTTTTCCTACTTCAAGAAAGATCTAGATTTAATCACCCACTTTGCATGACTTCATTTCAGATTTATAGTGTCAGAGATAAAATTAAATTTAAGAACATCTAATTCAATCTCCTCATTCCGAATGAGCAAACTGGCTAAGTTTGCAAAGACATTTCTAAGTTCATGTGTAATACCTACGTTATTTCATGTACATTTACTTGTACTTACTACTCTTTAAAGAATGAAATAAATCCTAAAGTATGGACAGCTGGCAGCATTGTGCTTTGCTGCCTATAAAACAGGTTCATAACCAGAGAAGTAGGGCTTGTAGACCTATAGAGTCCTACTGACTTTATAACCATATCATGATTCGGTAGTGTTCGTCTTGCTGTTTTGAATGCTTAGGTCACCAATGAAAAAGAAAAACACCATAAAAATGCACTATATAGTGTATTCTATCTTGTATTATGTAGTGCAACAATTAGATGGGTTATGCTAGGGTTTTGGAGATGGCAGCACTCTGGGATGGTATCATAGAGTTCCAAGGGTCTGCAGTCTGACTTAAGGAAGTTGTTCTCTGAGACGGAGGCTACGGTAATACCACTGCATAGGAGGGCTTCTTTCTTTCAGAGAAGTCAACCAGAAAACACAGTCTTCTGAATAAAGTGGCTGTAGAACACCTATTATTAAAGCAAATGAAAGACTTCAAGTATTAGAGCCATGCAATTACAGGTCATCCTGTGTTACTGAATATATTACAGGTCATCCTTTTAGCCATCTTTTAAAAAGTCTCTCCTTCCCCTATTAAGGGTTTCATTTCTCATAAATCTTTCAGTATACACAATGTGTATGTAAATAAATTGGTTCATAGACAAAGCCTCTGTCTACATCAATTACCTTCATACTTGCTAATTCATTATCACTGAGATAGGATAGGTCTAGTCAGTTTCCCTGGTGACTTTTTAAAGTGGCTCCTTTAAAGAAATTCTTCTGTGTAACTGCTTCCTTGCAAGCCACTCTCTTAGCAATTGGCCTCTTTAGTAGTTTTTCTCCAGTGAGAATTGGGCTGTGCAGTGATCCTCCAGGTTACTGTTCCTTTCACTCAACTTCTCCCTTATAAAGCAGTCTCTCTGTTTAGCCTTTTAAAACTAAAGTCCAGGGCATTAAATGAGATAGGGAAGTGACCATCACTCACAGGTCATCAATTCCCCTTTTCAGTATATTATAGGAACACAGTCTGTGCCACAAAAACATAGCAGATCCCATTACAGCTCCATAGTTCCAGTTATTAACATTGATTTTTTTCAATGGGAAATTTTCATTAGGGGCCATCGCATGATTTATATTCAGTAATAGCTTAAATCATGATATATACTGGAGCCTAAACTTTACCATTTTCCTCAGACTAGGTGCCACTGAGTCATTTTCAAAGGGAGTCTTTTTGCCATTAGTAAAATCTCATAGGTAGTGACTAATTCCAAATTATGCCTGGCCTTTAGTAATGATGGCCGAAGTCTAGTATCATCCAAATTCATAATTCAGTATATCAAATTTTGATGTATGGGTATAGGGCATTTTTATAATTTTATTTCTTTTATTTTTTTCAGTAAAATAAATCTTAGAGGCCAAAAATATCAATTTAGGCCATTGTGCTTTAGAATAAATATGTCAGGCAACAAGAGGAAGCTTGGCTATTAACCTCATTTAATTTTTTGACAATTCCTAAAAGATTCAGTCTGCACATTTTTGACAAAAAAAATCTTCACAATTCTTGCATATTTTGAATTATTGACATTGTGTTACATTATTACATCAGGGTTTTGATAAATCTCTTGCCAATTTGCACATGAATAATTACAGATCTTGAACTATAACATAACATATATGCCAATCTCCTAAAGTGTGGTGCAGAAATGTGTGCTTCAGAGGACTCCAGTATGTCTGTGGAAATGTGTAGTCCTCGGTATCACTGAAGATAGTAAACCAGAACCTGTGGAGCACAGGCCTTTGGAAATTCACTGAGTCTACACTATGAGAAGAGTCTTGGGAAAAGAAATTCAAACATTTAAGTGTGCCGATAGAAGGAAGAACTTAGCATTTGGAAGGGAATGGAAGCTGCAAATCCTGATGGAACGAAAAATGGAGACAGATGAAGGGCACATGGCTGAAAAAGAAGAAGATATGCAGCTGTACAGGACTTTGTTAGAGATTGTGAAAATGTTGGTTGTAGTCCAAGCACAGAGGAAAAGTAGGGACAGTTACAAACTACACTTTAAGAGATCACTTCATTTTTATATAGTTAATGGAGCATATGGAATTACTAAGTACAAAGAATGAAGATCTGGTTAGATGGGGGACACTAAGAATAAAATTTTAAAAACAAATTTTAAAATCCTAAATAAATTTGGAAATAGTATTTTAATACAAATGTTGAGTTGAATATTTTCAGAGTGTGGATAGACACAAAAATGGCTCAAAATCTTCCGGCTTAGTTATCTAAATGGTTGGTGGTACCCTCCTCTGATGTCTGGAAAACTAGAACATGTTATCTTTGAATTATCAAATGTTGTTTTAAAGAAAGCTTGGGTTCTCAGAAGAGTTTGGTCAGAATCGAAAACTAGAAACCTCCTCCTCTGTAGTGTAGAAATGATAGTGCTTACAGAGTATGTAGAAAGAGAAGTGTAATTAGATTGAAACCCACAAGAACATCAATATTTAAAGGCTGGACAGAAGAACAGAAAGCACCAAACTGTCTTATTAATGGCAGGGAAATGAAGCACAGGATGCTTGCAAAAAAGTTCTAAAATTGAACTACAGTCTCTGAAGTAAAAAGTTGTGGGAACTGAAGTCAAGAGGTTACTGATGGATTGTAAGGGAATAGCAGAAGTTATGGCCTCGGGAAAGGTACTGTAAAGATAAGGACTTACAGGAGTGAGGGCATCTAAGGCAAAGAAGCTAGGAAAGGAACCACGACCAGAAGTGGGATATTTGCATGAATATATTGGCTGTAGTTTTTCCTGATATAAATAATGTCTTGAATTTGACTAGGAGAGAGGCAAAAGGAAAGAAATAAAGCACAATAAAGGTATCAATCAAGAAATGGAAATAATAGCGGATTTCATGGCCCATTTCTGTGGACACTGAGATAAAAAATGAGCAGAAGACATACTGGTGTCAAGAATAGGACAGGAACTTGGCTGAAACAGGGTCATTCATTTGCAGTCAAGAAGTTGTAATGGGGAGCAAGAATAATCACATCACCTACTGGTCGTACATATGGGGGGGAGAGAAAAGAAGAAAGTGAGAGGGTAAATTACCCTTTGAATCAACCATGTTTTATTTCAAGGTCATTAAGAGAGAAGTTAGAACTTAGCAAAGCACTGTTGGTAGAGTTTCCTTTAGCTGAGTCCTAAAGCATTAAGAGAACAGTTAGAACTTAGCAAGGCACTGTTGGTGGAGTTTCCTTTAGCTACCACAAATCATTTTTAAGCACAGGGGGAAATCTAGTGAATGTGCTTAGCTGAGAAGCCAATGGGGCAAAGCTACCATCTATGGGATTATTACTGAATGCCACCTCTAAATCAGAATCCCACCTAGACAGAATAAAGGACAGCATTGCAGCACACAGAGGTTGGACTCTTGCAACTGTCCTGGCTCCTCCAGCAGACCTATGGCCTTGTGCCCATGTGGGGAATGTCCTGCCACTCCCAGGGATTTGGGTCCTGTATGCAGAGCCTTTCCTTCTGGGAAACAGGGTGCAGTGGAAAGCGGGTTTCCCTCTTGCCTGTCACATAACCCATGTTTACAGGGAAACTGGCCCTAAACCATTCCTAGAAAACCTGCTTCTTGATCAAGGTTTCTTAAGTAGCAGAGCAGTTCCCTCAATGAGATCTCTTGAAAGTCAGCCTCGACCCAAGAGTTTGTGAAGAAAAGACTCTGTCTGTCTATGAAATAAGTGAGACTAAGTGTAAATAGAAAGATAAAGACCCAAACTCTGCAGCTGACTCAGTTGAATCATGATTATACCACAAGGAAGGCACCAAAAACTAACCCAAGTCTCTTTTACAACAAGTAGAAAGAATCTACCTGCGAGCCCCAACACTTAATTTCCTGGCCAAGATATAACGTCTGGATAAGAATCGGCTAACTCCAATTTAATTCATGTGAAGATAAAGTAGATATCTGTTTAAGTGAGAGATCTATAGAAGTAGGCAAAGTGTCTGCACAGTGGGTTGGTATATATTTCCATTTTCATAAAAATAAATTGCATGCTTGAGTTGTATTATGTGCCCATAGAGTGTTAACTTAAAAAGAAAAAATGAGATTTTTAGAGGTTATTAAAAGTCATATACACACATGTACTGATATTTGCCATAAATCTTCAGTCATCACACTATCTTCTAACTGTAGAACACAAACAAGGCAAAACTACATTAATTTTACTTTGGAATAAGCTACAGCACCCACCCACAAAACTGAGAAAATATTTAATCAAGATAGAATGGTCTTTTTGTTTGTATTTAAAAGTGTTCTGAGTTTAAAGGTCTAAGTAATCAGTCTCTCTGATGTATGTAGCCATCATAGACTTAGCAAATTTCTGCAAGAAACTTCTTCATGTAGATTTGCAGAAGGGAATAGGATTTTCAAAGGACATTGTTGTGCTGTGTGTATTATGTTCCATTTGTCCCATTATTACCCCTGACGCTAATTGGAAGAAATGCTTTAATAAGCAACCATCTTAAAGAAACACAATGATTGTCTCATTAATTACTTAGGTAAGTAATATTGTAGTAACTATTTAATCTCATAAAGATTAATGCTTTTCAATATTCAGTTGAAAGGTGCTGGATTTTTCCTAGAAGTAATATTTACATTAATTTTTAGTAGTCTCCTGCTGAAACAGTAAACTTAGGTCTATGATTTATGCTAGCCTTCACTGCCCCATGATCTTTCCAATTCTGAAGAAATGTAGATGAATGAATTGGACCCTTTTAATTTAGCAGGATATAGCTAAACTAAATAAATTTATGTATAACTCATAATTGTAATGTATAAGCTACAAGCAAATCATAATCTTTTATCATAAAACATTGGTCTTCATCTCAAGTGTTAAGGAGGCCCTTGATAGAAATTTCAGAGAGTGAGTAAACACCCTATTGTTTATTTTGCAGCTCTCTTCAATCCTGAGTTTTATTTGCACTCAAAAAGTATAATCCTATTTGAGTGAACATACCCAACAGATAAATCAGGCTAATTTACCAATAAATGAGTTTGACAATAATAAATATATTTCTGATCAAAGCATTTCTGATTTTACAAATAATTTCCTAATATAATAAATTCCTAATAAATTTCCTAATATAATAAATTCTAGAAAATTTTTTGACTATTAAAAGTTAGCATATTATATGTCTCAAATTTATCTGCTATTTATTTTACTATGTTTTTACCATGAACACAAATGTAATGACTCAAATTGGTGAATTAAAAATTAACCCAAAATTTTAATGGAGATATTTCAAATCATGATCTTTGATTTATCATTGTTATATTTGTTAAAATTTCACTTGCTGCTAAAATTTAACCAGATCAGTCAGATATCAAGACATGAATTATGTGACCCTTATAAGCCCCTGATGATCTATAAATGGGTCAAATCTAGAAATTTTAATAAAAATATACTAGATTACATGAATTCTATTTAGCAAATTTTTCTAGAAAATTTTAACAATAAAAGTTTGAGAAATTAGGAAATATGTTTCTTAAAAAATCTTTGGAAATGTTACTAAAATAAATTTAATTTTTGAATCTGATGACATTAGCCAGAAAATAAAGAAAAAAGTAATTTTAGATATGGAAGCTAACAGTTGTCATGAAGTTGAGCTATTAATTTTAACTAGATAACTTTTAACTATTTCCACATTTTAGAGAAATTTTGAGAATTTTGTTTCTTAGCTGGTGAAACTTCTATTCTTTGGGTTAATACCATCTTCCCTAAAGATGTCATGATCATCATATTTGTATTCTGTTATCTTATATACAGCATACAGATGGGGAAGGAAAATCAGAGTAAAATGGGCACTATATTTAAAAATTTCATCAAAAGAAGGTTTTAAAGCAGAAAAAAGTTTAGCTGACTGTCCCTCAGACAAAGGGCTTCTATCTAGAACACATAAAGAATTAAAATATATGAGGCGCCCCAAATTCAAAGACCCAATCCAAAAATGGGCAGCTGAGATGAATACACAGTTCTCAGATAATGAAATACAAATGGCAAATAAATACATGAGAAAATGTTCAACATCATTAGTCATTCAAGAAATGCAAATTAAAACAACATTGAGATTCCACCTTACCCCAGTAAGAATGGCTAGCATTAAGATATCAACCAATGGCAAATGCTGGTGAGGCTGTGGAGAAATAGGAACCCTTGTCCACTGCTAATGGGAATGCAGACTAGTGAAACCACTGTGGAAATCAGTTTGGAAATTCCTCAGAAAACTAGGACTACAGGTCCCATTCAACCCAGCTATTCCCCTTCTGAGTATTTTTCCCAGAAGATCTAAAAACATCGTATCACAGTGATATATGTGCACCTATGTTCCTAGCAGCACAATTTGTAATTGCTAAATTGTGGAATCAACCCAAATGTCCTTCCACAGAGGATTGGATAAGAAAATTGTGGTACTTTTATATAATGGAATATTACTCATCTATAAAGAAAAATAAACTAGAGGCTTTTATAGGTAATTGGTCACAACTAGAGACCATACTCATAAGTGAAATAAATCAGACCTGCATGTGTAAGCACCGCATTGTCTCACTAGTGTAAAACCTGAAAGAGTTAATACAAACTCGGAGGTATGATAGACATTGTGAAATGATAGGAAAACGCTCAAGGGTAAAGGGCAACTGGGATATGGGAAAAGAGAAGGGAAAGAAGGAGAAATTTTGTATGTATGTATATACAGGATAGTTGACATAGTTGATCTACTGTCATCTATTTCTTTGTTGAAAGAAACAGTTAATGAGTCCTTGATTGATCAATATTGCAAGTCTCTATCTGTTTTCATGAGAAACCACTTTGAAGATATCAATATGTAATACAAGAAACATTGTTAATTTCCTACCACTTTGTTTGTAACTCTGTATTGTCTGTACTGTTCTTTTGCTATTTTGTAAAAGGTTTTCTTGTCTGTTAATGTTTTCTTCTTTTTATTTTTAAAATGAAAAAAAGAAAGTTTTAGTTCTGTGAAACTATGACTAATTTAGATCTTCAACCTATAAGGAAGTTAGACATCTTGAGTAAATTCAACATTTCATAATCTTATTTGGTTTTAATCCTGTGGCTCAGGAAAACTGTTATGTATTGCCTATTTTTCAACTGTACTCCTGTCCACAGCTTATTTATTACTACTGTATCACATTTCAACTGATTTTACCACTAGATTGTGTTGGTATTATATAACAAAGTGTCCTGCTTATAAACGGTTGGTAAATGTACGACCCGAGTAGGTAGTAAAAATTGCGTTATAAATAGTACCCTGAGTTAGGGTTGCAGGTCCATGGTGGAAGGCTTCCTAGCATGCACATGATTCTGAATTCCACACCCCACATCTCTGCTCAAACTGTTCTTGTATCCCCAACTCTCATTGTGAGTATTGGTCAATGTGATCCAAGACTATGTTTTACTCAAAATAGAAATTATTAATGACCGTGCAGCTTCTGAAAAATTGTAGACAATCTAACCCATCTTTGATGCACCATACAACACTTGTGCACTCAGTCACTTTTATGACTCCGTTAACCCTCACAAGATACTCTTTAATATACATATTGTTTGTATATTCATATTTTTTAAAATAAAATTTCATTACTCTATGGTTTTCATGATTCTGATGTGAAAAGCTTTTTAACTACTTATTTACATTTTATGTTTCTAGTATATGTGTGCAGGGCATTAATGTTTCTATTCCTGTGGGAAGTTGGTCCATGTACATAACACATCTTAATTCCATTTTCCATCTCTTTTCCCTTCCTTCACTTATCCCTGAACCCATCACTTGAGCTCATTCCATTTGTTTCCTTTTTTGTGTGCAAGTTTCTAAGTGTATGATGTTTGGACTCTGCTTTTGGGTTGGTACATATACACAGCACATCACAATTCCTTTTTGTAAAATCCCCTATCCTTCCATCCATCTCCATGTCCTCCATCTGTCAATACCCTTCTCTCTGAATATCTACCCCCTACTCCCTATTAGCCATCCTTTTAAAATAATCAATTCCCAATTGTTTCCTATCACAGCAAATTTAATTCAATGCATTGTAGCAGAAGAAAGCTATCTAAACTTTCTTACTACTACAGTAACAAATTAGTATGAGCTCAGCAGCTTAAAACAATGTGTGCATTTTCTAACGGTTCTGGTGGTCAGACGTTTGAAAGAGGATTTATTGGGCTAAAATAAATTATCTTTAAGTCAATTTTTGGGGGGGGAGACACCAGAGGAGAATCCCTTTCTTTGTCTTATAAGCCTCTAGAAGCCATGGGTGTTATGTGGCCTGTTGGCACATGCATGAGGCTCCAGGCACACCACTTCAATCTTGCATTCAGTCATAACCCATCTCCTTCTCTTAACTGTGATATTTTGGACTCTCTCTTAAGAGGTTCTTTATTTTACTCTGGATCCACATGGATAACTCTGGATGATCTTTCATTTTAAGCTAAGATGCACACTTACTTCCAACTGCATCATTAACCCCGATCCCTACAAGTAACACATTCACAGGTCCTGAAGACTGGGATGTGGACATCTTTGAGATTATTTTAGAAGGTTTAGATCTAGACTGTTGATGAATTTTATTACATTATAGAAGAATCTCATTTGTTGCTATTAACTCATCACACGTTTTGTTAAAAATAAAAAAGTGACTATTCAAAGGGTATCTGACCAACATGACAGGAATGGATTGTCTGCCAGCTTCTGTGTTCCACGCCCCACCAATGTGCCTGCACTCACATGCTGAACTCCTCTCTGACTGGCTGGCTGCTTTTTCCAGCCTGCTGAGCAAAGGCCTTTCCTCTAGTCCCTGTCTCCATAAGTGCTGTTTCTTAGACCTTACCTTCACTTCTTCACTGCAGACTTCCCTTATTATCCACTCTGTATTAGATTTCACTGTCATTCATTTGCATGTGCTCCCATACTTCTGTTATGGCTTATAACGTTCTTTTGTTTTAAGCACATGGTATTTTTCTCTGTCTGCAGGATGGAAAACCTTGATATAAAGTGGCAACATTACTTGCTCTGGCATTGTGGAATTTATTATGTTCAAACATCTAGTCCAATTTGAACTTTACAATTATGCAAAGTACTCATTTGAGGGAATGGCAGTGTCTGCCCCTAAAATTATTTGTAATGCAAAGAAACACTTTTGAGAACTTTTATGTTGACTTTTATGTACAGAAGCCAGATGTATTTCATGCCTATTTGTGCTGAGGGAAATAAGTTCATCTCGTACATCACAATAAGCATCTGTTCCACTAAATTCCACTGCCAGATACTCATCATACTGAAGCAAGAAAACATTTGAGGAAATAAAAGCTCTTTCCAATAAAAAGGTACATCACAAAAAAATCTTTCTAAAGAATTAAGTGTAGAGTAAAAATTACTAAAAGCTAAAATTGTGATTGAAATACAATTTCTGATAAGGTATCTAGATCTTTATCTTGTATAAAATTTAGAAAAATTAATGTGTGTTTATACTAGAAAGAATACTAGCAACAATAGATGTGCTCAGAGATGTGAATATACTTTCAAAAATGTAAAAGCTAGAAAAAAACATAAAATAGAGCATCCATTTAGAATATGCTGTTGTCATCATATTCCAACTACCTTGTATATTAGAACACAGAAGAGAGAGAACAGTCTACATCCCCACAGTGGATACCTATTTATTTAAATATAACGTACATCTATTGTGTCTACATTTTTCAAACATAAGTAACATAATAATCTGTCGGAGAAAGTCACTATTACAGAGAAAACCATTCATTATTTATAAAGTGAATAAATTAATCTTACAACTTAAAAAACTTCATCCCCATACCAGTGTTAATAGAATTTCTTAATACTATTACTTAATACTTAATGGTATTACTATTACTATTACCATACTTAATAGTATTACATAATACTATTACTTAATACTTAATAGTATTGCTAAACAATAGAAATTCTGATACTTTTATGTCTTAGTGTTTATGATTTTCTTACATGTTTCATGTTGATGTACTTTATCCTTTTTAATTGAAGTGCTAATCTTTTTTAATTTATTTGTTGGAACTATTCCTATGGGAAATGAATTCCAAATTTTTTTCCTGATATTTATATTTTTTTTCTTTTGTTTTTTTTTTTGTTTGTTTGTTTTTTGGTTTTTCTCCGGTACTGGGAACCAAACTCACGACCTTGCGCTTGCCAGGCAGGCGCTTTTGCCGCTGAGCTAAATCCCCAGTCCCCTATTTTTTTTTCTTTTGTTCTGACAAGAAGTGATGGAACCCAGTACCACTGAGATATCCAGACCTTTTATTAATTTGTTTAAATTTTGAGCTGGGCAACTTACCAAGAACCTAGGCATCACTCAAATTTGCCATCTTCTTGCCTCAGCTTCCCTGAATGGTGGAATTACATGCATGCAACATTATGCCTAGTTTGCATTTGTTTTTATTTAAAAATATAAAAATTTTACCTTTTAAAAAAGGTCAATCCATATATTTTTTTGCCTTTATCATTCTTGTTTTTGGTGATGCTATGTATAGAAAACTTAATGTCACCCTGACATTGTAGAAGGTATTTGTCAATTTTCTCTTTATAATTTGAGAAGTTTGTTATAATTTTGCATATGTAAAACACACATACCAGATATCTGAACAGTACTTTATAAATGAATTTTCATCCATCTTTTAATTTAAAAGACCAACTTTACCATATCTAATTCTAAATGTGAGAATAACCTAATACGAATATATTACTTCGGAAATATGTAAATTAAAGCATGACAGTCACCTCTACTTTCTGAGTACTGCCCACTACAAGAGTGGAGGGAGTGAGGGAGGAACTAGTTCCTAATGGTTTAGGTGTGCAAGTACGACAGCATGTCTCCTTACAGTAGGTACTGTAAAGAAGCTTTGGTCCAGGTTTTAACCCGTAGTCTAGCTGAATCAATTTGGCCTATGTATTTATCTTTGAGGGTGAGGACCACATTTTGTGTATAATTGTGTTTCTACTAATTAAAATTATGCCCAGTTCTAAGTACTCATTAACAACTGTTTAATGAGTAATTGAATTGCTATGTATCTGAGTATCATTTTCTGTAATGCTACTAGATTTTGAGTAATTTTGATTTGCTTTTTTTGGCTAAAGATAAAACAATCATGTTTTGTATGTGCTCAAGTTCAAACAAATGCACTTTTTACAGAGTTAAGATGCTTCGAATATATCAGCAATATGTGATGTTTACACATAATGGAGTACTATTCTGCCATAAATATAAACCTAAGTTACTGTAGGAAAATGGATGTATTTTGAGGCCATATTTTTTCTATTTTAAAGAGAAAAAACAATAAAAACAATGCATACTGTTATCTTCAAAGTGGTTGCTCAGATTACAAGATATAGGCATGCTAAATTGACTAAACAATATGAGCACTGTTTCTTTTAATGAACTAATAGAAATTAACAATATAATTATCTTGGCTATCTTGGGTATATATATATTTTTTTCTTTTCATTTTTTCTCCCTTCCTCCATCCCAGTTGTTCTTTCCTTTTGAGCAGTTTCTTTCCCTTTCACAATATCTATTGTACCTTTCAGATTTTATTTAGTCTTTCAGGTTCTTACTCTAGCGAGACAGTACAGTGTTTACACATGCACATCTGACTTATTTCATTTATGAGTATGATCGCTAGTTGCATCCAATTACCTATAAAGGTGAGGCCATAATGTTAACTTAAATAAAGACACAAGCTTAAATATCACATGGTTTCTCTTATGTGAGGAACCCAAGTTATATATAAAGAGCAAAATAAAAAACAGATAATAGAAAAATAGGAAGATAGAACTTTGTTCATTGGGAAAAGGATCAAGTGTTGGAGGAAGGGTGGTGTAAGGGGACAAAAAGGAGGAAAGAGAAACAATTAAGATGTGTGTTGTGCATATGGCAGTGCCACACCAGGAATGTAGACAGCAAGTACCTCAAATTCATATTGATAGAATAAGTAAATGAAAATTCAAAATGCTTTTAAAAGATTTTTTTAATACAGTCTATTCATAAAATTATGGTAATATTAGAAAGCCATAAACTTGAGGATAGAAGAAGCAACATATGAAAGATCAAATTAGCAAAGTAGAACTATTCCTCATATTCTTTGTTGCTGAAAACATGAGAAAGGAATAATCATTAAAATGAAAGTATACAATATTTGGATGTGTCATCTTCATTTTCATGAAGCATATATGTATACAGAAGAGCATGAATGTATGTGCCAAACAATATGTTATCTGTTTTGTATTTATAAAACATGTATGACATATATACAGCAACCTCCACAGGAAATGTCTGCATAATAATTTCTTTTTTAACACCTCAGCTAAAATTTTAGGATTTAAATGGAAATCAATTATAATTTCAGAAGTATTCTTAACTATTATCTGCCCTTTCATCTTCAACATACTTTTTTCTTTTAATAAGAAGACTATAGCATATTTCTTGGTGGTAATCTTGCTTGCTTTTATTTTGTTGGCCACGATCTTAACTGCCATATTGTTGTAGTACATTGATCTTTTGACGTTTCATCACAGTAAGTAATAGAGTGATCCAAGAAAAAAACTGGATCACAAAAAGTCAGGCAATGCTTCAGCAATGTGAACAAAGATGAAAACAGAAGTTCCTCAGACCAGTGAATAAAAAGAACACTGCTGTGTTCTCTGCATCAATCACCATTACCACAAACCTTTGATATCTACATCGCCAAATATTTCACTTACTGCTGTAATGAGGATTAATCGATGTGCCGCAGTACTGAAAATGAAATAAGACTTTGTACAACCAGGGACATACACAATCATTTTCAAACTTTACTATCTCTATATCTAGAAGTCATATTATTCATGTTCCCTAGGAACTTTTGAACTTTTCTTAATATTCAGCATATGTATTTTCAGTGAACAATTTTCTGACCTGCCTAGTGCAGTGTGTGAAATCATTGATTGGCAAAAAAGAAATCCACAAGGAGTATTAATTTTACACTTTTAAACAATGGGAACAGAGGGTGCCTTGCAGTGCCCGTAGATCACCATGCACTCTTATTTGGTTCACTGACTGACACCAGCTAAACCGCATCCTGTGTAAGCACCTCTTCAGCATCAGCCCTCTCACTTTTCCATCCTAATCAGAGCAAAGGCCAGAAGCTTCTCTACGCAGAAACTCTAAGGCCACCACAGGAAAGCTCACCCTTCCTTACTGGAAGCTGTCAGGCTGCAAATTCAGAATTCACAATACTGAAAAAATATAACATGTTAAAAATTGTTGAAGAACACAGTAAACTTTTTTTATAAATTATGATGGAATTGCACTACTTGTCATTTTAACCTGTCTAATCATGTATTTTTATTTGCTATCCCATAATGGCAAGTAGCAAAATAAAAGTTCCTTGAAGAGTCATTCCACAATATATGATCTCAACAGCATTCCTAATCTCTCCACTACTGTAGTCCTATAGAATCTTTGTGTTTTGAAATGAGTGGAATTTTTAATTGAAAAAGACCCAACTATCTTCAAAAAAGCCATCATCCCTTCAGAAGACCTCAGTCTTGTGATCAAACCCAAGAAAAATTCAATTAATAATGAAAACAATAACATCACTTGGCATCCTCGGAATTAGTGTTACAGATAGTAAGTTTGCACTGAGAGACCGTTGCACAAGCAACAAGACGAAGATAACCAGAAGTCTTATATCCACACCGAGACATGTCCATACACACTCACTTCCGCAGCCAAAGTAACACCATATGTCCTCAGTGACGTGGGTGGGCAGGAGGAACAGTTGGGCTGCTAACGGGGGCCATATGTACCGGCAGCCCATCACGCCATCTTTCCTATGATTGCTGAAAATTCCCTTGAAGTGCTTGTTCTGAGGAATAGCATGGCTGGAAGAGGAGATGATTCCACAGTAGTAGAAAAAGACAATTTATTGCACAGTTACTGTATCTCTGGACCTGTCAGCTAAACATAGGCAAGTGTATTACTCTTTCTCTCTTTAAAAGTTACCTAAAAGTTATCAGATTCTTCAGTCTTATCTCACCTTCTTTCACTCAGTGTTTCTTTGCATTTATATGTGAAGGGTTCCTCTTGTCAAAGCAGACCGTATGTAATCTTCCTCATTTAATTTGATATAATACCAAATTCAATCTATTTTTAGTTTGATATTCAGAAAAACTACTGTTTCAAAATAAAATATTGAAATAAATAGAAAGCAACCCCTAGAAACACAGAGTACTAGAGTTTCTGTAAAGTAAAAAGATAGCAATAAAGTAAGACTATGCGTGATACTCGTCATAAGGTAAAATCACAGATTTTTTTTCATGATTATAATGGCTTTGTATCTCACAAGAATTTCCTATGGCATTTCTACAACTGCACATTCTATTGATCTATAAAATTTATTGTTTTCAGGTCAATTGTAGTACTGCGATAAGATACTTTACCCTTAATGGCTTCTTTTTGACAAATGAGGTTGCTTTTAGAAGGACAATGCTCCTTGCACAGCGACGAGTAAAGTGTGTCGCGTCCATTTCCCACATAATTTTAAGGAAAATGAAGGACAAATTTTTGAGGCAGCAAAAATCATTTGCATTAAATTAATTTGAGCGGGGCATATCAAGTTCTCTCTGCGAACAACAGTACAGGAAGAAAAGCACATCCACTTTACGCAATAGTCCTCTTTAAGGGTGCAGAAATATTTGAAAAACTGACATGACCACTGTAAGAGTTAAGTCTGCAAATGTATTTCTAATTCATGAGGTAAAATGTTCACAGTGGATGTTTGCAAAATATACATCAATTTATCTGAGCCACTGTTGGGTGTCCCCTTGAAAATTATATTTTGCAAAGTTGGAAAGTAGATGTGATTCCTATATAGACTCTAAGTTAAGAGCTAAACTTTATAAATAAGAACTCTCAAAGGTATTATTCTAAGATGTTTTATATCTAAGCAACCTAGGTGTTTGCATTAATAAATAATGAATTTAATGTATTTGACTCTAGGGGTACAAATATTTTTGTTTACAATTCACTAAAAGTATATTCAATAAATTTGAGGGTAGTTAATTATTCAACACGTATTGTCACTTAGGAAACTTATCTATTAATACCTTCTAGGAGATCTAAAAATGCTGTTAAGATATTTATCATTATGGGAAAACAAGCAATTTCAGTGTTTCAAGGCACACAAAATATTATCACCATTTGTAGTATGGTACAAAATGCCCCCTTTCAAAATATCCTTCTCCTCATCCCCAGGTCCCATGAATAATTGCCTTCTAAAATGAAAATGGATTTCCATATGTGATTAAATTAAGGATCTAGAAGTGGAACAATTCTCTTGGGCTACCCAGGTGAACCTACTGCAATCAGGAGAGTTCTTTTTTTTTTTTTTTTTTTTTTTTTTTTTTTCTCCGGTACCGGGAACCGAACTCACGACCTTGCGCTTGCCAGACCGGCGCTTTTGCCGCTGAGCTAAATCCCCAGCCCCCAGGAGAGTTCTTAAAAGAGGAAAAGAGCGGGATTTACATTCAGAGAATGGGGAATATAGCAGCAAGCAGAAATCAGATCATTGAACCGTGAAAATGGAAGAAGAGCCAAAAAATGCGTGTTTCAGTAGAAAGAGAGTAAAGAAAAGCAAATTTTCCCATCAGTGACTCCAGAAGAAAGCAAACCTACACACTTTGAATTTAACCTAGCGAAACCAGACTTGGCTTTAGCTTGGTGAAAGTGATTCTGGATTTGTGACCTTTAAAAACTGTGAGAAAACTGATTTATCCTTTTCAAGATAATGAATGTATGGTAGCTTGCTGCTGTAGTAATGAAAATCTAATGCACCATTATAATAAGCAACGAGAATAAAATGCAAGAGTGACAAACTTAAAACCCCACCGAAATAAGTAGGAATTAATAGACAAAAATAAGACTTACCTTTGTAAGGATATTATATGGTAATTGTTTCCCCCTCAGCCACATAGCTATTATTAAAATCCAGTCCTATGAACAAACTACTATAATTTATTTAAAAATAAAAATTTTCTTTCTCGCTCTTCACATAATCCTGTGCAGCTGCCCTTTAGCAGCTATACATATGATAGAGCTAATAACCCTTACATAAGAATCTTCCTTACTGAGCAGAAAAGTTACATCTGAAATCAGATCCTATTAAGCTAGATACTATCCAGAAGGAGTGATTCTGTAAAATACCATGAGGAGTGATTCTGTGATACTTTCTTCACCCAACAACCAAAGTTAAAGAATTTCAATGCATTATTTTTAGAGAGCTACTTTTTCTTCTCTTAAAAATAAAGCATTTCTGAAATGTCAATTATATTGATGTTCAGTGTATGAAAAAGAGACACGAACTAAATTACCACAAAAAGAAATCTGTTTAAATAGAAAATTCACATCATGGTGGAACGACAAGACAAAACGGTTCAGGACAGAAAGGAGGGAGTGCTTTGGAGCATAATAAATCCCATTTTCTTATCAAAACTTGTTCAGTGACCAATCATGCTTCTCCCTATCTTTTTGAGTACAATAAATGTTATAAAAATACTCATCCTATTTCACCATGGTTTATTCCCTACACAACTTCTGAAGTAAAGGATGGAAGTATTCTGCACAAGTTTTAGATTAAATTTGAGGTTGGAGATACAATGTAAACAATTTCCTCATTAGTGTGTGAAAGGGCAAGTACAATATATATTGAACACCATGTTCTGAGTTTAGCTAATCTCTTTAGCATACCAATATAACAAGCCTGCATACAGGGATCTTGATCAATTGCATACCACTAAAAGAAGCCAGAACTAGAACAAATACATATCAATAATGATATGAGCAAGCTAACCCTATATGGACCTGGAAGTAGTCTAAAATCAAAATATGAACAAAGAGACTGTGAGTTATGTAACTATTTTACATTTCATAGAAGAAGCAGTTGAAAAGTGATGCTAAACTTTATGTTCAAATCTCACACAGCTACCAGGAGACCATGTCAACCTAAGATCTGTAACCCAAGATGCATACATATTATTTCCATGGTGGTTTTAGACAATTCTTGTTCAATCTTCAGTACCTGGTCCCCTGTTAACTGAGTTCTTCAAATTGAGTAAGAAACTCCCACCTAATTTGGATCACCATAGTTCTGGGTGGACTTATTATAGAGAGAAGGCCTGCTCTAGGGAGGCTTTTTGCTTCAATGGTATAAAAGGGAAATGAAGAAACAAGGCTCACTTCTGTTTCTTTCCAGGAGCTTCAGTCCTCCCCCTCACCTTGGACATTGTCTCCTGACTTTGAGCTTCAACCGTTCAGCTTTCTATTTCAGATCACTTGGCCTCCTGATAGGGACACATACAGGATACTGCCATGAGCTGCAGGCCTTCAACTGGGTCTTCCGGTCCTCCAGCCCACAGACAGCTCCTTTACCTTTTCTATACCTGACTCTGTGGGTGGCAACTGTAAGTCAGTCTTACTCTTATACCTTTGTATATTTTCCATTAAATCTGTTTCTCTAGTTGATACATACCTAATTGATGTATAACTGATTAGTATACTGTAAATTAGTAATATTTTTGTTAATTTTAGGAATTACTAAACTTCCTGACTTCTCTTTTGCAATGCCAGTGGTCATGCTTATCACAGTTCTCCAAGAAAAATAAAGTTCAACATATGTATCTAGTGGTTGTGCAGTTTGGAGTTCAGGTAAGGCATAATTCATCATTCTAATGTGCTAGCTATGTTTGCTATTAAAAAAAGGGAATTTTTCACTTAGGAAAAAATGTATTGGTCATTCCTATATCTACAACACAGATGATAAATGAATGTGTGTATAAAATAAAACTTTATAAATCTTCTATAATGCTGAAATATTAAATTATTATTTAAATAATACATACACATTCAATAAATTAGAATGATCCGTGAATTTCATATGCCAAAACTTTTATGCAATGTCTTCTGCATTTTCAATCCAATGTCATATAACCCATTTTAAGAGTCAAAAACTTAGAGACCAAGGATATAGTTTAGTGGTAGAGATCTTGCTTAGCATGTGAAACGGCCAGAACTGGGTGGGAAAAAAAGAATCTAGTACTTGCTCTGCAGTGTAGCTCAGTGAGAGAAATTTTACTTAGCGTAAAATTTGGTTTCACTTCCTAGCACTGCAAAAAAATCGTGTTGACAGCAACATGACAGTTTCCTCACAATTTCTTCATTTGTCCTTGCTTATTCTCAAATAGTAACTAAAATGTGTTTTACCCAAAGTTCCAATTTAATAGCTAAGTATATTTACTATTGACATGTCTATGTATTATTCTAAATTAATCTGCTCATGTTCCATAATGTTATTAGTGAGGCAACAAAGAGGGATAAGTGGTTGTTTTATGAATAATGTTATCTAGCCTGGAACTTAATATGCACATTCATCTCCCTAGAATCCCAGTCTGTAACCTACCTGGGCTATCAGTGTCAATATGAGATATTCAGTGGATATGGCACTTTTGGGAAAAGAATGGTCAAAAACCAAATTTGATACCTTCTACAAATTTTTATTCAGGAAAGGTTAACCCGATGGACATCACTTATGTGAAAGAAAGAGCTCACTTTCACAACAGTGGTCATGGTGTGTCCATATCACTGAGCTTCCTGTAGTTTATCAACCTTCACTATTTTTGTATAAATGGACCAACCAATATCAGATGGCAAGCAGTGATTCTTCTCAAAGAAATAAAACTGTCTTTGGCCAACAGAACTATCTCAGCCTACAAAAAGTGTTGCCAGAAATTATGGCACATTAATATCCCAGTCTGTTGAGCAGTCTTCAACCACCAGTAGGAATTTATAAAAAGATCTTTCCATTTTCCTGGCACATTACTGGAACTAACTGGGGCATATTCTATACTACCTCCTACATTTCCCTAATAGAATCAACCCCAATTGCTTGTTTTGCTTTCAACTCTATAGAACACAGAATCCACAATAAGTTAACTAGGTGTTCTGTTTCAGTGCTCATACCAACCTCTCTTGCCTATTTGTAGATGCATATTTCTAGATATAGGTATATAACAGGCCCTGTTCTTTCTTGAATACAATGATGTCTGTCCAGTTTTGCACTCATTGTTCCTAGCTCAATGGAAAACATTACAAAGGCTTGTAAACAAATAAGGCTTTGTTCATGGATCTCAAGAAGATTTCTTCTTACAGAAATGTAGAAATTATGGTGAACACTGCATATCTGCTGCTTGATGGATTTTACAGGATCTGAGAGACAAGAACATTTTAAGATTCCAGGAAATTATTTTAAGTCCTCCTTTTAATATCAAGACCTGAAAGGAACAGGTCAGATGGCCAAGAGTCACAGAACTAATTATCCTGACTCATTTGAGAATGCCTCACTAGTGAGTGTACAGGAATCCTGCAATCAGATGCAAAGTTGTATATCACATACTTACGTCTCCAAGAACAGCTATAAATTTTATGTAATATGAAAGAACTGAAATATGCATGGGACACTAAGAAGTTTTCCATCTTATATTCATTGTTCTTGTTCAAATTCTTTTCATATCTAACCTTAGTCTCTGTTAAGCATGCACATATGTACACATACACACACACACACACACACACACGTTTTCTCCATCAAAACTCACCGTCTTTGAAATTGGAATGGATTCTTTAGGATTATTTTCACTTAATGCAAAAAATAAGAAACATCACTCAGTAGTATAGGGACTTTTTCCTCTCTTAAAATGTGAAATGAGCTTACTTTAAATCAATGTATATCAGACACCAAAGTACTGTCAAATAAATTTTCTTGCTAATGTAGTCATATATTAAAATAAATATTCAATTTTTAACTCTCATGCTTTTATAAATCCTACATTAGATATACAGTGTTCCTAAGGCATTGTAAAGACTTTGTATTTTGCAGTCTAGCAATTTAGTGTGAAAGCAAGGGGCATATGTTTTACAAGTTCTTACAAAATAGTTTAAAATACAACTAAATGTGAAATTCTTACAAAATAGTTTAAAATACAACTAAATGTGAAATTCATTCTTAATTATAAGACAAACATTATCTCCATAACTATTCTTAGTAAATGACTTTTCAATCTACTTTTATTTGTTAAGGACACACATTAGCTTGTAGGAGTTTAGGAGCTATCTAAAGACAGGTAAGATATGAATATGTGAAATAACTCTGCAAAACTGAAGTATCCTTTATAATTAAGTGGGATTCCAGAAAAATAACAGGAAATGTTTATGGTATTTTTTTTATTTGGAAAAATCACTCATCACTGTCTACAGCTGTGTAATTGTTTGGGGAAAGAATTAAACCTAAAGTTAAATAGCACAGGGATAAATTCTTGGTTTAATAACAAAACAGTTGTAGAAACTTAAGGAAATTATTACTTCTCTGTAACAGTCTCCTCACTGAAAAATTGATCTGATATTTCTGTTCCTTTAAAACTTCTGTAAGAAACTAGGAAAAGAAATCAGATGTAAAAACTCTGGCCCACAGTGGATGCTCAAGTAATTTAAATCCAAACTGATGTTAAGTGAAGAACAGCAGGGTAAAATACTCGTTTTTATTACAGAAACTTCAGATGCATATTTATCAACTTGAAATCTCCATATATTTCTTATATATAAAATGATACTGACTCCAACAAAAAGTTGAGTAAAACACTTCACACTATTTAAATTTCACTCCAAATTTGGATTTTGATATTTACTTAATACCTTGTGTGCTTCACTACCATTAAAATACATGGTAGCCAGCTGAATAAGTGTATGCCCACCAGTTCTACAATAAGTGTTTAAGTCTACAATAATTCTGATATTTACTTAATACCTTGTGTGCTTCACTAAATACCATTAAAATGGTATTTAAAATACAAGGTAGCCAGCTGAATAAGTGTATGCCCACCAGTTCAACAAGGCACTTCCAGTACATACTAAATTAAGAAATAGAAACCTAAACACCTAAGGAAAAAATTTATAAACTTCTTATTACTGTGCTAGTTTTAAGTCAGTGCCCCAGAAAGAAATCAACTTCCGAACCAAGTACTTCTAACACATCTATTTTGTCTCTTTCACACAAAACACACCCCACCACACGTGTACACATTCATAAAATATAAACCTGAAACAAGTGTAAAAAAGAATTAAAATAATTTATTGCTGTGAGAAATGAACATAATTTCATGCCTGAAATCTCCCCTGTAATCTTTTTCCCTACTGTCCTTCCAGGAAAATAAAGTTGCCTTCCTCTTCAGAGGAACTCATCACTTTTCTCATACACAGAGAACTTGCAAAAGGAGAAATATATACCTTTTCAGTCATCCACTTAAAAACTGTGTAATTAAAGAAATCTAAAAAGGTACCAATTTTGGAACAAAAGATGAAGAAGAAGTGAAATAAATCAATACAGCTTAAAAGCTAAATTGCCATTACATTTGGAAGCCTGAACTTCCTATTAATAAGTCCATGGAGGGTACAACGCAAAGGAACTCGAGCTACTCAGAGAGCAAAAGTACAGTAACACCTTTGGCCTAAAGGGCAAATTTTCCTTTTCCATTGCGAGCTCAGACTGCCCACTTCCAGTCCTTTGACCTGGCGTAGAAAATTGGGCACGGGGCCAGTAAAGGAGGGACAGAGTGGACAGCTGGAAAAACAAATTCTTGTCTGTAAAAGATTATATATAAACACATATACAGTGCCTGCTTGGGGACATTTTCTAAAATCCAGTCACTTCAGCTAAATTCCACCCAAAATCCCCACAACCGCCCACTGCCCATCCGTCCTCCTCCGTTTATGCAGCCCCCGCCAAGACCAAGACCGTCTGCGACTTTGGGAAATAATTGCACAGCCAAACAGCGCTCGGGAAGATGAGCAACCTCACTGCCCACGCCCCTCGCTCGAGACCCCTGGGCACACCTCTGTACTTAACTCACCTGGCGTCGGGTCTCCGCCAGCAGCCTCCGCCCAGAGCGACTGGCGAGCTGCTAGGGTCTGCCTGAGCAGTGAGGCTGTGCCACTGAACAGCTCCCCCAGAATGCTGCTCTGACTGCTTCCAGATTTCCTCCCCAGCCTGGGAGCCGCGTCCTCCGCGTCCTCCTTCCTTTCCTCTCCTCTTCCTCCTCCGCCTTCCCTGCTGCGCTCCCTCCTCCCTGTGCTGGCGCTGAGCGTCTGGTCGCCTCCCAGCTCAGGCTCACGCGAGCTGTCCGTGGTGCTAATGAGGAGACTCCAGGGCGCACCCGGCAGGGGGTGCCCACAAGCCAGGCTCCCCAAGTCCCAGGAGCACAGCTGAAGACCCGCTTGTTGTGGCCACTGGAGAAACGGGGTGAAAATGTGGTCAGCTGTGCCCTTCTAGCACTTTACACTCCCTCCGTCACATACAGGATAGGGTAATCCTGTGTGAACAATCCATACCGTCAGTCTCCTTCGGGAATATCTTCAGGAGTTTTCAAGCGCAAACAAGTAAACTGAGGGGTATGATGCATATGAGTATTAACAGTATTTTTCATTCAGAGATTTGAACTTGGCTAGATTCAGGGCTGAAAAGTTCAAGGAATGATATATATTTCTGAATGGTTATTATTTTGACACATTTTGAGTCCACATAGGAATCTAATGTAAACTATCATTCTCCTACTCGTGACAACGCAGATTCCTAAGGGAAGGCTACTGGTGTTACTGAGTGCCAAGCTCTTTCTTTAATAATCTAGGGGTGTTTTCCAAGTGTTTGTTTGTTTGTTTGTTTGTTTTTACCACAATTCTGTGAAGCATTACTGGCATCTTTCTTTTGTATTTTAAGAATTAGAGATGGAGTCACTTGCTTAAGGACAAAGAGATTCTAAGTTTCTGAGCCTAAATAACTGAGATTTGTAACTCTCATGTACATTGTGTAATGTATGTTTGAAGTATCTTAGATGGTAATGCGCAGCTAAGCCAGTAAAGATAATAGAGCTACTTGATGGTAAATACACATTAAGAGGCTAAAAAATACCTAACAGAATGAGAATTTTTCAACTCAAGTTAAATTGTGATGGTGACCTTATGCAAGAAAAGCCAACAGTCAAAATTAAAGAAAGTGAATGGTGTGAAAACGATCAGAATCAGAGCCCAGGCTCATAGGAGTTGAAATTTTCTACTCAAAAAGAGGTCAGAAATAAGTCCATAAAACCTACAGTGTGAATAGTCTATTGAAAAGGACAGAAGCTGAGTAAACCATGAACACAGTTTTATTTCTTATTAAGAATATGCAAAGGCTATCTAATATTAAGCAAAAAGAAATCAATGGTAATTTATTTCAGCTAACCTCACATGAAAAATTTAATATTGATGAAAGTTTCTGGCATGACATTCAATGGTGTTAAAGTCAAATTTACTTAAACTTGTAAAAATAATAGACAATTAATAAAGGCAGGGTTTTAGTTGACTTCTTTTACATATGTGTCATGATGGATTTCTTTCCAGGCAAAAGAATTTTCTTCATGTTATAAAAAGCTATCATATGAGTTCTATAATTTGTTTCTAGATATGGAAGAAATAAAGATGTACAACTATATTTATTGTGAGCAAATATATGTAGATTATTCATTCTATATTTTACAGTGGAAATGATTAAAGAGAGCTTTTTTTCTTCATGTTTACAAGGCAGTTCAGAGCTTAAAAGAAAGGAAATTTATTCACAGGAGGTGAGAAATTCTAAAAAACTTGTTAAATTCAATGATTATTTGCTTAATTAAGAATAAATTTTGCTTATAAACAACTATATAATACTGTTACAAAATAGCTGCATTATACTCTGCATTATACTGTATTTACATTGTTACTCTTATGGAATACACAAAGATAAAATATGATTATATTATCTTCCTATCTAAAATGTTTACAGATTCTGGCATAGTAGTATATTCAACCTTCAATATACAATATACATCAGCCTAAAATTCCTCCTCTAATTTGTCTAGTCAATGGAAATATTTTCCTCCTTTGAATGTTAGTACTGTTCTTTGTTTACAGTGCTTATTTTTATTTGATTTGTAGTTATGCTAACTTTAAAAATTTTCACATACTTCATCAATTTAAAAATAATAGAACCTTTATACTTTATGTTCAATAAATGGACATAATTTTCTTGCTAATTTTGATTGCCTGCAGTAATGTAGTGTTTCTTAAGCTTTTATACACACATATTTCACTGGTTCAATTAAATACCTAGTTACTAAAGAAGAGAGATTTTTTTGGTATGAATTTTACATTTTCATGTATTCTCAACCTAAAGCCCAGGGCCAGACTTGGAAGAAAAGCATTTTTGTTAAATTTAACTCATATATTCTTTCATATTTTGAAAAACTATATGTCCATGAAAATTTTTCTAACACCTAGATAAGATGGGGGGTGTACAATGGTGTTCAAAATTAATATGATTCTGGACTGAATGGTATTTGCAGTTAAGCTATGGAGAATAATAAATTACCTACTTATTATTACTTATAATAATAACTACATACATTCTTGCCAAATAAATGAAATGTCTATCAGAACTGCTAGGGCAGAATATGAAAGCAAAAAAGCTGTCTGCTTGAAGACATTAAAAGTAACACTCAAGAGGGGCTCTCTGCCCAGAAAGCAATCTCAATATGGAAATAATGAGAAAAATTAGTAACCGGGCAATTGACAGCACACAGGCATTTCTGAGGTTTCTGACCTTTTAGCTTCCTCAGAGGCAAGACCACAAACCTTTCAACAGCCTGCATAGTAGTAATCTCACACAGAGTCTATTTTCACATATGTTGTTCTGTTTTTCTGCACAGTCATTTTGAATTTTAGGGTAGTCTGATGCATTTTCTGCGGTGAATATTCTGTACAGAGTGATGACAGTGAATTGTGCTATCTCCCTGCTCAAGTCATTTCTCTGAAGCCTCCTTGCCTTAAATCCACCATGAAAAATTTATTGTATGCTTGTATCGATAACCATCATACTGACAAATGCATCCGAATGTAATTGGGGTCAAGTTTGTATTTGTTTTATATAAGGAAAGAGAAGTTGAAAGGAAGAAGAGGAAAAATTTCTTAGAAGAATATCTAGAGGAATCTCCCACTCCTTTTGAAATACTAGATAAAGTACTAAGAACTAGGACCTGGGAGCTGAGCCTCAGCTGAGGCAGCTCACGTCTGACTGTTTTTATCATGGAACTTCTAAAATGATTCAATATTTAGATATGGATTGTATATATGCTCATGTTCTATAGGTTTGTATATAAATGGAGTTTGGGGAATATATATAAACTAGTAAGCAGTGGAAGAAAAATTCTTAAAACAGGCAGATTTAAAAATATAATAAAAAACCTACCTCTTTTAAACATATTTGAAAATTTATTCATACTTTATAAATCTATATGCTGCCTACATGCTTAAATATAATATAAAAATAAAGGCAGCAAATTATTCAGAAACAATCTATATCAAATCTACTCCTTCAATCCCCAATACTTTTTAAATAAAATGAGCATGGATATACCTCTCGGAAAATAAAATGTACTGTGTGGATTCAGTGTGTAGTGAAAGAGTAGTGTGCCTCAGTGCTAGGAAAGTGAGTTCTTCCCTAGGATTTACAGCAGTGTGCTGTCTTCCTTAGCCAAAGTTCAAATGTTCACTGCTGTAGACCTGGCTTTCAAAGTGGTAGGGTATTACTACTAAAAGTGAATATATTTGGCAAATGAACAGATAACATTCTGCCCACTGTATTCTTTGCTAAAATTTAGCATGATTTATGTATCTACCCATTTGTTTTACATGACAAATACACTTGAGGCTCTTCAGTGCACAAAGATGAGATCATCTCACAAGACAAAAATTACTTGAAGATACAGAACTGAGGAAAAGTGCAATGACACCAACGAAAAGGGGGAAAACTTGCAGGAGACTTCAAAAAGAACGAGATGAAGGAGTCACTGATTTTCAAAGCTAAAGAAACCTAGGAAGGGCCAATATTTTAGAAAATTGGAGATTATTTAATGTCTCTGGTTCTCAGTCCCTCATTGCTAAAAATAGGGAAAATAATGCAAATTATTTCATATTTAATATTGAGAACTAAATTAAATAATATATGTAAATAAGCCCAAAATATTTCTAACTACATAGTAGGATAGTACCTACTATTTAAGTGCTTGCTGTTACTACAGGAGAAATCTGAGATCTTCCAAAAGTAGCAGAATGTGGCAACCAGACTTAAGGCATACGGTAGGTTCAAATCTCCCTTTGCCCATTGAGACAAAGGCTGGCTAGGAAGGCAGCCTAATAGTATATGTAAGTATTGTTTGGGAATAATTTCCCAAAACCCTGACCTCCTCTAGCATTTTACCTAGCTGTGTTATTATACATACCAATTTGTCTCTTAAATTGTGACTACTTATGTAAATCTTTCCATTTCTTGCAAAAATAAGCCTGTAGTGTAATAAATTCTTAAAGATTTATCTCAAATTAATCTTCCTTTCTCTGACAGCAAGTGATTCACCAGGAAAACCCCAGTGGTTGATGAATGAATAAACACAGGGTGATTAATTCCCTTTTATTCTATCTGATTTTTAGTGAGAATTGTTCCACTAATTAATAAATGATAAAATATGAAAACCTAGTGATTCATATTTAAAATCTATAATAATATTCTACTTGGGATATTGACATACTTGCACTACTGACAAAGACCTGACAGTCACCTCTCTGCTGGTCAAAGTGCAGTCTCTCTGGAACAACTATATCAGCATTGCCTGGAGATGTTTACAAATCAGAACTACTGAATCCAAACTTGTATTTTAACACCACCCTAAGGATATAAATTTGAATTTAGATAGTAACATTTTATAGTCTTTTCAATGTCCTAATTGCATTGTCAGTGAAAGAAAATATCTTAATTATAATAATAATGGTGACACAAACACAAACTACCATTTAATAATCTTACATGATCTACCAAATAGTTTTTAAATAATACTTGATATAATTTTGTGAAGTTGAAATTAATATCGTCTACTAAACTGAAAACTCGGAAATCCTAAGTAACTTCCCAAGGTCACTGAGAAAGTGAATCACTGTATTTGTAAATTCTGCCTGTCTCACTGTGAAGATCAAGCTCTAATTCATAGTTAATACATTTGCTTCCATTTCCTGACTGTGGTTTGCTTTGTATTTTATTAACTTTACTTATACATGACAGATTTTTAAGCCTGTCTAATAAGTTTTAGAACACAGCACACTACAGTAATGCCAAATATCATCCACGAGCATTTGTGGTGAGATAGCTACAAAAATTCAAACACTAAAAAGAATCAGAACTCTCTAATTTTTTTGCCATTGTTATGAAACAGTTTGTATAAAAGCAAATCGCTTCCTGCTTTGAATTTCTACCTTGCATTTCTTAACAGAATAAGATTATTAAAATGATTACAAATTCCACAGACAGCTGAGAACCTAAAAAAAAAAAAATAAAGAATTGCTATAAAGGAGAAAAAAAGCATAAAGATGTAGCATGAATAACTTCAAAAGAGCCGTGGAAGTGAGGTTTTGTTTCTAGTATTTAGTTGCCTTCTGCAATATAATCATGAAGTATCTGTAAAATTCACTATATATTATGGCATAATAAATCATCTCATTAAGCATGGAAAAATGTAAAATTTATGATCTATGGAAGTCTACTAGTTATTCTTAATTAGCCACATATATGTCTTGGAATTATATAATACAATATACATTTTACTACATATACATTTTGTGTTACATAATGTTATGCTTTTTAAAATATATACATATATTTTATATGTAGATATGGAAAGTATGTATTTTAAACAGAGCAACGATATGACTTCTTTGAAACCAGAAAGAAATGAAAATTGATATTTTGAAAGGCATATTTGCTTCTGTAAGGACAGAGTTGTGATGGTGGTATTTTTCTTGAAGACAGTAGGCTACACCCAAGTAGTATTTACTATGCCTCTGAAAGCACACTGTGACTTGTTATTCCTTTAATCCTGGCTCCAATCATATTTCCCCTTCCTCACTTTAGCATTCCACTTTTGAGGAAACTATTTAAATTCCCTAAAAGAAACCAAAATATATGCCAGAATTACACACACACACACACACACACACACACACACACACACACACACAGCCATTTAGCTCTGACATACCTTCTGGAATCTTAAAGGTGGCAACGCCTAAAAAATGGGTTCTATCAAAGCCTTTTTATTAGAAATGATAAAATGAGTGATAAAAGGAGGTCTGAACACACTGCATTACGTGCCCATAATCAAATAGGTAGGCAAGCTGTAGATTTAATTTTTAATTTATGACGTATATATATTTTTTCTTTCAAATTATATTTATATATTTACATTTCCACAGCAGGGACACAAACTCCAATTTAGGGGCCTAATTTTTTGTGAAAATCCCTGTCACAGATTTAAATTGTTAATACTCCTCAAAAGCTTCCCAGAACTCAATTAACAGAATTTGAAATATATTTTGGGGTATACTTAGAACAATTATATAAACTACTGGTTAGTAACTTCATAAAGTACTAAATGCCTTATAGAGTAAAATCATATTTAAACTTACATTGGACATAAGTAACATGTTATTCTAATTTCTATCACCGCACTCTGTAAATTTGTCTACACGATGTTTGAAAACCAAGAGGAACATAGCGTGGTGATGCACGCCTGGAGTGTCAGCACTGAAGCAGCAGGATCACAGTGAGTTAGAGGCCAGCCTGTTCTACACACAGTGAATTTAAAGCCAGCCTAAACTGCCTTGTCTGAAAGAATAAAAAGAAAAATGCAAAGAAAAAATATTTAAATATGTAAAACATAAATGTATCAAGATAATGACTGAAAAGAATAAGTACGTACAGAGTTTAGAAAATAGCCGAATGTCATCATCTTCAGGAAATCATAAGACAATTTTCAACCTCAATGAACAGTGGAACTTCAACATAGAAACCACCTCACCTAACTCTACAGTAATGATTATGATACATATTTTAAAGGGCTTTTAGAGAGGATAAAAATGTTTTATTATGCATTTTGCAAAGTGCTATAGTGATGTTTCTTAACTATCAGCTATTTTTAAAATGACTGGAATCTATCTTTGGGATAAAAATTTACCTAAATATGGAGAAAAAGGGTAAATCCTGCAAAATGGTAATGAACTCTGTTTTCATGAGTATAGTATTCCTAACCACACATTTGCTAATCATATTATTGTGTACTTAGTTTTTCATAAACCTGTTAAAGTGACTGACGTAATTTTCAACAAGAAAATAGAATATTTGCTTTTCTTATATGCAAATATTTTTTAAAAACTATTTTTTAACATTTCCAATTGCATTGCTGTTGAATATTTCCGCAAGAATAGAATTTCTAGAACTTTGGCTGCATATATAATTTAAATGAACTTTACTTTAAAGGACACTTACTATTATTTTGAAAAGAGAAAAAGCAATAAAAACTACAGAATTTCAAAGTAAGATGTTAGGAAATTAACAATGGTTATTTTTAAGTGTGATAAGTTTTGAATTTTCTATTAATTAAAATTCAATATTTGTCATAGACAAAAGTTTTTTTCTACATATTTATCACTTAGAAGTTTTCATTTAATATTTTCTATCTTCAGAGTAAAATTCAGTAGTAGTTCAATTTAAATACAATGTTTGGGTTTGGTTTTAAATGAAATTTGGATAAAATAAGCAAAGTATACAAATTGAATGAAAACTTAAAAATTTATGAGTAATTATAAAATCAAGGAAATAAATTATTTAAATTATCAGAATAATTTTTATAAAGATGGCAGTAATAAAACTTCAAAACTTTCCTCTGGCTAACAGGATGCTCTTAATGGATTGTTTATAGATTCTGAGCCTCGGTTTACTTATCTGTGAAATGAGAAGTATGGACTAGGTATTGTTCCATGCCCTCTTGATCTCTGAAAAAGTCACATTTCATCTTCTTCCCTGAAAGAGGATTTTCTATTTCCAATGTAAGTCCCTTCACATAAGCTCTAGAGCACTGGCCTCTGAGCTTTCTGTCATTCAGAAATCCCCTTGCTCTCCTGGAGTCTTCTCAGAAATACTCGTTATTTGCACTGTTTCCTCACCCCCAGCCTATACCTGACACCATTTTTCTTCTTTCACCATTCCTACATGAACGTGATCTCTATTTCCAGCATTTCAAAGCTGAAACTGCCTCTAATGCATCCACATCCTACTTTAACTCTCTCATACCCTTTAGACCAAACCACAGTTCCTGAGTCAACTCTTAAGTTTAATACTCTAATGGACCTGTAATGAATCTACACATGGAAGTTTTCTTCCTCCACTAAATATTCTCTAGAAGACAAAGACAACAATCAGAAAGAAGAAAAGAAAAATGAAAATAATCACATTAAGCCTCTCTCCTGGTTAAATTTTCTCAAACTTCCTTCAATATTTGTGGAAGAAGTCCCTATTCCACTTCAGGGAGCCCAACCCTGACCACTTGCAACCTAAGATCCTATATCCTGCCTTGCAATTACACTCCAGCCTCAAGGAATTTAAGTTACTCACATCTTCCAAATATTTTCCTGGCAGAGTGCATGCACTCTTCCCACTGCCGGGAATTCTCTTCTCATCTTCTCTTCTTCCAAACCTGAGTTTAAATGGCCATTTCATCAAAGAGTCTTTCCCTTCCCTGAAACTATCTTGACTCACTCTATTGTCAACTCCTTTTTATCTCAACCAGATTTACTTTCACAGTAATTATCATGTCAATATCTTTCCATTTTGTGATTACTGATTTTTAATCAGGAAAGTTATTTTAATAACACTTTAGTAGGTCAGAATTCTATTCCTTGTGTTGTAACCACTCTGTTGCTAGCCCTTGGCACAGGATCACTTACAGTAAATATGTATTGAGCAGATCAGGAGTTGCCCAAAAGATAAAATCAAACAATCCTTAGGGAAGTGCAGTTCTCCTGTACTCTTATGCTTGAGTAAAGATAGATTCAAAAAATGTAAGAAAGTAATAGCCAACAGTATTAGTATGAAAGGCAGTTTTTTTTTTAAATACCAGGTTGGGCTGGGATACCCAAGTATATAATGGAAACTAATACAGTGAAAGTTTATTAAGAAATACTCTTTAGGCCAAGTGTAGGTAGCAGACCTATACTCTCATCACCCTAGAAGACTGAGGCAGGAGAATTACAAGTCAGAGCCAAGCCAAGACAATTTAATGATACAGCAAAAACCAATCTCAAAAGAGAAACAAGAAGAAAAGTGAAGGACTGTGGATGTAGCTCAGTGCAAACATTTTAGACTCAATCTCAGATCTTTCTCTTGCTTATGCAATAGAGTGCTGCAGGGGTAGAGGGAGGCACTGAGAGAGAGAGAGGAAAAGGAAGGAAGAAAGGAAATAAAGAAGGAAAGAAGAAGAAAGATGCAATAATGGGCAGAGGGAAAAGACTAGCAGTAACATAATCTAAGAAATCCCTCAGTAAAGTTTACAAGGACCTTCAGAATTGTCTAAATTTAGACAAAGACCGTTGTTCTTTATACCTCACTCTCAGTCAGTCACTGGATGAAGGTTGCCCTGTAAGGGACCTGACTATGGGGGTGAGGTCCCTCTATAACAAAAGCAATTTTTAATGAAGGCTGACAGTAAAGGACTCTCTATCACAGAGTTCCCATGAGCTGGGATTAAAATTATTTTTAATACTATAAAGCATTAGACTACTAAGAAATAGAAAAAAATATGATATAGTTATGAAGTAAGATGTTCAAAGTGAGTCAAAACAGAGAAAAACAATAAATACAACAGAAAATCCTTGTATATCAGAAATTGGAAAAATTAAAAACCACATTGCCTATTATAATGACAACAACAACCAAAAGAAAAGAAAAGAAAAACACATTAGAAAACAGACAGGACCGGCGATGTTGCTCAGTGACACAGCAAGGCTCTGAGTTCAATTCTCAGTGAAAAAAACAAAACAAAAAAAAAAAACAAAAAAAAAAAGAAAACAAGCAAAGAGTGTTTTATAAACATATAAGCGCACATACTAACTATATCCTATAGACCCAATAAGGGAAGCAAAAATATAAACTCTGATAATAGACAAAAAAATAAACTGTAGAATACACAAAGGAAGAAAGTAGAGGTTAAATCAATAGTGTCAGAGTTATACTACACAAATGATAATTTATAATGAATGATAAAATCAATAATAAATATATAATAACCAGTAATAGTTATTTTCCAAATAAAATAGTTTTTAAAGACATAAACAAACTTCTAGACAGTAGAATAGGAAATAAACATGACAGGATGGAGATACTTATAGAGGCTCTCTGATAGCTAGAGTAGAAAAGTTAGAGAGAAAAGACCCTGCATATGCACATCAGCATGACGAAACAGCTGCGTGCTGCTCTATAGTCTGTAAAGTAAGCATAGCACAACTTTGAAATTTACTCCCTTATTAGGCCAAAAAGAAAATTTCACTAATTACCCTTATAAGCAAGCACACCTGTAAACATATAGCTTTACAGGATAGCCATTAGAGCACTTTTTTGTTTGTGCCCAGAAATTAACTTAGGAGGAGAGGAACACCTGGGATCAGGGCCATTTTGGCTTTAAGGCATGCAGTTATCATAAATCAGTTGTGACCTAGGCCGTGATATCTGCCCAAGGCCAGATTGGAAGAAAAGGCAATGAGATTTTTCTAGAGAATTTATATTACTTGGAGACAATGAACTCCTGGATGGCATCTGCACACCAAAGCTTGGATGGAGAGGAAATTTGGGTTTGAATTACACACAGTAAGGGAGATGGTAATCTCTTCCGCTCCAGCCATCCTACTGGCAGGGTTTTTAATGAGGGAAATGAATGTCAAATGAAATGAAAGTGCTGAACTAGAGGAACAAACATTTCCCCCTTTTCTAAATTAACACTGTTCCAGGGTAGAAACCTTTGGTAACAGTACATAGAGTAAGAACAAGACACAGAGTTTGGGGCATAGGCTGGCTCATTTTTTTTTTTAACTTGTTCTCATATGAGATATCATTCTTTTCTTCTGGATGACCATGCATGATGTACTTATGTGGCAAATAATATTGAAAACATGATTCTTACTGAAAAATTGACTCTCATTTTAAAAAGCTACATAGCACAACAGAAAACCATTAGCAATTTGTCATGTATGTTTTAGGAGAAGATTGTAGCAGAAAGGAAAATAGTTTGCATGGGAATTCAGGAAAAATGACACCTGAAGGTATCTTTAGACATTAAGCAAAAAACAAATTGGGAAAACTTAAAATGTTACTGGTGTTTTTTAGTTAAATTGAAGTGGCTCTGAATATTTACTTTAAATGGAGACAAGCCACTGTGAGAATATAAAAGGACTTTATTAAACAAATGTCACTTTCATTTGCTTCTGGAATATTTTATGTGACCTTCTGGTGTTAGATTATGTTTTATTCATGCTAAAATTAAGATGAGTTTCATTTTCTGGAATACAAAATGCTGTGTTTTGGAGGGGCTCCTGACATAGAAAGAGTAGGAGAGGACAGCCATCAGGGAGTAAGAGTGAACCGAACAGGTACTTAATGTTCACTTTAAACATGGAGAAACAAAAATGGTGACAATTATAAATAGTCATATCAATCCTTACAGTGCCTGTATCCTTTAAAATATTCTCCACAATTCATTTTTATGGCATTTAATCTTTGTCCCAAAGGCGAATTATCAGTAGTCTCATGGATACACTCACCAAAATTCTATTTTCATCTTTTATGGAATTTTCACCAATGCTTTTTAGGGTACCTCTCTATTCATCAACTATATAAACCCTTTAAAAAAGAGGTACTGCTTTTATAATAATATTTAAAGTGACTGAATGAAAATATGCAAAGAATGAGTAATGATTTTTCCCTAACTTCTTTCATTATTTCTCTCAACACAACCATGAGCAGCTTTGCACACACAACAACTTAAAGGTCTGAATTTCAGAGTTTTACTTCATTACTTAATATATTGCTACACAGAACTCAGTTTTCATCTTATCCATAATCAGAATTTTTTATTTTATGAATAGCAAAGGACACCTTGATTCAAAGTTTAGTCTTAATACTCTTTGAACAATGTTAAGTGGAACTTGGAGAAATAAAACTAAATAGGAACTATATACTATTTCAGCTTAGGAAAAAGTAGACAAAAATCAAATTAAACCACACACTCCTTGCCTTTATGAAAAGTCTATAAATCATTTTCTTCATTATATGTATGTAAAGCAAATATGAATGATTATTCTCAGAGAAAATATACAGTATCCTTATTGTAGATTAGCTTAATCTGAAATCTAGGTGTTAAAGATAATTGAAACTGCTGGACACATATGTAACAGAAATATAGTTCTGTGGCTATTGCAACTTCAGTTTTCTGTTCTGAGTTGGGTAGGAGATGTGATGAACTTTAAGTATGAGGGGTCATTTCTTATCCTATGACAGTTGTGAAGCCACCCATTAGTGGTACAGAACTGAGAGAAAAAAGGGATCACAAGAAATAGACCATTGATCTTGAGTCTCAGGTAGAAAATCTGTAAGAAAACCCAATCCAGCATAGTAAAAGCTCTACCATCCCCGGGCTGCTGATGTCCCAACTGTGTTTTCCTTAGATGAGTCCGGTTTTGTACCATTGGTAATTGGAAGACTGTGGTGGTATGGTAGAATAAAGTTTCTCATAAAGACATTTCATCTTTTTTAAAAAAAAATCACCTAAAGAAATAATTGATCTTAATAAAGGAGATAAAAATAGAAAAGAAAGGACTTAGATTAGCAGAAAAATAGGGTTTTCTACCTCGGTTGAGGTAAAATCATGTTTCAACCAATGGTGGAATGAACCAGAGTACTGTCAAATGGGGAAGTACTTTAATTTTGTGTAAGAGTTCCTTGATAAAGATCCATCTAACTCATAGTGAGTAAAAATATTCTTTTTAAATAACATTCTCACAACAGTGTGTACTTAGTTTCCAAGCTTTATTTACAACTTAATGTGAGTAATTGATGAGTGTCATGTCCTCCATTATAGTATAACTGATGTAAAAAATTATTCTTATTTACCTATCATTATATATACAGAACAGGCTATGTAGGAGACTCTTCATAAACACTTGAGAAATATTCGTTGTCACATGGGCATATCATGAAACTACCACAATCTGATAGACATGTAAACCATGAAGCATTTTAATTACTAATTAATCAATGTATTATTTTTTGTCAATTTGGTGTACTATATTTGGAAGTAATACTTGTTTGTTTGTTTGTTTTGGTTTTTTTCATTTTTTTCTGGTACCGGGAATCAAACTCACAATGTCGTGCTTGCCAGGCAGGCGCTGTGCCTCTGAACTAAATCCCCAGGCCCTGGAAGTAATACTTGTAATGTGTAACTAAAATGTCTGCACAAACATCTGTTAACTGCATATTGCAGTTAACTGTTAACTGCATATTGCAATTAACTGTGTATTGCATTCCTATAACATAATTTTATCTTTAGAGACCTTTCCTCTATAAACCATTTTTAAATGATTATTTTTCCTATATCTTTATAGAGAAATTTCTCCTCTGAAAATTTATAATGCCTAGTTAAAATATTGTGAAATAAAATCAATATGAGATTGGGTCATAATTAATCTGGGTTCAATGGTCAGAATTCTATCAGTCAAGTGGTTAACCTTACTAGACCCTATAATGTCCTAGAGATGCTTTTCACATACAAGCATCATTAACCCAATATTTTAGCAATGATAATATAAGATGTATCAAGCAGTGTCTATTGGCCTAGGCTCTTCTTCACTATTTATCTGATTTTTAGTATCATAAAGGGTAGTATCAGTAAAATTTCTCTTCAATAAACACATCGATACTATTTTCAAGGTAGCATTATTTTAATGATAATACAAGTTAAATATCTCTAATAAGGTAACTTGTTCCAAAACACTCTAATATCTGAACCTTTTTATATTTGGCATTATGTCAGCACAAATGGAAAATTCACTAATTGATCCCTCATGTAGGGTCACAACCAAAAGAGAGGTCCAATAAACATAGAACTATATAAAATTACCTCATGCTTCTGTGTATAAGTTGATACATGGATGAGTTTTGTGTCTAGGCTTGGGACTCATCTCTAAGATATTTAATTTTGTATATAAAAATATTCTAAAATATGAAAAATTCTGAAATGTAAAACATTTCTCACCCCAAGCATTTCACATAAAATATGCTCAAACTAACATATTAACAAGAAAGTATTATACACTACTTTAACTTCCAAACATTGAAAATATTTTATATCTTTCTTAAATCATATTCTTGCTGTGTAGTACTTATAATTCATTTGTGCAGAAATATTTTAATATTATAGGCTATGCACTATGTAGTTGTCTGCCACTAACGCTAACTTCCATTAACAATGTATTTCATTGCTAGAATGCTTGCCAAACAAATTTAAGGACCTACATTCAATTCCCAGTACCAAAAAGGAAGCATTTTATTTTAATGAACTGATTTATCATGTATCTCCATTCTATGATTTCTAGTTTCAGATTATAAAGGAGTATTAACAAAAGTCTACAGAGATAAAGGAGTTCAACGGTCTGATGAAATGAAATGAATGGGTATTTATCACTCACATCTTATAATAGACAAAATAAAATAAGCAAAAATAATGGTAAACATTTATTCCATTCTATGAAGGCATCAATCAATCTGTTAGAAGATTGCTCAAGGAACTCAATTCCTATGTTAATATAAGTTGGTTAATTCATTTATTCATTCATTCATCCTTTTAAAGAACATGTTTTAAGTGTCTGCATCCTTTGAAAAAGGAAGATGTCAGACTAATAAAATATTAACTCAGCAACTGTCCTTCCTCCAGAATACATTATGCAAAAGTATATTTTCACTGAAATGTTGGGATGTAAATTTGAATCATGTTTGACAATATCCAGGATATTGAATTTGCAAAACATGAAAATAACCACTTAAGAAAATGGTTCCTTTTTTTAAGCTTTTATAAACATGACTGGAAAAAAAATCAATATTTTATTTTAAATGACCTCCAGACTTGGGAAAACTTGATTGGTAATTTCATCCCTTCCACTTAAAAGTAGGACACTGTCAGGAAAGTTACTTCCCTGAACTCCAGTTTTTCATTTGTAAGAGGATTAACAATATCTGCTTCTTACCTGTGGTAAAGGTTAAAGAAGCTCTTTTTAACATTCCAAATACGCTAATTTGGGATACGGAATTAGCTCAATACTTAGTTTTTCCTTAATGCTACATACTAGATACTCTGTGTGAGTATAAAAGAGCAAGCATACTATGCTGCATGTGGTTCTGAGAGTCCAGAGTGTACACAGGCCGCCGGACAATCTCCTCCTCCACCGCCCAGGAGATCAGCTGGAAAAACGGAAGTTACTGTAATCACCCAGCTGTATCTTTACGCATTTGTCTGGAACTGGGTGGAATCACCCAAATACTCAGAACTGTGGACTAGAATCCTACACGTATCTCATTTATGAGGTTTGAGCTTCCCACAGTGTGACAGCTGAGTCCCAATAGGGTATCCCCGGACAAGTGATTCTAAGAGCACGTGTTCCAGGAGCACCAGGTGAGGCAAGCTGCAGTCTTCTATGACTGAGCTTCAGAAGACACATGGTGTCACTTCCTTTTGAGCCAGCACAAGTCCACTAAGACAGCCATAGGCAGAGAAAGCCCACACTGATCAATTAGACCAGTTTATTAAAATATTTAGAAGCCATTTTATAAAACTACCAGTTTCTATTCTCCCACTCCAGATTAAACATCCTGGTCACTAGTGGTGCTCTTTGGAATCACTTCCAGGTCACAGCCTACAACCATGTGAAGATATCATCCCATTCTCAACTATTACGAGAAATTTGGTCAAGTCAACCTAGGAAATTTGATTTCTGATTTTGATCTAGTTAGTAATGAATTTAAATTGCTTCACAGAAGGAATAGTTTTCCTTTTGAATGAAATTTGTAAATTATTTTTTCAGTTTGGACTTTTATCCTATTGTCATTTGGGGCAGTGAAAATTATGTTTCATTCAGATTCTATGATGAGAAGTGGGCTTTTCTTAGCATCTATTACATGTACTTCCACAAATAAATTGGTAGAAAAAATTTATAAGCATTTGGAATTTTTTACTGATATCTTTGGTGCCCACTCTTTTAGAGTGACAAACATTATGTTAAAACATGGAACATATTTTCAAATCTTCATTCAGTTACCACAAAATTATGTATTCCTTATAACACATGTCAGTTTTCTCATTTCTTAGGAAAAATGTGAAGGTTTAATATTGTAAAATATTGACTAAAGTGTGGTTGGGTAAATTCTCATCATCTTTTAACTAATTTCATTGTATATTATGTTCAATTAGATGACTTTATTCTGTAAGGCACATTTGGTATGAGTGGCTCATTCCCTCTTACTCTCTAGTGACAGGCAAAACTTGAATTATGAGCATATGGTAGAAGTGTCACCAAATGGCAAATAGACTCTTGCATGTCTTGATTTATTTAAGATTTGGGACATAAAGCTGTTACTACACGATAGAAAGTAATAGTCAAATAATATTTTTCCCTCCCTCATTTTCCCCTCTCTTGCTCATTTCTCCCTCTCTTGCTCATTTTTAATCTTTCTTTGTGTTTTGTCGCATTTTGATTTGTTTCAATAGCAGGTGTCTTTAAAATGGCGGCAAACGGCTGTCTTTTTTTTCAAAGATGTTAGCTTTCTGACAAGGTAGTTATGTAAAAATGAGACCGAGGAGATTTTTGAACTTGACGTGACTAATCGTGGCTTTTCTTTGATCATTAGCTTCTAGGAGCAACAGTACTTCTTGTTTGGATTAATTAGAATGTCATATTAATATGCTGAGATGTCCAGAAGCTAATCACTTTGATGTAGAACCGTGCTATTGAAAGTATGTGGAGGAGCAGCCGAGAGTGGTGAAGGGTGCCTAGACTTTAATGCTTCACTAAAGATATTAAAGCCACAAAATATGTTCCTTTGAATTATTCATTTATTCTCACTCAACTTATTTGAAAATGCCATCTGATCTTATGCTCTATTCCCTGTTTTCCAAGACAAAGGACATAGGAATTGCTCCTATTCATACTTTCCTTTGCCATTAATAATTCTGAGTTGGAACATTAAAACATGAGGTTTACCATTTATATAATCATTAAGAATTTTGATATCATTTTCTAAAGCTAAAAAATACATAAAAGAAGGTTTTTAAATAGGCATTGTATTTTCTTCTTAGAATTTGACAATAGCTACTTGGTTTATGTCACAGTGCTATGTGGGCAGGAAGTAAATCAGGAGTAATATTCACCAAGTGCCACCTTTGCCAGGACCTAGGTTGTCCTGGAATATTGAGAGCTATCTAGTTTCAGGCAAGTCTAAAATTGCAGAAAAGGTTAGTTTTGGATATTTCAAGTAAACTTTAATTTTCTGAGGAGCAGGAAAAGACAAAATATGAAAGTTAGAAAAATTGTACTAGAAACACTGGATGGTATGCAGCAATGAAAGTTTTGGAGGGAGGAGGGAATTTTTCGCTAAAGCAGAACTGCAATGGAATAAGGTAAGTTGTCATCAGCCACATGAACATACAAGTAAAAGTTACAAAAAAGAAACACCAAAGCCTTCAAACGCCCTGGAAGAGTAGTAATGAAAGGCAATTCCACAATACGGGGCATAAAGGAACCTAGTTTGCAAGAAAGGAAGTGGAGTAGATGGAACGGAAAATAGTGGAACTTGGACTCAGAAGGGGCAACATTTCTTATTTGATATCTTTCCAGTTATATGACCTGGTAGAAGACAATCTGTTAACTTTCGTTGTTTTCTGTCCAGAGTTGCAGTGAAAACAAGTTCAATGTTTGACCCCAAAATTTTAAAACCATTACTCTAACCAAAACACATTTCACTTACTGAAAAAAATGGTGTCTTCACCACTTCTATAACACTCTCCCCTCTTCTATGATGAGGGTGCTGTGCTTTTTTATTACTGTGTTTATCATGCATAATCATCACATGTGTCTTGAGGAACTGGTACAGCGTATATTGATCATTTTTTTATTCCCTTCCCCGCCTCCACAAAATCTACCTCCCTGTTTTCTACCACCTCTTACATTTTGCTTTATATTTATACTTTGTGTCTCATATATGTGTCTGATTTGTTTCACTTAAGGCTATGGTCTCAAGATGCATTCATTTTTATACAAATCACTTAAATGTATTCTTCTTTATAGCTGAATACTACCCCATTATATATTTATACATTTTCTTTATCCATTTATCTATTAGCTACTGTGACTTGTGCTACTATAAACATGGATAAGCATGCATCACTGTAATACAATGACTTTAACTCTTTCAAAAAGCTTTCTAGAAGGTGCGGAGTGGTGCCAAGTAAAATTTCTGCTTTTAGCCTTTTGAGGAGTCTGTACACCGATTCCTATGGTGGTTTTACTCAGTTACATTCCCACCAGCAATGCAGAAGGGTTCCTTTTCTCTCCACAACCTGAGCGGCATTTTTGTTTCACTCCCAGATGATAGACAGCCATTCTTACTGGAATAAAACGGAACTCATTATTGTTGCGATTTGAGTTTTTCTAATGACCAAAGATGCTGAGTTTTTTAATGTACTTATTGTGCATTTGCACTTCTTTGAGCAGTATCTATTCATCCCCATTGCCCATTTTGACTTGATCTTGTCTTTTGTCTGGTCTTGGTCTTGGCCTTTTGGGGGTCTAATTTTTGGAGATTTTGATATGTAGTCTGGGTATTATTTCTCTGTCCGAGTAATGCTGGAAAACATTTTTCCCATTCTGTACATTGCATCTTCACCCTATTGGTTGTTCCCTCTGCTGTATGAAAGCCTTTCATTTTAACATAATCTCATGTGTTGATTCTTGATATACATTTTTTCTTACACTATTGGGGTTCTGTTCAGAAAGTCCTTGCCTATGCCTATGTCCTCAAGAGTCTTACTTATTTTATCTTCCAGCAGAGTCCATTTTTTCTGTTTCCATGTTTAGAGCTTTGAACATTTTTGATTTGATTTTAATACAGGGTGAGACATGTGTTTGTACATTTCTTCTTTTCCATATGGATCATCATTTTTCCCAGCACCATGCAACTTTTTTTTCTGCAGGATATGTACATTTTCGTATGTGCTTTGTCAAAAATCAAATGGCTAAAGCTGCACAAGTGCACTTAGTTCTTATACCAATACAGTGTGGTGAATTTTATTAGCTCACTTTTATGTATGAAAGTGTCAAGGATCAAGATGGTATGGTATCTTTACCAGTGTCACATAGGTAGAAAGCCACACTCACTAGACCCTTCTGAATTTCAAGCCCACTTTTCAAGAATTATGCTAACATCAGCACGATTATCTTTCACCTCTTATTCATGTAATCCCCTGCTTCATTTCAACCAATTTGTTCCGAAAATGTCAACTGTGAGAGTTCACATGTTAGTTTATGTATTACTACTAATTTCTGTCTAGCTGGCCTGTTATCTAAAGACCTCTGGTAAGATCCTTAAATTTATTGGTAACATATTAAAGGGTAGTTTATAATTGGTTTGTGTTCAAGAGCCGTTTCCCCAGAGTTGGTGATCCCATTCCAAGACTGCATCCTTAGAGATTTAAGATAAAAAACTAATTGATTTCAGAATGCTCATGTCTTTATGTTTTTTTTCCTCACATATTGATTTTTTTTTTACATCACAGAAGCCATCTGCCTCTCAGCTATAGAAGTCTGCCCATTAATAATAAATTCTATACTGTACTTCCGTTATTACTCTTATGAGTTCCTGCAACATGATATGTGGCTTAAAAAAAAGAAAAGTTAAATTTAGCTATAATGACTTTTTGTTTGCTAGTATTTATTATAGATTAATGGCTAGTCTCAAAGTGGTCTCGGATGGCAAATAAGTAATTTACTTTCAAAGTATAGGCTAGAGAGCCAATAAATAAGAGTACTCTAACCTTATTTCATTAAAGCTCTTGCTCCAAGAAAACTTTCTAAAATGAGGATAAGGGTCGGGGATATAGCTCAGCGGCACAGTGCCTGTCTGGCCAGTACAGGGTGGTGAGTTTGATTCTCAGTACAACAAAAAAATGAGGATAAATGCAAAAAATGTTATGTTAGATTTCCTTGTTTTAATAATCTTAACTGTTCAATAAACTTAGTAGAGTCTAATGAAAATTTATTGGGACTGAACTTCTGAAAAATTGTGAGGATTATATATATATATAATATACAGTGAATCATAGTAAAAGACACATTACCATTAATTCCGCTCAAAAATTTTCCCCTCAATAAAACAAACAACCAAACAAAAGTTTCCCCTCACTTTGAATAACTTATCCAGTCATCCTTGTCTCTCTCATTCTGAAGCATTGTGGAAGTTTTTTCCCTCCTAAGTGCATTTAGGAGTTGTGATCCAAAATTAAGTGCAAGTGGTTGGTGAGTGACACGCAGTGGAAAGGCAGACTTGTGGTATAGTGCCCCACCTTCTTCACCAGATCTGCCTCTGGCATTGTACAGCTTCTGGTTCTTCGACAAATTCAAAACAATCTTGAAACATGAGCACTTTCAATTAATCCAGCACATCAAGGTAATCATGAAGAGACAGGAAAGAGAACATCCAGATTTGCTTCAGAAAGTGAAAAGAAATGGTGAGTGTATTCAAAATGAGGGGGAAATTTTTGAAGGGAATAAATGGCAATGTGCCTTCTACTGTAATGATGTTTTGAATTTAATAATTCATTATAGTTTTTCCAAATACACTTTGTATTTTTAAACTGAAAATTATAAACTATTATTCAGTCAAAAAATTATCCAAAAAAAAATATAGAGGTGGTTTGTTTTAAGACAAAGTTCAGCAGAAATTTTCCATCATACGCACCATGTGGGGATGATTGAAAATAGGAACATAATCATTCTTTTATTTGTTTGGGGCAGTGCTAACTAGCACAGTGCATGATACCTTCAAGTCATCTGCATCTACAGCTCCCACAGCGTTCTCTATAAGTTACTACGAAGCTATGATTATGTGCAGAGTTCCAATGATAATGTAATGTATATGTGTGTACATAAACACATATGTCTAATAACATCTAACTGGGGAAATACAGTTATTGTTAGAAAAAGTGAAATGGTATATAAAAGATTTAAACCTTTCTTTAAAAGTTCTATATTCAGAACAGTATACCCATATACAGTTCCCATAGCTCCATGACAAGTTTCAGAGACAAACAATTCATGGAAGTGTACAGAATATACACCCCAGGTAGCTGTACTTTTATCTACATAAATATGTTCCATAAAATTTATATGAGGTGATGCCAAATAACTAATTTATTTTTAGGATAAGGAATTTGTTTTATAATAATTTTTTTAAGACATGATATTTTACACATTTATGTAAGTAACCACTGAAATCCACAATAAACTCATGATTATTTTTTCAGCTATAGTTTGGATTACCTATGTTAATGAAAATTTTTTTTTAAATCTAGAAAGTCAGCTACATTGCCTCATTTTAAATTCTGACAAGAGTCAAGATTTAACTAGAAAAATATATATAATGCATGACATTTTATATTGCTTACTATATGCCAGGCACTGGTTGGGAAGCTTCATTATTAACGTACTCAAAAGGAAAAGGAAAATAATCTGTTTCAACATCAGCCAAGTCATTTTAGCAACCATGAAGTTGCTATATAAATAACTGGCCACAGATTGGATCTACTCGGTTTGCTGTTCACCTGCTATTGGTGGTGAAAACATAGCTGTGATACCACCCTCACAGAAGAGTGAAAAGTACTTGCTTTTGGAAATATATTGAGTGTGAGGACACTTTTAAGTGTCATTGGGATTTTCACTGACATTAAAATTTGTTCAAGCGTCTGGTTATGATACACATGCTAGTTTTTAATGAGCTTTCTTCTTGCTGTACCACCATAATGTCAGCAGAAGGAATGTGGGTGAATTTATGTCTTCCTATCAAATCAGTTAAAAGAGACATGACTGGCTACTTCTACACACTAGAAATTTAAAAGAAAAACTTAACCTTAATGGCTCCACCATGAAAATGAATAGGTAGGGCATATATCAACTCTTTTATTCTGTCTTAATAGTGACAAACTGCTTTGGAATATATTCCACAAGAAACTGGATATATAATTAACTTCTGATTGAGATACACCTTACATGTTAACTAAGATATATGGTAATTATTTTGTATGTAGCTTGACTCATGAAGTCAGTTGTAGGGCCAGGGATATAGCTCAGTGGCACAAGCACCTGCCTAGCAAGGGCAAGGTCCTGAGTTTGAATCCCTGTACCAAAAAAAAAAAAAAAAGAAAAATCAGTTGTATCTATAAAATGAGATAAAATATTAATGTAACAATCATATCATATGACTACCTTTCAGTACATAAACTGCATTTATTATGTAGGCTTTATTTTAAGTCCTGGGAATTAAACTCAGGCCTTCACACACAGCTATAGCCCCAGTAAATTTTTATTTATTTTTATTTTGAGACAAGGTCTCACTAAGTTGGTTTATTTCAAAATTGGGTTCTTCCTAGCTCGGCCTCCCAAAGTGATGTGATTATCGGCACTGTTAGTCATAATAAAAATACGGATCTTGTCAATGCTTAAACTGCCAATACCTTCCATTATCTCAAAGCTAATGCTCACAAATGATTTATAATGATTTTGAGAGTTAGTGATACTGATGTTCCTTCAGAGTGTATATGTTCCCAGTTCTTTTGCTCAACTTCAGTGTAAAAGGGCTTTGTTTTTACTAACAAAAACTATGAATGCTATTATTTTCAAGCTAAAACATGTGATTTTGAAACAAATAAACCAATGGATAAGAATGTTCGAAATGTAAGGTATTAAATTTTAATTGAGACTGTATTAGATATAAAATAGCTCATCATCTAGATACATACCATAATAGATGATGAAATATTCATGTATAATCCTTAGGAGAGTATTATAAATAGGTTACTAGGTTTCATGCACTCTGTGGCACACCTTGGGCTTTCCAGACCCTTGTTATTTGCTGAATAAGATTTGGATATGATTCAGTCAACAGGCAATAAATTTTTCTTAATAGCAATTTTTATAGATTTCATGTCATAAGTGATTCCATCCATAGATACATTGGCTAGTGAGGTTTCTGCAAGGCCAAACTGTGGGATGGCAAAAGTCATTTACCAGGTCATCAAGAGGCTATCCAGTATGGACCTAAGAAAATATGAACTATCATTAGATTCCCAGGTTTTGAATTTGTTCCTATTGTATGTTGAAGTATAATAATCTATTTCTCTATTTTTCCATCTGTAAAATGGGGATAATCCCAAAACCTATCTCTCTGAAACATCCTGATATGAACATTTAATGATTCAAGGATTTTAAATAGTAATCAATAACTAAGGTACTTAGTATTAAATGATAAATTTAGAAAGGCAGTACCTAATTTATGCTGTAAGAAAAAAACTTTTCAGGTGAAATATGATCACATTTTGAACAGATATCAAATACAGGTTAGTGATTTTTGACTCTTATCAATGATCCACACTAAATTAATCATTTCAATGGATAAATACCACTCCTGTCTCTGAGTCAAATTTTAAAATGCATTCTTCTACCCATCCATCTCTTCCCTCAGCTCTTCTTCCCACATATGTAGTGTGTCTTCATTCTATGCCATCTGTCTTCACCTTGAAAAAGTGAGATTTTGTGCTTCAGTGTACCATCTGATTATCATTTTTACATAAAACTTAAATTACACTTTAAGGTGATCTAGTCTAACAATATTAGGTGATGTCATTTTCCATGATCTGAACTTTCACTTTTCAAGTGAGCACCTACAGCTAATTGAACGCTGAGACACTCATACCAACAACTATGCAAATATAGCTTTATAAAAAAAATTGCTTTGCATTGAGAACCACCACAAGACCAAAAATGCCTGCCCCTTCTGCTTCCTGCCAAAGTGCAACTTCTTAGCACTGGGCAGCAAAATGTCAAAGCACAAAGAATTTCAATCTGCTTCTCAACATTTTCAATGTATCAACCTTTCTAAGATGAGGAAAGTAAAATTTACACGGGCTCTTGAGTTAATCTAAATTCTTTTACATGTCTAAATATATAGTTATCAAATGCCTTATGTTTATTACACTTAGGTAATTGTTAAGCAAATCTATTATGTGCCAATTAAAACTAAAATTTAAAAAATTAAAATAAAAAGCTAAATTAATGTACATATTATCACATAATTTTTTAAGAAAAATGTAACATAAATCATATTTTACTCAAACTAATTTGACAATGTTTGAGTTGGTAGCAAACATATATCTACATGTGGTTAAAATATTAAAGGTGAAGCATAATTAACTTTTTGAACTTTAAACTAGAATTCAATAATGTCTGTTAATATCATCGTTACTAATTATTCTTGTAATTATATAAAATTCAAACTAGCACTTTAATTCCATAATAATGTATAATATATGTGTTATATTACGTAACATTCTCTTGTAAAGAGATCATTTTCATTGAATGAGATCACTCCGATTTTGAGTTTGTTTCTATGTTTTATCAAATATAATCCAAGGAAGATCGGTGAATTACTCTAACGTTTCCTCATCTGCAAGTAATAATTGCTACTTGAAGAAACTGTGAGGCTTATAATACTTAGTTAACACATAAAACTTCAGCCCAGCTGTATTTAGCAGAAACTCAATAGCTATTAGTAACAATCACTTGTGTCCCTTTGAATTAAAAAATATTTGTCATACATTATATTATAAAATTATATTTCTATAAAAACTTATAGTATATTGGCTTGCAAATTTGCTGTATTTCTCGAAAAAGGAAAGGTACTTTTTTAGGAGCTATGTGAACATAACGGGCAGTTTTCCTAGGTGAATATTGAGGAGAGTGATTACAGAAGTCATACATTAAAAATGAATAACTTTAAATAGAACAATAATTTGCTTTTCAATGTTCAAGTAATTTCTCTCACATATGTACAGTGATTTGTTTTCTCATGACAGAATTTTATAATGAAATGTGTTATTTCTTGAGATGTTAATGGCCTTTCAGCCTTAGAACTGTAGACATTGATGAATAATGGCAAATACATTGGATAAACATAATAATGCAAGAAGGATTAGATTCTATTTCGTCTCATAGCAATCAGGGAGATTCTCCTTCTCAAATGTTATGAATGATATCAGGGAAATGATATCAAATTTTATGAATGATATCAAGGAAAAATTAACTAATGAAAAATATAGAAAACCTCCAAGAACACCAATGTAACCTTCTTACTGCTTCAGGAGGCACCCTAACACAGATTAAAATATGAGGACTCCCGAATATGTATGGAGTCACATGATGGAGTGAGGAATCATTTTTATATAAAATATAATAATTCTGTATTCAGATAACTATGTTGCATAAGTGTATGAATTCCATATGTTTGCTATTGGCTATTCTGGACAGTTAGATACATTTTGCCAAAAGTTTCCCCAAAATAAGCACTTCCACTACCAGCAGATATCATCAGGTTTTTCCCCCCTAGGGTATTTGTCATAGATTTTCTTGCATTACTACTTGATTATGTTATTTTCTTTCCAAGAATCAAACACCAGTGAAGAGAGAGACAGTGTATATCATGCCTGCTGCTCACTAATTTACTTCCAGCTTGTACAACAGGATTAAAACAGAATTCAGCAAATAAGAGCCCAGTACATAAATGAAGAGTCAAGTGTAAGTCTTACATGGAGACAGCAGTCCATGGAGGCTGTAGATAAATTGTAACCATCTGAATGGTGCAGTTTGGACCAAAACACTGAGTAGAAATCAATATATTGTAGAACTAAAATAAGCTGCAGTCAAGCTTATGTCAAAGATGGAAATGGAGAGAAAGAAGCATATAGGTAGATAGATAGATAGATAGATAGATAGATAGAGGGACAGATAGATAGATAGTAACTCAGGAAAAAGGAAATGACAAAGGTATTGAAGGAAAGACGAAAGATCAAAATTGAGTCAGAAGATAGATTCAAGTTGCATTAAGAAAACAATTAGTCTTACATTCTTGCATCTGATAATCTGAGCAACTTTGTTGAAGATAATAATATGTAATATAACAGGGGCTGGGGATTTAGCTCAGCGGCAAAAAAAGCGCCTGGATGGCAAGCGCAACGTCGTGAGTTCGATTCCCGGTACCGGAGAAAAACCAAAAAAAAAAAAAAAAAAAAAAAAAATATGTAATATAACAAGCACTGTTAATTCCTATCATCGTGTTTTGAAATCCTATATAATTTGTATTGTTTTTGTATTATTTTGGTTTGCCTTGTTGTTATTCTTTTATTGTTTTTTTCTCCTTAAAATTGAAAAATAAAAAAAAATAATAATTCTGACATCTTGGCAGTGATTACACTATTTTGCCAAAGCGAGAACCCTGGCCAATCATATGAAAGTAGATACGCAATGACCTGCCCAAGGAGAGAAGGTTGTAGTTTTAAAGCATGGCTTTTCCCTCAGTTATTATACCGTAAGCTACCAATAAAACTGAGTTTGGGGAACTTAAAGCTGAATTTTCATTAATTTCTTCTTGTTCATTTGTCCTTTCTCCCTATGTGATGGTTATATTTCCGTATACACTTCCTTGTTTTGTAAGATTTTAATTTCATCCATAGCATTTGACTATTTCACCTTGATAATAGATTCAACTTCGCTGGTTTTCATTTTCTGTGGTTTCCAGAAATGGTGGTTGACATTCACCTAGAAATTTCTATTAATTTTATTATCTACACAGGGCATCAACCCATCCTGTCTGACTTCAGGGCTAGACTTCAATCTATAATGTCTAACTTACAGCCTCTATTCCCTAGAAAATTGGATTTTTTTTTAGCTTTCCTTGATGAAAAATCAGACAGAATGGGTCAAAGTCAAGGTAAGTTTTGTATATTTCTGATTAAAATGACAGCTTTATGATTTTAAGTTAATGGATCCAGATAACACCCTCCCTGGGTATCAATTACATGCCAGGTTATTGGACCACTGCTTTTACATATATTATTCTGCATCTTGCTTTTTTCCCATTACCTTTTATTTTAAGGAAAGAATTTTATGATATTTTCTGATTTTCTTTAGATACAATCCCTAAGACCTCTTCCATTCTGTGTGCATTTCGATATTATCGGTCACCAAGACATGACATTAATTCAATAATCCCCAGAGACCTACAAGCTGTCAACTATAAAAAGATTTCTTTTTGTAATGCAGTGTTTCAGTTTATTGCACACAACATCAAAACCTTAAGATCAGAGAGAATGCAAAACATATTTCAACTTGATATTGAAGAAGAAAAAGTATATTCTACTCCTTAAGGAACCAGAGAATACAAAGACTTATGCAAAATATGTTCTATAATCATTTCTGATTATTGAATTCCTCTGGTTAACTAAAATTGTGGCCCAGCAGTTATATTTTACTCTTGAGAGAACATTTTTGTCACTATTATTGTGAAATAAATGTTTAAAAATATATAAAAACAACATTTTACTATGGCAAAAGAAGAACTGTCAGTGGGAGCCCTAGAGACTACCTGGACAAATTCATAAGCACTACACATATTTGCACACATTTGACTGTCTAGTGAAGCAGTGCAATTATAGAGTTCCCCAAAGGAAACTCACAGATAGAATATTACTTCAAATATCTTTTTAGTTTATTTGGTTGATTATATATGACCCAGTGATAGCAGTTTTAATCTTAGTGTAAATTGAAAAGGAAAAGAAAAATCAAGTACACAGAACACCTGATATGCAATTATTGGTTCCATCTTAGCAAAAATTAATTTTTGAGAAATTACAAAATACAATTCTTGTATTCCCAGTAGTTGATTTTAATCTTACAATTTTTTTGGGGGGGCGGGTTCTGGTACCGGGAACCAAACTCACGACCTTGCGCTTGCCAGGCAGGCGATGTGCCACTGAGCTAAATCCCCAGCCCCTAATCTTACAAATTTAAGAGATGTGCCAAATTTAGAGGAAAGTCTGAGCAAATACTTATGATCAGCTCAAAACTAAACGGAAGTTACATTCAAAGTTATTTGATTTCAAAAACAGATGTGTATACCGAAGAGTTTGTTTCTTTGATTGTTTTTAAACTATGGGTTTAGAAGAAACCTTTTTTAACTACCCAGAGGATTTTATGTCATTTCTGGCTTTCATATCTCTGTTCTCTGCTATGGAGGCAGATTTTGAGAACCAAGAGACTATCTGGGGATCACACTTGGGGATCAAAAAGAACTGTCGTGATTCTTCTCTTTACCTCAAAGCTTCAGTACTATTCCAGCCCTTCCCTGAGTCAACTTATCCTATGGTTTACATTTCTTAAGAATGTAATGAACTCATAACCATAATCATAGTAATAGTAGTAATTATTAATATGATTAAGTTGTCTTTAAATATCAAATGACTTGCATGTATGCATCCATTTCATTTTCACAACAAACATACAAGGTAAATAGTAGCATCAAGCTGGCGCACAGGAAGCTTAAATAATTTGTCTGGGCTTTAAAGAGCAGAGAAAGTTTTTGTACCTAGAAAAATTGGTTCAGAGCTCACTGTTGATGCCAATACAAAAGTGCTCTTGATAGATAGATTCCTGATAGGCAGGAATGTAGAAAGTGGCATCATTTTATTACAATAAATATAACAAAGAAAAATTTGTTAGCAGTCATTTCTAAAAGAAATGTTTTCATTGTCTGTATATTGTGGACTGCATAGGCAGAGCAGAGAGAAAAGAGCTCATACTAATGCCATCTCCCTCACTGAGGACCTGTGTCTTGGATCCCTGCTCTCTCTCTTCTGGGTGAGACGTTTCTTTCAGCATGCTCAGGGTGACCCTTTACTTTAGACTTAGTTTAGTCAGCATTTTTATCAAGGGTATAAACCAGACTGAGTATATGCTGCATTATATAATCCCAGCCTCAAAAATAATATGCATAGGCATCTAAAGGCAAATTTAGGGGCTGGGGATTTAGCTCAGCGGCACAGCACCTGCCTGGCAAGCGCAAGGTCATGAGTTCGATTCCCGGTACCGGAGGGGGGAAAAAAAAAATAAAGGCAAATTTAGTAGAACCTTATGTACAGTTTTAGTTTTAGAATTATAAAATGGATTTTTAAGATACCAGACTTGAAACATAAGTCATCATGTGTATGTTTCAGTTCATGTCTCTTGCTTTCCTTCTATATAATAGAATATTTGTGTTATAGCTTTCAAATTCTCATATATCTATCATAGTTCTCATTACTGAGAATTTAATTAGTAATAAATGATAGATTAATTCATCAATAACAAATGAATATGGATGGAAAACTTTAAAATATTTTATTTTTAAAAGAATAAGTTAATTATAAGCTAAATTTTTGCTATTAATACACAAGTACCATAAAACTTTAAAACTGATTAAAATACATCATCATAAGAGTGATTTAAACTGGGAACATGGCATGTGCCTGTAATCCCAGGCTTCAGGAGGCTAATGCAGGAGTATTGCTGGGAGTTCCAGGGCAGTCTGGACTACACAGTAAGTTTCAGTTCAGCCTGAATTATATCACAAAACTCTGTCTCAAAAAAGAGAAAGCAGAGTGATTTAAAACATCACTTTATTGCAGGACAAGTGGAACATTGTGACTGTTTTCATGCATTTCACTTCCCGTAAGAGGGTGACATAACTCAAAGGTTTAACAAAACACGTTGAAATATGATGAGAGCTTTGAAATTCATGAAAAGTATGGGAATATTTAAGATATTCCATGTTCAATTCAAATATAACACTAAGAAATTGATTTTTCTATATTTTAAGGTGGCACAGAGAGATTAACTTTTGTGGTCTTACAATGAAAAATATATTTTAGAAAAGTCCATTTCCATTTTGAAAGTTATTTTATAAAAATATTAGTTATGTTTGCTACACCACTAAGTTGTGTCCTATCTAGAAGACAGCATGTCCCTGTTTGTACTGAATGACCCCCAGAGACTCCCAATTCCATATTCAAAAGGTTGTATAATTTTATGCCTGAATAATTATTTAAATCCTAATGAATTCATTCTATAGGCCCTGGCCAACTTCAGTATTTAAATGCCATGAGATGAAGACAGTGTGCAGCTGGACAAGAAAATGCAGTTAAAGATAAGAATAAAAGGAGGAAATATTGTTCACAAGATCTAGAAGGGAAAAGTTCCAAGGCTACAAAGATTTTTAAAATGTTAATGAGAGAGAAATGCCAATTACTTTGATTTGATTTGTGAATGCTGGTTGCATGTCACAAAATATAGAACTGTTTATCACTAATATATAAAATTAATATATTTTGAAATTTTTAACATGGAACTATTTTAAGTAAAAATGGGTATAAATGGTGTCACAGACAACCACATAATGATGTGATATTAAAGAGACAAGTCCTAGATATTGGACAAAAATCCCTTCTTAGATCAAAGGATGTAAAATTTTGTTAGATTAAAAGTTCAAGAACTCTATTGTAAAACATGCACTATATATGCATATTGCTAAAAGAGTCTGTTTTAAGTGTTCTTACCATGAATATAGGAGGTAATACATATGGTAATTAATTCAATTTAGTCACTTCACAATGTACAGATATTGCAGAACTACAACTCACAGACCATAAATACATACAATTTTTATTTAGAAATTAAACAATATTTTAAAGACTTTTCAGATTTCCCTTAACTAGAGACTGTTTGAGGGAAACATATAGAAGGTTTTCTAATTAGAGATGGTATTTTAAAAAGTGACAATATTCTTTAGTTTACTGGAGAATGTCATGTTTTTTCATGATAAAATGATTATATCAATTGTGGATGAGCAGAACTAACTTAAAGGAAAATTCAAAGCAGGAAATGAAGCAATAGTTACCATTGCTTTTTTGAATGTTATGCTGGGATGTCTTTGAAGAAAGAAACAGAATATATGAGGGTAAGAAGCATACAAATTAATTGAAATATGAGATTATAAAAAATATGACTTGAAATATTGGGTCTGATTTTAAAGAACTTAAATTTACTGTAGACAGATTTTAGTCAGATTATTCTACAGCGTAAATAAGGTCTTGACAAAGCACAGCAAGGATGATCAGGAAAGTTTTAAGCATTTTAATTTTGAAATTGCACGTGAAATATTTAGGATAAACATTGGCGCTTGTGTCACACTCACATTGCTGTAATAGTAAGGAAAGAATGCACTCAAGCCTTAAATATGAATAAGGAGAACAGAAAAGAAGTTTTAAAAAGACACCATTTCTCAAGAAACATGCAAAAATTGAGTGAAATTTGAAGTTTAAAGGAAAAATATGCAAAACAAGCACACAAAATGTAAGTAACCAAACAGAAGAATCAAAGTAAGGATGCTGCTGCAAATACTTGGTGAAACAAATGCACCTTTCTTGCTCTGTGTCCACAATGTTAGGATTCCTGCATTCCAGGGCACTAGGGTGAATGTGCAGAGCTTGTGAAAATGGCCAGAGGGGCATTCTAACAACGGAGGTGAAAAAGTCAGTTATTCATTATATACTATTGAAAGGGAGCAAGAGTATGCATCATTGAATTTATTCAGAAGTTGAGAATAGAATTCTGTGAATGATGATAGTAAATATAAGCTTATAGTGTCCTCAGACAAACAACCAATAGACTTCAGTTGGAAAAATAAAAACACAAGACCAGGTAGGAGCAAGCAAAATGCAATAGCGAAGGAGTAGAGGTTAGGGATTTCTGTAAGGAGAGCATGGTCGGGCATACCAAACACACAACATAAATCATTATATTTCTGCCGCCTAACTTTTTATTCTGCTGAAGCAAAGTTGTCACTTTCTCAAGGACATGTTGTAAAGCTAAAGGCATTCAAATCCTTGTGAAATGTAATTAAATACATTTAGGTAGACTATGAGGAAAACACAGAATATTTTCAAATACAAAGGGGCTGAAAATGAAAACAGTGTCACTGAGACCTGGTGAAAGTTAAGGGCTCCCTCTGGGAGCTGTAGCTATGAAAAAATCAGAGCTGTGCTCTGATTCATTAGAAAGGAAGAAAAGTAGCATATGTACTCCAAGTTCCTTTTGATCCAGACCTCAAATATTCCCTGGTCTCTTTGCTCAAATCAAAGCCACAGAGCAAAGGTGCACAGGTGATTAGATCATAAAATGCAGACACAAGGTAGACCAGGGAAAAAAGAGAAAAAATACAGACAGGCCAGTGGAGCATGATATACAAGATATTTATGAAGAATATTCAGAGACTGGTGTGGCCACACAGACCAGTGATAAAGGAGAAAAATCTAGTTAAGTGGACAGAGTGAAGTCTTACCATCTTGACGGGAAAGCTTCAGAATATTTCATTTCAAAAGATCCTTTTGACAAGTGTGAAGAAAGCAGTGTGGAGAGACAAAAAACCTAAAAAAAGGATAGACCAATTAATAGTCTATGATAGCCTCTGGGGAATCAGTTGTTAAGAAGTGGGCAGGAGTTTTGAATTATTTTGATGTGATCAAAATTTAATGCCAGATAGAGAACCCTACCCCATATAACAATATTTTAAAGTTGAATTTAAGTTTTTCTAATGAGCACGTTTTCTGACCCAGGCAACAAGATAAAGAATTCAGAGGAAAATAATGCTTCTTCCCTTCTTTGTTTTGTTTTTTTGTTTTTGGTTTTTCTCCGGTACCAGGAACCGAACTCACTACCTTGCACCTGCCAGGCAGGCGCTTTTGCCGCTGAGCTAAATCCCCAGCCCCGCTTCTTCCCTTCTTAAAGTAGGTCACAACCTAGTAGAGGAGATAGAACAAATATAGCAATAATTACAGCAAAGTGTGCATCCCTCAAATTGGAAAGGACAAAAATGTGAAACCACTCTCTAATTTCCTTTGAAGATATGTGGATGCCATCGATTTTCCAGCTACTTTGGATAGAGTTGAACCAGGTTTATAGGGAAGAGGGGCTATGAGTGGAAAGGATCATTGAAAATAAAATGTGTATTGGCTTAAATTCAAGTGTGTGATGTCAGAAGGGCCTGTACCCCCTTGGAGTACATAGATCGTAAGTGACTCAGTAAACTAAAAGAAACTTTGTCACCTGTTCTGAGGAGAGGAAATAAGAAAGGAAGAAAGGGTTGAAAACAAAATACATTTAACATCCTTGCTGTTTTAGAAATTTTTCCATTAAGTGAATTAATTACTCATTAAATTTTAAAACCAATTAAATCAGTATTTCAGATACAATGGCCTAAGATCTATGTTCTGAAGAAAGTTTCCTAGGTGTTATGGATGTTAAAGCCTAAATTTCAAAATAAGAATTCTAGTTTATTCTAAAGAATTAAGAGACATAGAAGTGCCAAAAAGGTGAACCATAGAAAAAAGAAAAGGAGAAAATAAATACAAGTTTTAAACCTTTGGGTGATTGAGTCTAGGTCAGTTGACTGTTGAGTACAGAACTGGGGTCTTTTCACTTAAAGGAGAAGGTGGGCTGGCTGACAGGTGCCTGTTGAAAGCAGAAGGAAGCACTTTTTAGGTCCAGGCAGGTGTACCAGCAGGCTGTGTGTGGCAAAAGACAGACAGTGTCTATGGGGTGCAATCAGGGTGGCACTGGCAGCTTGGAGATCTTGAACTGGCTTTATCAGCAGGAGATTGACAGTCTATCACAATTTGACAGTCTATAGACATTTTACAGTTCTGAAGCCTTTTTGTTTCTCAGGGAAGCGACAGAGAAATAGGTCTCTTTGTTTCTTTGAGATGTAGGGTGCAATTTGGTTTCATTTTTATCTCCCTAAAACCCCTTTTTCCATATAGTCAGTGACTGTGGGTTGACTAATTAATTTTCATCTCTGACTTCCTATGTGTGTTGTGTACCCTTGAATGATGGCATAACAGACAAATGATGGGTTCCCTTCAGAGAGACCATTCAGATGCCCGCCTGGCCAGGCCCAGCATGGGGATTTAGGCACAACTTAGTTAAGGAGGGTGAGGCCTCCATTATGCCACATACTGATCACTAAGAAACCACAGGTGAGGGCCCAATCAGCCACTGTGACCAGTGCTTCCCAGTCTTGGTGCACAGATGGAGCATCCTATTGCTTACAGTCTCTGGCCCATTCATTCACACACTTATTTAACAGGCACTCAGAGCTTAAACATTCCAACCTTCTTTCCTTGAGGGTGATCCTGGCAAAAGAGAGTTGATGAGACTTCCTTCTGCTGGAACTGAGCAGGGCTGAGAGATAGACTAATTGGGGTACCCCAGGGAGCTTACCAGAATCAAGCAGGCAGGCAAGCAGGCAGGCAAGCATGCAGACAGACAGACTGCATCCTCTTCCCTTTGGGATCTGATGTGAATTGCTCAAGCTGGGAGCCAGGAATCCTCCCCCGGATCTCCAAGGGCACTTGAGAAAGTTCAAGGGCATGCCTTCCCATCAAGGCCTTGCTCTGTCCACAAGGACCATGACTGATGACCAAAGAGGGCAGCGTGGTCAGTCTTCCTTGCTGGCATACCAGCATACCACATCTAAGACTTGAAAGCAGATATATTTACATTAATGGCAACTAATTGGGATCATTCCCAAAATATCAGGCCCTGATGGCTGGTGGTCTAGGGCTTATATGGGACAAGCAAGTAGGAAGTACAGAGGCAGAATGACTTGTCAGCTGGGGATTGGTTTATACAATGTGCATCATAGTGACAAGCTATGCATCATAGTGCCCAGCTGTTTCTAAGTAACAAAAGGAACAGACACTGTAACTGGAACTATTATATGGGCAACTAAAAAACTGAATTATACTGGCTGGGGAGGCATCTTCTTCTACAATATCACATAGTATATGTGAAAGGAGTTCACCACTGTATTAATACCAGGGAATCTGATGATAGACAGAGGAGAAAAATATCAAAAGTAAAGTCCAGAAGCTTTTTTTAGTCATCAGATGCAGATATAGAAAAGGATGAAGTGAATGGACAGGAAGTGGAGGGGAAGGGACATAAGTTTGGGGAGACAGTACGAGAGAGGTGACTATAAGTAGTTCTACGATAAGCAGGTTGAGTTTGGGAGTGTTATAGTACTTCCTCTTGGGGGTTACCCAGAATAGAGTCATGCATAAATCTCTAGCTGAAAGAAAAGACATTGAAAGTATAGGTACAGATCAAAGAATCATAAAATTACAAGTATACCTGAATACTTAAATGTAGATAAAATCACCTGAAAAGAACAAGGGATAGAGGCAACACTTAGAGGCACAGACTTTAAGAAGAGAGATGCTTAGAAGGATAAATAATGTGTGGCTTTAGAAATCAGGCAAGTTTGATTTCACAGAAATTAAAGACAGGAGAGCATTTAAGTAATGGGTGGTGAAGTTAACATATTTACTTTAAAAACAAAACACAAATTTGAGTTGTAACTGAATAGGAAAGATAAAAAAAATGAGGCAAACCTTCCAAGGTTGGCACCATTGATATCTTGGGAGGACCTTGTTTATACCAGATAGAGTCATCTCCTGAATCATTTAAAATTTAGATGTAGACCCCCATAAGATCAATTTTAAGTAAGCTGAGGACAAAAAGGTGGATAATTCATTTTGATGACAACATCCACAATTGCACCATTTTAATGTGGTTAATATACCTATCTCCATGCCTTTCATTATTTAGTGGAAGAATAAAAAGAATAGATCCAAAATGCTAGGGTAATGGGAAGTTAATGTTATTCTTTTGAGACATATAGCATAATGTTTTCATATATGTTGTTGTAGCTTGGGGTTTTGAAAGGGGAACAGTATAATATAGAACACTTAATTTTATGATTATTTTATAATAATCACCCAAAGAGTCATATACAAAAAGAGTGCAGGAAATCTGTCCACACACTAAAGACCAAAGAATCCAGTTGAGGGCCTGGATCCCATGGTAATGTCTGCATGAGTCCAGCTGAAGACCTACAGCTCATAACAATGCCCCCACGGAAGTCCAACTGAAGGCCAACAGCCCACAACAATGCCTAATGCAGGCTTGTTTCAGGGATCTGTGCTAGCAGGTTGAAGGATCTGCACTGGAGCTAGGAAGCGACATTCAGAGTAAGGACAAGAGCTTCCCCCAAAACTACTTCAGACATCTTCAGCAACAGTGAAGTCTGGAGCTCCTCTGATGATGAGGAAAGCCGAGTTCCCATCAGAAAAGCCAATGTGACAAACTTCTCCAGGAGACTGAGCTATGAATCATATTTCTCTCTGGAGCCAGGAACGATGCTCAAAGTGAGGACCAGAGCTCCTCCAAAGTGAACCATAGTCATTCTCAGTGACAACAAGGTGTCAAGCTCCTTTGTCAAGAACAGTGAGTTCGTCAACAAAATGAGCATGTATCATTTTTATTGTTTTTGTGTTGTTTTGTTTTTGTTCTTCTCTCTTTAAAATTAAAAAAGAAAATTTAAAAAGACAGCAAGACAATCTCCTCCAGAAAAACCAACAGTTCCCTACAGCTTCCCTAACAGCACCCAGCAGCTTCTCTTCTTCTCTGCTTCTGCTTCTTATGCAGCCAGCAGTAATAGTTCCCAGGTGGACCTCCTACACCCAGCACTATGCTGACTCGGTTCACCCGGGCGTTACAAGTTGACCACCAGTTGCCAATCCACCACACATCTATACATAATAAAATGATTAATTTATTCAAACAAATTAACATATCCTCTGCCTCACATAGTTATTCCTTTTAACTTTTAGCAATAACACCTAAAAATACTATTGAAAAATGCTAAATACAATATTATTTACTATAGCCTTTGTGTTATGTATTAGTTCTCTAGACTTATTCATCTTACATTTGTGAAATTGGCTTTTGACGTATATCTTCCATTTTTCTCCTACATTCTCATGTCCCTTATAATGTTAGTTTTCTTATATGTACATTCAACTTTTTTGTATGTCTTGAGAAATGTTTTGGGATAATATACTAGGCACTGGATATTTAAAATGGTAGTAACAAGTTTCACTTCCCTAGGGAGCAGAGTAATAATGCATTTTTTTACTGTGGAAAAGCAAATTAAATTAATTTTGCAACAAACATTTCCAATTAAAATCTGAAATATGACATATTTTTCATTAATGGCAAGCTCCTCTAAAGCTTCTTGGAAGAGATTTAAACTTTTGTCACGTGAATCTATGTCTTCGTTAATTTTCTCTTGTTGCTGAGACAAAATATATGATGCCCAAAATTAAGGAAGTAAAGGTTTATTTAGCTCACCATTTGTGGAAGTTTCAGTCCATACTTGGCTGGCTCCAACGCAGCGTGGCACGTGGCAGAGGGCAACAGTTCATGGCTGAAGAAAAGAGCAAAAGCAGCAAGTGCAAAAAGCGAGGAGCCAGGGCAAGCAGCCTCTTTCCGTCTCTTACATTGTATGCAAACTATCCGCACTGGGAGCGGGGGTGGGGTGGTGGGCGGAGCATGTAGCACTCACATCCATAATTCCAACATTGAACCATGTATCAATCATAACTCTAGAATCCTGCACCATGACTGCATGAGGCTTTGGGGAGACATTCAGAAACAAACTATAGTGATCTACTAATAAATGAAGAGGACAATTACCTCGTACAAGTCAAAATATTGATATTTGCAGAAAGAATTCCTTTGAAATCAACGAAGAACATTTTTTGAGAAAAAATTAGCAATTACTGAAATATCATGCTAGTCATGTATCTGACAACAATGGGATATCTACTTATATTTTCTTATCGTTTTAGTCACTTTCAACCAGAAATATATGTTTTCAGTCTAGGCTGGTCACCTGATATTAAGAATTTTTAGGTATGTATAGCAATCTTGTGTTAACTCATTGTATTTTATAATAATTTTTTTACCTGCTTTATATGTTACCACATTAAAATAAAACGACTGTGACTGTTAGATGCAAAAGTCCTGCATTAATTCATATAAATTTATGTTTAGAATATCAAAGTCAAAATGTATAAATTAAATATTCATTTGTCTGCTTTGAAATAAAAGAATACTAAATGCTGAACTATTATGTGACAATAGCCTGGAAAGTTCTTCATGTACTTTGAATAAAATTCAAGTTCTATGTGATAACATACAACAAAGTACTTTCAGGTACTATTGTTAGGATACGGTGCTTGCACACTCATTTTTATATCTTCTGCATTCTTGGATACAGGATATTTCCAAATTCTAGAGAAGAATCCGAATAGAGTAATAATTACAAAATGAAACAAAATTGAAAAGATAATTGAGCAATTTATTCTCAGCAACTAGCTTTTTTCGTTAACAAACAGAAAGTGAATTAAAGTACTTCCTTGCTTTTAAAATAATATAAGATTTGAGTGTATGCACTATGTATATGCCACACAGAAAAAAAAATTACCTTTGGGAGACTACAGTAGTTAAATTTCTAAGATTTATTGCTTAACCTCAGGAAGGCTTGCTGTAACTTTATATAAAATGTATACATTTAATGGAAGGCATGCTATGCTTCTCATAAGAATTTGTTCCAAGTCACTGTGCATAATTAATGGCTTGTCTACATATTTTTTCAATAAAAGTACTCATGTGGAATTTTAAGTAGGCACTTTTCAATACCAGATGAATGTATCTTTGTGAAGATACCATTTATCCACCATAACATCATTCGCATAATGAAGAGAGACTGCTACACTACAGATTTAGAACAGAGTTTGAAAACAAAGCTCCAAGATGCTGTCTTGGACAGCACAAAGTAAATACATTCATCACAGCAAGCTGAGATTTAAGTTCACAAACTTATCAGCAGTGAAATTAAAGTAATTTTTTACAAGTTTCTTCACAGTAGATTACACTAGCTAGAATATTTATTTTCTTACCAGGGAATTGATACATTCAAAACTGAATTAGAGAGTTTTGCCTTTTAATTAGATATACTGTACCATATGCAAGGAGTCATCTTTTCCTCTTCCAGCCAGTCTTACAAAAATAACTTCTAAAATTTAAAAATCGAAAAGGGTAGAAAATTTCAGATATTCTTTTAATTTAACTTTGGTTTTTATACTTTGAAAAATTAGCCAAATATCATTTTTCTTCATCAACAAACAAGCAAGCATAAGGAAAAGCTGTTCTATTTTTACATTATCTGAGAGAAATGACAGAGGCTCAGAGTTCCAAAGGGTTCAGGAAATGCTAACCTGAAAATACATAACTTGGGAATACTAATTATTTCTAACTGCAAGCATTTGAGAAGCAGCAAATCCTGGGAGAAGAATTCTCTGAAGTCCCTTTATCCACCTAGAGACAGATCTTCCACTTACTTGGTATCAGTTGCTTGCCCAGGATGTCAACCAGAGGTGAACTGGTACCATGGTGGAATAGGCTAGAAGTCAATTGTTGACTTTGTCACAGACATTACCTGCAATTCTAAAGAGTTGTTCATCTTTCCCAAGGCTAATTTCTTGTCCTTTACATTGCCTTCATCCTTTCTCTTTTTTCTCAATGAAGAGAGTATAGGAGCTCCTAAATCTCACTGGGTTCTTGATCATTAGCTTTCTTTCCTGTGATTTCCCCATGCACATAACACATGTGTACATCTTTTCTCCTGTCGATCTGCCGGTTCTTCCTTGATTCCATTGGCTCAGTTATCAAACCCTTGGAGGGTAGATGCAAAGTTCTCAATCTTCCATAGGTCTAAAAGAAGATAGCTAATAATTTAAAAGGTAAAAACCATGTAAATCTTTGAAGCAAAAGTAGCTCGGTACAAGCTGTGTTCCAAAAGAGGAGTTTAGAAATCAAAATATATTTCCCAGATATGTCTTAAGTATCTCTGAGACATTGTTGTTAATGCTACATCTCAAATCATAAAGCCAAAGTATTGAAATCAAATGATAAACTGTCATCTGTGAATCACAATGTCCGAACATTTTCAATTACAACTTCACATTGGAAGGGGGTTCGGCCAGTGGAACTGCAAAGTTTTGTCAAAATCTGAATATATGGTTTGTTTTCTAAAGATCATACATTTCAGTACTTGTTCAAAGATATCTGGACATAGTAACTACTTTCAGTTTTGTTCTGGTGCTGGCTTGTGATAACTTATACCAGATCATTGTTAGAGAGCTTATTGTTACATTTTCAAAAATTTTGTGAATGTGTTGTGAAATTTCTGGTAATTTAAAATTGACTTTAGTGGAAGTATTTATACCATAGAAAAGATTAAATACTAAAATCATGAAATTCCCCCTTCAATACACTACCTTACATCGTTTATCATTATCTCCTTGGTTAATCTTTATTTTCATAAAATACAAAGTTGTCTGATATGAATAAAAGAAAACATTTTGCTTTCTATTCTTCTTTCAGTGTCTAAGTAAAATTTAATACTCTTTTAATAATGTATAATTAAGTACACTAAAATATAAAGCTACTAAGAAATATTTTTTAATTATTCACAATGATTATAGCAATAAAAATGTACTTCAGCAGTTGCACAGAATAACAGTCAGTAAATTTCCCAGAAATTTAAGATGTTTGACAAATTTATACATAAACATTTAATCTATCAGCAGTTAGATCACAAAAAGTAATATTTTCTTATTACAAAGAAACTATTCTGCTCACTAGCTGCTGAGATATTATACATTCTGATTTTTCTTAAATAATGTGACTATGAACCATGTGAAAATCAAAAGGTACAGACTCACAAGTATCATGAGCTAAGTATAACATTTGAAAAGTTGTGTCTTAAAAACAAATCTGTAAGGGAGCTAAAATTCTAGGCAATTATAACTATAGTAAATGATGAAAAATGAGGGAAAAAGGAAAGGACAAACACTCAAGTGGAAATCCCTGAGAAAGCCAAAACAACTTTGATGGCACTCAGAAAATACTAGCAGGACAATAAAGCTGATAACAAAGCAGAACTCTGGCAAGGCACCCATTGGTGAATTATAATAGAGTAGTGAATTAGGGGAGGTTGATAGGCAATGCCACTCAATGAAGGGCGATTTACATCACTAAAAAGATAGACGAATTCTCCAGCAAAAGACAAAAACCCTGAAAAATGTTATGATGTACTAAAATGCATGTAATTTATACTATATGCACCTGATTGTCAAATTTTGAAAATATATATTAGTATCTACTGCATAAAGTTTAAAGTTTCCTTTTGTTAACCAATGCATTTATATTAACCATTTCATAGCAATTAAAATGTAGAACTTTTACAACAAAAAAGACATGAGATTCCACTTTGTAATAGCTGCACATAATTTTTCAGAGTATAATAAAAGTCAGAACCAGGGAGTGATATTTAAGAAGCAACTGTGAAAGACTTTTTAAATTGGATTATGTATGTAATCATCTGTTTGAGATACTCTTGAGACTCATTTCTGATCCTTAGTCTTAAACAGATTTGGCATGATAAACTAAAATAAAAATAATACACAGTGACATTGTGGTTGTCGAGCATGTATATTTGTACAAACATATTAATTTCACAAAGTTATTTGGTTTTTACTTAGATTAAAATTTTAGGATTTTCACAATGTTTTAGCTACTTTGATAAATACATTCCCAATAGGTCAAAATAATACTGTCCAAAAACTACATATTGTATAAAATATTGCTGCATACACTGACAAATTTGAATAACAAAGTTATCTTTACACAATTATAATTTATTCTTGCATAGAGTTGACATTTTACCAAAGAATTGAAGTCCATTTTCTATGTCATCTGACTTATCTTTCTAAATTTCTTAGTGAGTTGCTGATAAATTTCCATTAACTGTAGGAATCTAGGAAAACTCTGGGTTATTTCCACTCTTCCCATTCCCATACATATCAGAAATAATGTGATAGCAGATAACACTAAATTTTCATTTGGTCAAACATGATTTAAATTAAATCTCCTTAACATAATGTGCAAGTTCTGTCTTTTATCTTTACTTGCTGAATGGGTGTATTTGTTCATCGATCCTTCAAATCCCAAAACCTAGTCAGCCCCCTAACATGAATAGACTTAAATTAGTCTAACAAAGACTGCTAAAAATCTACCTCAAAGGAATCAGAAGTAAAACAATTGGTTTCTTCAATCAACAGATGTATCTAAGATCTTTCCAGCACTTATCTACTAGGATCTCTACTTCTAAATATGCTACTTTTCACTATGGATTCTAAACAGACTTCATGGGCTTGAGTCTAATCTGTCTACATTACAGTAAGAAGTAACTTTAATCATATTCTAATTTTTCTTCATCTTTACAATAACATACATCAGAGAATGCCCAGACAGGGAGTAGGTGGTGCACAGGTGAATGACAGGTGAGTGGCAAGACAATAGGGAAACAGACATGGCAAAGCGAGTAAAAATGATTTTATGTGTCATGAAACCTTCGTTCTGGTTGATTCAATGTTTTCAAAAAATCAAGAATGGAGCCAGATGGGGTGGTGCACAGCTATAATCCCAGCACTTGGGAGGCTGAGGCAGGAGGATCATCGTGAGTTCGAAGCCAGCCTGGGCTACAAGGTGAGCTCAAAGCCAGCCTGAACTGTGAGACACTCTCTCAGAAAGATCCAAAAGAAAAATAAAACCAAAAAAATCAAGAATGAAGAGGAAAATGATGATTTCTGAGATTTAGTAGGTTTAAGAAATAGGAGATAGTGCTAAACTGTTATATAAGTACATACAACAGTAAACAGACTGGGGCATATGTAGTGTAATTGCTAGGTGTCACTGAGATTTCTAATGATAAATTCAATGTGAGATAAAACGATATGGTACTGCAATTTGCTCCATGCATCAACTGTCTCAAAAATAGATGAAGGTAAGGAGATAATTTGGTTCTAGTCAGTGTTGGTCATTTTAAAACATTATTCAACAAAATAACAGAAAACAAAAACGTTTAGTCCCCACAGAATGATTCCCAGTGTAATTTAGGCTGGCAAATCAGCAAGAGATTATGACAGTGGGGTAAGGGACAACGTCAGATATCACAACGTGATAGCAGTTTGCAGGACTCAGAAGGATTGACAGCTCATGATTTTAAGGGAATAACTAAAGTAGGAGAGCAGCTCAGAAAATGAGATAGATGAAATTGTACATACCGAAAAGTTGCTGTTACATACCATGACTGTTTCTTGGCTAGATAGTGTGAAGATATACACTGCAGACCTGTCGTTGGAATCACTTGTGAAATTGTTAAAAGTGACTGCTCTCAGATCCCGCCCCATATCTACCAAATCACAAGCTACAAAAAGAATGGCCAATTATAATAAGTACAAAGTTAAAATAACTTTCAAATTTTAGCTGTCATATTTCACAATATTGAACAAGCCTGAACTGTTAACCTGACTGCCTGGAGAAATATGTCCTCTGTGTAATACAATCTTCTTAGTATGTAGGCAAGGTTTCATGGCTTAAAATATTAAGATTTCTTTGATAATTCTCGTTTCAGAGGCTAATGTTAATGATTCATGGCCTGCTCATCAAATGTATTTGTTTCTAATTTGAAAATTGTAAAGGAGACTTTTGGTTAGATACTCATACCCACTCTACATCACTGTGTCACTAGATCTATGACCTTGATACCCACGGCACTACTCAGAAGTCTAATCCCCAGAGAAGATTTACTACACATTTTATTTTCAAAGTTTAAGATAATTTATTTTTTGGAAAAAAATTGTGTTTCCCTTGTTCCTGTAGGGTTTAGCTTCCTTCATTTCTATTCGGCACTGAGATACAACGGTGCATGAACTTGGAAACATCAAATCTGAATTCCCCTGTGGTTTCTTTCTTTTGCACACCATGAAATCTCCAGCAATCTACTGAATATGCCAAATGTTCTCGTCCCACAGTTAAAAAATAAACAAGAACATTAGTTGAGAGGATGAATGCAATAATTAAAAGACCAAATCCTACTGATAGGTTTTGGAATATGGTTGGTTATAAAAACTGTTAGTTTTCTTTTTTGTAATAAAATACCTAAGTAGACACAAGTTGGCAATTTAAAGACATTGGAATAAAGATAAATATTTGTTAACTGATCTTTGAATATAGAAGCCCTACATTGCAGAAAGAAAAATTAGCAAACATTTCTCTCCACACTTACATACTCTCCAAGGGACAAGAAGATGATATTCCAACAGCTATGGAGACAGTGTTCTGTGCACCCAGGAGGAGGAGAAGAATGACTTTATTATCAGGTCCTCTTTTGTCCTGGCAGTAACAGTTTGAAGAACTTAAGGACATGTGAAATAGATCTTAAATGGACTTAGTGCTAGGAAGTTTTCACAAGAGTATTTTATTTCCTCTATCGTAAATCTGGGAACCAATAAAATTGCTTTAATAATAAATTCAGCATATTACTTTCAAACGATTTATAGTCTAAATTTTATAGATATGCTATGTTTTTGCATTTATAATTATAATGCACATTCCTTTGAGAATACCTGAAAACTAACTATTAGAGAGACGTAATGTAGAGATATCACTAAGGAAGTTTGCCTAGTTTCACAATGTTTGTGAATTTCTGTCCTTACTATAAAAACATAATTATTTTGAATATAAATGAAGGTAAAATGGTCTCCTTGAGGAACTGTTTCTTGGTATGACATATAAGGCAGGATAGAAAAATATGGTGAATATTTAAATTTTCAAAATTTACTGCCGCAAAAGACACCTGGCCATTCCCAAAATGCTCTCTTTCACTTTGAATGCACTTATCCCGCAATTGCTGCCACTTTCTGAAACAGTCCTAGTAGTACTCTTCTGGGTTTTTAGTTTCACTGTGGTACATGCCTAGATACCCTGAACTGATTCAAAGCATTAATCTTTCATGGTCATTTTGGGTTTATTAAAGAACCTGAAATCACACTGTGTCGTATTGGTGAATAAGATGGATGAGGTAGTGGCATAGTACTTTCACCAGCCTGCCTTTCCCCTGGATGGCCCTCAGCAGTACGTACTTTATTTTTTTTATCTCATTTCATACAGAAACTCGAGAAAGAGGACTTCCAGTACTGCTTGAGGAAATGGTAAGACTGATGCAATAAGTTCATTTGACGAATGTGTATGTGTGTGGGGTGCGTGGGGGAGTCCTTGAGCCGGATTCTTGGCAATGTGTCTTTTTGTAGTACATTTTTTAATTTAAACATTAAACATATATTTTAACCTCGAATGTTTCTTTTTCCACACACACTGTAGTAGTGTCCAACTACAATTTAAAAAGGAAGCACTTAAAACAGAAAATGATGATAGAACTTATTAAGAACTCATTTTGAGAATGAGGCTTCGAAATCAAATCTTTCTTCTAGGGACAAACTGGAATTAGTTGTATGTATGGAGTGTGAATTGATTATGTTCATATTTTATTCTAATTATTTAAACAGAAATTTATTAATTTGCAGTTCAAACTCATTACAAATGTGCTGTGCTATAAACTGTTGTTTGGAAGTGTTAAAATTACCTCATTAATGATCAAATAGACCTTTGACTCATTATAATGAGATGTTTCTATGAACTGGATTTGAAAAATAAAGACAGATTTGGGAATATTTGATCCTGGGGAAAATCAACAGTTCTAATTAGGATAATATTTGTAGGATCCTTCTGCTTTATTGTATTTTTGCTTACACTGTATTTGATAAATTTTAATCACATGAATATTTCTAACTGTCAGGAATAATAATCATAGTTACATACAGTTATCTCAGGACAAATTAAATATGTGAATTGAGAGAATTTCCAAAGGTGACAAGAATACATTTTGCACTAGGCATTTCTTAATCTAGTGCTATCTATGAGTACCTTTTTGACAAAAATTATTTCACATGTATGGTTTGAGTATCATTATTATATTAAAGGTAAAATATGCACAAGCATGATTATTTTTAAATTTACAGCATGTGTAAATCAAAATGCAAATCTCTGAGTTTAAAATTTTCTAAAACAGTAAAATGGGAAATGGATTATCGACATTGTTCTAGGATAGATACTCTGACAACCTACAGACCAGAGGAGCTTTGCTACTAAAATCTTTGATTATCCACATACTCTGTGAAAATCATCATTACTGTCATCCACTTCTATTTAAAAGACAGGTGGTAGAGATAGAGGGTTATATGGAATTCTATATGACTTCAGGACACATATTTACCAAGTATCACATGAAGGCAACGTAGAGTACATGACCTAGGGTTTGAAATATTCGATCTTCTGGACAAATTTCCATTAAGATAGTCACTTTTAAGGCCTACCTGGGACTTAACTCATTGTCTGAAATTGAAGTTACCTCTTCATTCTCTTAAACATGAGGTACAGATTTGAAATTATACAGTTCAGGTATTTTCCTAAATGTGACAGAGATTCACAGTGAAGGACATGCATCGGTTTGGTGACCAATTTGGTGACTTCCTGGCAAGTTAGAGATGATAGCATGTTTTATTCTTTAACAGCAAATTCACTTCATTTTAATATAAATGGCATCTCTATATTTAGGAGGGGCTCTACATAGAAGAAGAAGGGTCTAGTGTCTTAGACTCAACTCTTACAGCCTTGCATGAGCCCTCTGAGAAGAATCTGTATTTCCGCTTGCCCATTTCTTGAGTGCATCCTAAATTTTAGGAAGCTTAATTTGAGTTTTTATATGGTCTAGATATTAGTTCTCTGTCTGAAGAGTAGCTGGCAAATTTTGTTTTCCGATGTATAGCTGGTCTCTTCACTCTACTAGTTGATTCTTTTGCAGTGTACAAATATTTTCATCTGAAATAATCCCATTGTAGATTATGGCTATTATTTCTTGTGCAGCTAAGGATCTGTTTAGAAAATCTTTTCCTGCACCTATGTTTTAAAGTGTTTTATCTATTTTATCTTCCAATAGGTTTAATGTTTCTGTTTTAATGTTTAGATTCTTTCAGTACTGAAGCTCACTTCAGAAAATGCTATTAAATAAAAATCAAGGTTGACTGATTATTCTTAATGTTAACAAACCATTATAAAAGAAAAGAAATTTATTCATTATGAACAATTGAAATGATATATTCATGTAATTTGGTTTTTTAATCCAATTCTTAAATTACCACTTTTTTTTTTTGGAAAAGCTATGATTTTTTTAATGTGGAAGCGCTATGAAAGCACACAGATAATTTTGTAAGTAAAAAAATAAATTTAAATATATCAAATAATATTTGTGTCTAACTAGTATATAGTAACTGATAAATTTTAAAGTCTAAAGTAAAATGAAAGAATTTCCTTCCTTTAAAATGGTAAAATTTTTGAAAATGACTTGGACAATCTGAAAACTTTTACAATCTAGTGTCTTCTTCATAAAGCAGTAGATAAATATGATTTCCCATTATGTATGGAGTTTAAATTTACTCTGAATTTAAGTAACGAATGCATTACTTGTTATTGGAGATAATAATAGACATCTACTAGAATTTGCTTACATGACTGTCATAATAGCAATGGCTAAAAATTAAGCAACATGTATAGGCCCCAATATATGAGAGACAGAAAAAATTTCAAAGATTTGGCTATTAACAGTTTTGTTTTTCAAAAGGGTTTTGACTAAAGATAATTTCATCCAATAACTGGCCCCAGTCTGATGATTAAAACTGCATTCTCCTGCATTTTAATCATTTGAAAAACAGCAAAGAACTGGACAGGTGTTATGGTGAGGAAGGTCTCCCCACACGTGGGTGAGCCATGGCAAAGGAGGGGAGGAGGCCAAATGGGAAGAACAAGAAACACATCACAAGCAGAGACCCAGTTCTAACAGGATCACAGGCACGTGGTGTGGGATCTCAATTCAAGTCAGACGGGAGTTTTAGCATCTAATGAAACAGAAGCAGTGACCTGTTTCTTTTTTTCTTTTAATTTCTTGCATAGTTTAGGAGTATGCCTTGAATTTAATATCTATTTGTTGAATCAATTAATAATTGATTGTGACTAAAATCTGTCTAGGTCTTTTATATGGGGACTGAAGCACTGAAGGTATCTATTAGAAGTTGTACTCTAAAAAGCTGCTGATTAAATATTTATAAGTGCTGCCGACAATTTCACCCACGTTAGATAGAGAAAGCACTGAGGTTATTTGGCCTCTTTGCTCCTTCTTTTCTCTTCTCCAGCCTGCTGGCCCGGTCTACAGAGTCACACTTCTGTGTCTTGCAATTGATTTTCCACTTTGCTAGACTCTGTCTATCCCCAAGAGTCACAACTTTTCCTCAACCCAACACTCACTCACAGAATGACACACAGAAAGGAGAAATCATATTCTCGATTACAAAGGAGAAACAAACATGGTTTGACCAGAATGACCATGAACCATGGAGCGTATATCTAACGATCTCCCCATGCTTTTTCATTGAACCCATGTTCCAAGTTGGCCCTTAGTTACTTAGAGGACTAATTCTTTTATCACAATACTTCCCTAACCCAACTCTCAAACTGAATAAATGAAATGCTCCACACAACAGCACCCATTTGTCATCTCATGATAGAGAAGAACCTGTATTCCTCTGTAATGAATAGGAAGGCCCTATTTACAACACATAATTCAAAACTGTGAGTGACTTTCTACATCTCCTGTTTTACATCTTGGGTCAGCCTCAAGTAGAGCAAGTTCAAGCCTAATTTCCCAATCACACAACTTAGCCAAGTTCTCCTCACAGCCACTTTCATTGAGAAGCGACCCAGATGTGACCAGACCAGATGCTGTAGTTAGTGGAGACCTGACTCACATCCTAGTGGCTAAACTAAGACATCTAGCATCCAAAAAAGCATGTATGTAAGGAACGTTCCAATAGCAAGAGCACTTTTTTCTTAGACCTAAAATTCATATATTTTCAAGATCACATATCTAGGATAAAACAGTCCTTATACTTCAAGGAGAAAAAGGTATTCAAAGACTAGTAAGATGGGTGACTAATTTTACCCAGGAACTTGCAAAAACACATTATTTTCCTTGTTTAAATTTTAATTTGTTGTGTAACACATTTTAATGAAATGTGCCTTGTGAAATCCTGGGATATATATTATATTAGTTACATCGCAAAGCTCTATAAAGGCTATCTGCATGGCCCAAGAGGTCCTAGCATCCAGTTAGCCGACAGTTAGCAACTAAAATTGGTGTTGTGTGCCTTACATGCTCAAATCTATAAAATAAGAAGAAACTTACCAATTACTCCTACTCTGTTCTGTGGAATTATAGCAGATGGATTATAATGATCATTCCATGATAAACATCTAAATTTGGTTACTACCTTCTGTGCTTTCTTGGTTCATACTTTCATTGATTTTTTTTTTTTTTTTGCTTTATAAACACACAAAATTTTCTTTTTTGTAGCAATGACAAATTTACAACTGCACTGAATGTCGCATAGTTATTACTTGTTAAGGAATCTCTCTAAAATGGTAGAGAAAATAAACAAAGGAAAGAATGGTATTGGAAAGGGAAAAAATAAAACTTGAAAAGAAATAAAACTGAGGACTATTTGGGGACAAAAATCTTAGGAGAGAGGGGAGTGAGATCCTTAATTAGATTCAGGTTCTGTTCTAGCTTTCCTCACTTGTTAATCTTTACAAAGGCATTTATTGGTAGTGAGAAAGAAAAAAGTATTGAATAAGAAAATATCTAGGTTTATAAAACTGATAACTTCATAAAGGCATCATTGAACACTCACTTAATATTATGTATGTGTGCAAATTTGAGGAATACCAGTGTACATTGTTGCAGCAGTGATCAAACAATGATTCTAAAAATAGAATCTGATTTTTTCTTTTACGAGTCCATAATATTTACTTAAAAAATTAAAATTCAGAAGTTCACTATATCTAATCATTCCAAGTTCAAAATCAGCAGAGCTTGTTAATGCAGTTCAATTTATTCTCCAGTGGGAACAACGTTAAAGATCATAGATGTGATAGTATTTACATAATTAAAATAATATAATCAAATATTGGAGACATGTGACATTATACACAATGTTTTTCAGGCCTGAAAATTTACCTGTAAGCAATTTTTCAAGGAATAATTTGCAGGTAAAAGAAAATATTGTGTACAAAGCAAAATATGCTTGTGTTTAAATTACATGATCCTACATGCTAAACGTAAAAAAGAAATATCATATCTAGAATTAGAATTTGTCTTGTTTATTTAGGCAGATGTATTTTACCTTAATAAAGATATTCAAAATATTAGATTGTTTTAAATAATCATTGAAATATGTGCTGAAAATATTCCTTAATTGATTAGAACTTCACAGCATTTATATTTTGGAGATATCATCTTTTAGCTTGTTTAAAATTACTAGGGCTCACAAGACTGCTGGAGAGATTTTAATTGAAAATTCATGCATTTATCTTTCATGATACTATGATGATTATTCATGTCATATTTCATTAAAGAGATGTCCCAGGAATGGATTCCTCTTTTTTAAAAATATTAAATATCACAAACTTTTCTAAACTAAAAGCAATTAAAATATCCTTTTGAAGTTGTACATATACTTTTTATAATAATTAAAATATTAAAAATGAACATAAATTTGAATTTTTCATAGTCGTTTAAATATTACAAAGCATGCTCATAATTTCTAGTGCTGATTTGGTTCTACAGCCTGGAATATTAATGTCCCATTTGTGCAGGTTAAACCCAGCCAAACTTCTGGAGACTTGTTGACTGAGTTTTATAATGTCTGCCATCCTTTGAAATTACACTCTTACTTCTGAAAATATGACCAGGATTGATAAGCAAGAACATTTCAGAAGTATAAAGAAGAGCACTTATCCCCTAAATATGTGTATATAGGTATAATCTTCTATATACATATTTGTCTCTCATCATATAACCCTGATAATATTGAGTGAAATATTAGATCAACAAAAAACATATAGAATAACTTTCCCTTGTCTGCGACTAAAACTGTATATTTACACAAAATTTTATAGCTTGTATGAATTGCCACAAAAAATTCAAACATGCTTAAATGTAGAAAATAAGAAATTTTACTTCCTTACAATTTCATATATATATTTATATACACACACACAGGATATATGGGCATGTATATATGCACAGTATTGCACTGAGAAGTAAAATATTTTAATAGAAATTATTTACAACTTTGAAAGAATGAAATAAATTAAGGCATGTCATTGGTTAGGATGGTTTTGATTTTAAGTAATAAAATAATGAATTACACAGAAAAAGTCAGTTTTATTAAACTGTGAACTCATAATGTGAAGGATTGTTCAATAAAATATGCAGTTCTAGGTAATTAGCTTTTTACTCATATTTACACTATGCTTATAAAATCTCAAGCCTTACAATTTTATGGGACAACACCCCCGACAGAATAGTGAGCACCTTAAAGTGAGGGTGCTATGGCTTCTATCTAGATATTCCCCAAGAGCACTCATAGGTGGGACTGTTGGAAGAGGATTTGACCATAGAGTGTGCTAGAACTGCCTTGCTCTTAGGAGGGTGGGGTTCTGGTCAAGGGAAGTAGCTCAGTGGGTGCATAACCTAGAAGGGCATCTCTCTACATGGTTCCTTCCTTCTCTGTCTCTTCCTGAAAGCCATGATGTAAGCACCTTTTCCTCTGCCATGCCCTTCCGCTATGTTGCTTCTTTGGAGGGAGCTGATTGTGGACTGAAACCCAAGCCAAAATAAACCTCTCCACTTTCAAGTTGTGCGTACAGATTATTGTGTCACAATGACAAGAAAGTGACTAAACTTGGTGCAAGAACACTGAGGGTTATAAAACAAGGATGCTAAATATCCTGTCCTGTAGGGTTGTTTAACTGAAATGCTCCCCACGAGGCTCATTGCATTTTAGGTCTGGTTGCCAGCTAATGGGCTTGTGGAATTGACTGGGTCATGAGAGCTCTAAACTTATCAGTGGATGTGCAAGTAAGCTTCCTGGGAGGTGGGACTGATGTGGATGTGGCCTGTCACTAGAAGGACGGCTTTAAAAGGAATATTTTGTCCAGTGCCTCTTGATAGTTCTCTGCTCTTTCACCCTCTCTACTCCCTTGAGGTGGGAGCATTGTATCCACCATGCCCTTGCACCGTGATGCCCTGTCTCATCCTGGGTCCTGAAGCAACAGGGCCAAGTGACCATGGACTAAACCTCTGATATCATGATTCAAATAAACCTTTCCTCATTGAAGTTATTAATTTTTGTGTGTATATTCAGATGACAAAGTAAAAGCTGTCTAACACATTCTGCAGTGCAGGGATAACCATCCCCATTAAAGAATGGCCATACATAATGAAAGACTCTCTAATATAACAAGAGTTTTAATGATCTGAATAATATATAAGTGTCATGTGAATTTGCTTGGTTTAATATACCATGAATTTTTCAGGGACACAACTATTCGTTGGTAGAATTTTTCACTTGGACTTTTGCAAAAGATAAATTTCCAAAAACACTGTCAGGATTTTACGTGGAAAAAGCACAACATACTCAAACTAAGACCACTTATTTCCAAAGAATTATATTTAATGAAGGTAGGGAAGAAGAGTAGAAGAATCCCATGAACTTTTATAACTCTAGGTTGATAGCAGCAGAAGCAGCTGTGGGAACAAACCACCTTGGTCATATAAGCATTTTCTTATGAGAAGCACACCAAGACTATTCAGCAAGGATTGATCTTGTGAAACTACCCCTCATCTCATTTCTTCCTTCTCTTGAACCTTAAATACAGCCAGAAGCCAAACAGGAAAACCTACCATATAGTCATACAGTTCATTTGACCCACTCAAACAAATGCAGGTAAAGGCTGAAGTATAACCAGGAACAAAAAGAAGTTGTCTATGACATTTGCCCCTCCAGATCAGTTATGTCAACAATGGGTGGCAGTTTGGCCATTTGAGTAGGTAATGAAACTCAAAACACATCACTATATTTGCAGCTCTGTATCTTTAATCATGTGAAATAGGGTGCAGATTTAAAACATTTGTTAATAAGCATGTAAATGCTTTGGTATAAATGTATGACTTTTGACAATAAACTGTTTGAATTATTTTTATTTGCATGGTGACATTATGTTGCTTTTTAATAAATTGAACACGTATGTTTCACTAGCATTTTAGAATAGTGAAAGGGCTACTCATGAATGTGTTCTAAAGCCGAGGCATTCTGTGAGAGCTGAAAGCTACTGATTTGGCTCATCACCATTCTTCCTGGGCTCCACTAAAGCACACAGATTCCAATTATTTCTATGAAATGAGAGATCTACTAATCAGAGAAATAGAGAATGGCTGGAAGTGAAAAGGGTGTTTTCTATGGCTTGTAAAAACTTGCACTAACTCATTAATTAATGACTCAGAATGTTAAAGCCCCCATAACATGTTAGACATTTAAGTTCCTTAAAACAAAAAATATAGCCCCTAATTTCAAGATTGACTTTTTTTGATAAGGTAAGATATTAGTTCTGTTGAAGAACATTAAAAACAGAGAATATAAGAAATTTGTCTCTTTAACAGAGTCTACAGTATGGTCCTTCTGTATTTCCCATTAAGGTCACATTCATAAAATTTAATAACTGAGCAGATAGTATCCAAGAGGATCACTTGTGTTTTAGTTTTTGCCAAAAACATGCATTTTTCAATCAATCACAACCATCCTTTCCTTGGAAGTGGTTAAAGGTTAAATTAGTATAGAGACAAGGAAAACAAATTGCAAAATAATGACTCTAGCCTGAAAATATCAGTATTGTCATATCTAAAGTTTACCTTTATCGAACTATTGATGTCAAGATAGTAAACTTGAAAAAATGCCTCCTAGTAAATTTCTGCTCCCAGCCACTTTATTGTAAGTGCTCTCAAAACATTTAATGGATCTTCCTGAAATTGTGCTCAGGATCAATTTAAGGCTCATTGATACAGCAGTTCTGGAACCCACCACGTCCTTATTAAACCTTGGATACCTGCCTAATTTCAGGGCTCTGGCATCTCCAACTCTCTCCTTATCTCAAAATCGCTAAAGGTATTTCAATGGCAATCTTAGAAGAATGGAGTGCATTTATGTCACATGTGATCTTATTTATAGCAATACAAATCTAGCACTCTCTCCTCACTGCACACTTACAATTACAGATTTCAAGTCAACTTCCATGGGTTTATTCTTAGTATGAGAGTTCTCTTCTATACATTTTAAGTTTTTAAAAAAATTCTATTTAGTGTCTGAATTCCATTGAAATCTCTTACTTTTTTGTGTTTATTACCCAATTTCATGATATATCAAAGGCAAAAAAAGTCTAAATTTCTTATTAATTTCTAATTAATTTGTAAATGGTAATATGTTTTCTCCTAATTTGGCAAAGATCCTGGTTTCTGAAAAAACAAAGTTAAACATTGCACAAAATTAAGCATTCATGATTGGAAATTTTAAGATGTTGAAACTTAAAAAGGTGGTATTAATTGAGTATATTAAATTTTTATTACAGTGCAGATATGTGAACATTGTAGTGGTTAAAATAACTATTGATTACTCCTATATATTACCTTTGTGCTATTCAATGGAAATTAGTTGTCCTGATGCTTGGATTCAGAAAGCAAGAACACTTAATGTGTTTTGATGCCACTAATGAAACTTTGGTAATTATTCAGGGAATTTTAATGTATTTAAGCTCTTTTGAGAGTACAGAGCATGAGGAAAAGAACATATGGAAAGTTCAATTAATTTTTTTGCTTTGGCACTTGAATTAAATTGAACACACCCTTATAAACTCTCCCTTTGAAGATCATATTATAAATGTCCATTCAACTTTCTAGCTATCTATACAGAACTACTTCCATAGATAGAGGCCTCACCAGGCCCTATTCTGCATGATACTGTTTGGCTAGGGTATTTTCTAAAGATGTGTCACAAGCAATGTTGTTTTAGGTTAAGATTATTGAGTGTGCCTTGAAAAATTCCATCTGTGTGTGTCGTTTATAAAGCTACACTACAAATTCACAAATCCAGCATTCACAGATTGTAGATTTTGGCAAAAAACATTAATGAATTGAGTTAAAATTAAAAGGAACTTTAAAATTTGTTTTCTCTTGTACATACAGTCATGAAATTGTACTGCTTGCTACCCTTTGGGAGCAAATTCATATGAATCACAAGCCCAGTTCTAAAGATAGATGTTTATTACTCTGCTACAAATTCTATCTTCCATTAAGCTTTAAAGATGTGACACACTTGAGACATTACTATGTAGATGACACAAACAAAAAGCCTCCAAATAACCTTTTTTTGAGATTTGCAATGCCATGATTATGAAACAGTAAGTGCTGGAAGCAAATAAAGGAAAGCACAGTATATGTGTCGAAGTCATTACAACACAGATCTTGCAGTTATGAAAGCATATAATAAACAGCATGCTTGTTCTAGATACCAATTAAATCAGAACCACCATATAGGGAATAAGAGTGTATATTAAACCATTGCACCAACAACAGCAGAACAATATTTTTGCATGACAAAATGTAAAGTTTACAAAGGAAAGGAAGATTCAAGATGCCTGTAAGAACCTTTCCACCAAATGTAATACAGGCATTCATGACTAAAGAGGCCAAAAATTTGTCTGACTTAGAAACTGGAAAAGCAAAACATTGAAAAAGTGAAATTAATATTATTATTAGACAAATAAATACATGTATTAGTATTATGTTCATAATATATTGGAAACACTAATAAGCATTAATGACAGTTTTTCCTTGAACCAAAACTCAGGTTAACATCAGCTATGCATAACATCGATGAGCTATTAATAAAATGCTGACAAATTATTGGGAAAATAAGAGCTGAATATCTTCCATGTTTTACATGTGTATTTCCCACAAGCCTCACAGTTCATCTATGAGACATTCGCTGCCTTTATCATTGCACTGAGAAGGGAACCAAGTGATATAGAGAATAAGGTACAGTTTCACCAATACAATTAGTGGCATAGCTGAAACGATGTCAGGGACTTATAAACTAGAGCAGAAGTAAAATGATAGTTGATAGCGTGGGTTAAATACCCTGAATTCACAATGTCGCTCATCTCCTTAGATGCTGAATGACCTTGGAGAAATCCCCTTAATTCTGTGTTTTAATTTTATATCACCTCAGCTCACATGAGCTGGTGAGCACTACATGTGTTTATTTTTGCAGGAAGCTTAGTACCCGACTCTTGCTAAATATTATCTATCTTCTAGCATTTTCTTCACCCTGAGCAGTTCATGGCCAGATAGAAATCAATGTCAATATAGATAAATGCTCATAAGACAACAGGAGGAAATACAAAACCGTATAAACAGCTCCATTTTACTGGAAAGGTATTTGAAAGCTGTGTTAAATTGAGAGGAGGAAGGAAAAATCCCCGAGGACCTTAGTGAATCAGTGACTGGAAACTGATGAGTCTTGTCTGGAATAGTTTCTTGGAGACTCTGAGACTTAAAAAGTTTTGACAAAGGGAAGATGATTGAAAAGTATTAGGGAAGAAACATTTTCTGAAGTCAGCAGAGTCAGGAGAGACAAATATAGTAAGGGTAAATGGTATTAAGTAATAATGTCTATAAAGTGCTTTCTCAGGTATTATAAATGTAGAGTGTGGTAAATATAAATTATCATTACGATTATGACACCATTCTTGCCATATAACTACAATGAACCTGCAGTCATGGGTATCACAGATGCCTGTCCCCAACTAAACATATACATGCAGACACTGTCTAAAGTTGCCCATGTGATTTTTTTCCATCTTTGCAGCAAAATACACACTACATAAAATTTACTATCTTAACCATTTTTAAGTGTGCAGTTCAGTGTTGTTACATATATTCATAATGTACCGCTATTACAATCAACCATGACCATTAAATTTTTTATCTTATAAAACTGAACCCCTATAACCATTAAAAAATACTGTCTCATTCTCCCCTCCCCACAATTACTATTCTGCTTTTTATTTCTAGGACTTTAGACCAAGTATATTGAACCTATAGAGCCAAATGCAAACTTTAAAGTATTAAAATACAAACTGAAGGTTAAATATTTCATGGTTTCTCTTACACAAGGATCCCAATGTAGAAATAAATTGAGGAGATAAAAAGAGAGATGATAGGAAAGAGTGAGATAGATTCTGCAGAGAAGTGAAGGGGATCTAGCGAAAAGGTCTGAAAGGCAAAGTGGAGGAGAGGAAGTAAAACTTGTCAAGATATGATAGGTTTATGTACCAAGTCCCCCAACAAATATAATTAGTATGTATTGCAAACGCATGCTAGTAATGCAAGGGCACCTTGAACAATGAATAATGTTGGAAATGATGTTGATGAATATAGTCATTGTAGAAAGCTTTATGGAGGTTCCTCCAAAATTAGAAATGAAGCTGCAAAATGCTCCAGTAATCTCACTACTGGGCCCTGTATATCCAGATGCCACGAAGTCAGGAAGTGTGAAAGACCTCTGCATTCTTATGTTTATTGCAGCATTATTCACAACTCCCAGCAACGGGAAACATCCTGTCAATTAGCTGGTAAATTCCCAATAAAATATGCAGTACAAGTATGCAATAGACTACTACTCAACTATCTAAAACATTGCCACCTGAATGAAATGGGATATCATTATGTAATAAAATAAACCAAGCAGAGGACAAGTGCTACATGATCTCAGGATATATGGAATCTGAAACATCGACCTCATAAAAGTTCACACTAGATCGTGATTACCAGAAAGTTGGTATAATGTGGGGAAAGAAGGAATGGGAAGTAAGTGACCAATGGTTACTAAATTGTAGTTAGATAAGAAATTCTTATTTGCATGATAATGATAAAAATGATGTTTTGAAGAACTAGAAAAAATAGTATTGAATGTTTCCACCATAAGAAATGATAAATACTTGAGGAGATAAATATTTAATATAATTAAATATTAAACAATGCATATAAAAATATCACACGATGCTGCATAAACTCACGTAATTATTATTTTTATGTATGAGTTAAAAATACCTAAAATATGTAAGTTCATAGATTAAAAATAGTGATGAAGTATTGTAGGAAATCTAGGCTACCTTGTCTTTGCTGAGCCTGACTCTTAACACATTGAATGTGCATATGCCTCTTCAACAGTTACATATCCATTGATTTACTAAGCTGTATATTTCACTGCTGAGGCTATTAAGCGAATAACAAGAATCGTTGGAATACTTATAACTTGGTTTGTCCCTTTGAGTGATGTAATCTAGAGTTGTATTCCACAATGGTCTTACTTGATATTGACCTCAAACTTTGATAGAGTTGCTATTAGCTTGCTAATTCCTGGATTATTAATGTACTGAAAACTGATTTTGTGAATGCCACAATGAGAATAGACCTCTTGGTGAATATACTTAGAGGTCTTGTAACCTTACACAGCTTAAACAGGTTTGCTATTTGGTCTTGGTATGAACAAGAAAATATGGATATTCAATGCCCTGTAGGACTGCGGTTACTCCCTGAGAGACTAATAGAGAAATCAGCGCAGTGAAATTTGCTTATGCATGGCTCATTTCCCTTTAGCAATTTTAGGAAGCTCAACTACAACCATACATCTTTTGATATGTGAATTACTGCTGAGGGAGAGAAACAAACTCTGAGTACAAGCATCAAATATTTTACAACGCTTCCTCGACCTGGGCCTGTCCCAAAGCTTTTACACAAACTTGCTTTATAAGCAATTATTGTCCTTTGGCACATTCACTATACAATTTACACACTATCACACTTTGCAACTGGAAGTTTTACATTTACTGTAAAGTTTGCTTTTAGTGTTTTATAAAACTGAATAAAAATGTCTTCTTTTAAACTTACACTCTCCTACAAAACCTTTTATTAAGTTATTTTTATTCCACAATAAGCCAGTTAGAAAATTACTTCAAATGTAATTTAGCTAGCTCTCTATAAATAGGCTAATTATTTGTACATCACTGTTTTCTTGGTGGCCAAAAGTCTCAAAGGCCTGGAGAATGTAGCTTCTCCTCCACAGGGTTGTGAATATAGAATCACAAAATTTATTCATTAAGGTTAAAAAAGAACTATGGTGACCTGGATTTTCACTTTTAGGGTCCAATTAATTTTGTTACTTCATATTTTGTCCTGATAAGCACTCACTTTATAAATTTGTAAGGATCAAATTCAAAACTTCCTGAAAATTAAACTGTAAATATTTTGTAATTAAACTGTAAATATTTAGTTTTTTGGCAGTTACTCATTGGAACTGTGCTTTTGACAATTAAATACCCCAAGAAAATCTATAGGGGATATTTTTAGGAAGTCAATGTACCATTAAAAACCAAATATTGATTTTACCATAAATATAATCACCTTCAGTGCTTCAATAAATAGCTTTTATTAGTTTTTCTTTTGTATGATTTACATAAACACATGATCTATCTTCTATAGTACTTTCCATAAAAGGTATCCGGCAAAGTAGTATTTTGAAATTACCGCAATTTGCTGATTATCTTATACAAAGTTTTTACTTAAGAACCTATTTCTGTTCATTCTTTATTTTTACATCTGTCCTCCATGCCTTGTCTCCTCTATGTGCATCAGGATCTCCTACAGCATTGCATATTTTGGGAAAACCTTCAGTGTAAGGATAGTATGTGCCAAATGCATTTTAGTGACATTTACTTTGCTCACAGATATCTTCACCTATTCACCTGCTGGACAAATCCTTACATGTCTGATATGCTATTAAGTTGTATAAACTTATAAGAATGTTTTCCAAAGCAAATTCTTTTTAAAATTAATGCCATTGATGCCATATATTTTAATTTATATTTCATAATTTTATAAACTGAAGCCATCAGTTTCCTGTTGTATAGGATTTGGGGACATAGTCATGTGACACACAATGTTTCAGTCAGTGTGGACTGCACATATGATGGTAGTCATACGAAATAATAAAGAAGCCAAAGTATTCCTTTTTCATGGTGATATCATAGCCATCGTGAGATCCTAATGAATCCATTGCTTGCATGTTTGTTATGCTTCTTTTATAAATAAACCTACCACACTGCCAGCCATAAAAGTACAGCCTATACAATCTTGTACAGAACTTAATAGCAAGTACAAGCAACAAATGAATACGGTTATGGTTTATATCTAGATGTCCTCAAAAAGCCTCATCCTATCATAAGTAGGGATTTGGAAAGGTGGCTGGATCATAGTGGTTTTAGCTAACTTGACTTCTGGAGCTTGAGTCTGGTCACAAAAGGCCGATCACTTGAGGCATGGCCTGGAATGGTACATTTTCCTCCCTAGCTCTTCCTTTCACTCTTATCTTCCTGGCTGCCACAGAGACACCAGTTCTTCCTCCGCTGTGCCCAACTGCCATGCTGCCCCACCTTGGAGCCTGAAATTTGTACAAACTCTGAGCCAAAATAAACCTTTTGTCCTTTAAGTTACGTGTATCAGGTATTTTGTCCTAGTCACAAAGAAAGTAACTATGAGAACTGCAGCACCAGTTTATGTATTAATTATATTATAAATATATCACTATTTTAGAGTATACTCCTACATAGCAAAATCAGTTTACTGCAAAAAGTACTGGGTTTAGTCCTTCAGGAGGTGTTCTTGAGGAAGGGATTGTTAGCAGAGAGGGTGACCATGCTATACATCTTCCTTCTCCTGAAGACTTCAGTGCGATTATCGTGAAGTGGAGGACAAGGGTGTTGGTGATATTGACTTGTACAGGATCATGCTAATATGTATTCATACCTTAATTATTAACAATAAACTTAAAGAGTACAGACAATAGAAAATATTTACTGAATAGTAAAGTAAAAATAATTCTGTGTGCACCTTGCAATGCACTTGTAATTCATGCTGTTATTACAAGAGTCGAAAAAGAAAAAGGATTTTAGAGGTTGATGAAGTGAAAGTTACATAAACTAAAATTAATTTATTCTTGAAGGAAGAAAAAATTTTATATAGAGCTTTAGTGTAACTGGAACATAAAATGTTTACAAATCCTCCAATATTACACAACAGTGCCCTGTGCTTTCTCACTCATTCAGCTTTCACTCACTGCCTCACCCATAGGGACCCTGAATCCTTCGGTTGCATACTTAGTGCACACCCTATAAAAGAATACCACTTCTTATCTTTTCTGCATCATTTTTTCTGTACCCTTTCTGTGGAGCAGTATGTTTGGATACAAAAATGCCTGCGCAGATGTTATAGTTGCCTTCAGTGTTCATTACCGTAATAAAATGTAGCAGTGAACTGGTAGACTACACCATAGAGCTTATGTATAGATAGCCAGATGTACCCAATGGGTACAATTTCACACATATGTTCTGTTTTCTAATACCATGAAATATGTTTTTTTATATCAGTCCAATTAAGCATCGTTGGACTGGACAAAGCGAAAGGTTGCTACTGAAACATTCCTTCTTGGCACATACACCAAATTACTGTTTGAATTAACTGTATGTACTGGTAACTCTGGAGTCCTGGACTGTTCAGAAAGTATATTAAACAAAAAAGCAGAATGTTGTTCAAATTTCAAACAACACGCTAACACTAGCAGTCCTTAAAAATTAAACATTTCATTGTTTAAAACATCATACAGCCGTTGAAGTATGAAAAAAAAAGTATAATAAGCCAGTTTTAGTTTTGCAACTCAATTAACCAAGCTCCTTACTTCCTGACTTCATTAGTGCCCCTTTGCAATTAAAAAGAAAACTTTTACAGCAAACATGGATAAATAAATGCATTTGGGCAGTTATTTAGCATAGTCTTTAACCTCTCAAGAAATATTTTGAGAATTCATTAAGCTACACAGTGCTATAAGTCAGCTAATAATGACTGATAATAATGAGTTCATGGTAAAGTGTAAACCAGTGATAGCATGATGAGGAATTTTTGTTAACCTAGAATAAATAATTAGCTCTAAAGGTGAAATAAAAGACAAAATCACCTTACATAATAGGGAAAAACAATTAGTATATAACTTTAGAGGTTATTGCTCTTAAGAATCAATAAAATCTATAATTAGAGAACGTAATGGAAAGGTTAAAGATGAGAATATACACAGTCTATCTACAGGAAACCTAAAGAATTTAGGTTAATGAAATGTTCATGAAAGTCATATTACTTAGCAAATTCACAGGAATCTAACTTTTATTTTATACTTGCCATGGTAAATGCATAGGGTTTCATGAACACAAATGATCTGGATTATCACACAGTGCCTACCTTATTTGGTCTTTTATCCATCTTCTCCATAGTGATCCGTTTGTTATTGAGTATTACATATTAGGGGCTGGGATTTAGCTCAGCGGCAAAGTACCTGCCTAGCAAGCGCAAGGTCATGAGTTTGATTACTGGTACTGGAAAAACAAAACAAAAAAAACGAACAAACAAAAAAAGAGTATTACATATTTATGGAAATTCCTTCTAAGGCAGAAATTTTATTTAATGATGTGGCTTTCAAGTTATTGGAAACCAGTAAAATTTTTCCAATGTTTTTAGAAATAAGAATTGAATTTTCAAAGTTTCACTAATAAAATGTTTGCTACAAGATGACCATTAACATTTCCTTAGTTTCCTTCTTGTTATTATTTCTGCTTAATATCAACCATAAAAGTTTCTTTCATTCAAAAGTGAGAATTTTGTTCATAAAAATTCAGTGTAAGCTGGATAACAAATTCAGCACCAAAGTGTATATGAGAGATTTTTATATTACACAGCTAGCAGGACCAAAAACATAAGAGGTTTTACATTTTTAAAATAAACAAAACCAGAATATTGGCAAACATTACCACCATATTAAGTCCATTTCTACTCCATAAAATTAACTACTTAGAAGAAAATAATTACCATGAGACAATTTGTCAGTGAAAGTTGGGGTTTATTTTGCCACTTTGCATCAATTAAAATAATATCAAAATATAGTGTCTTTATCATTATTTTTGTTTTCATGTGTGGATATGTCTCATTAGTGTGGATAGACTTCATACATATGTCTGGTTATGAGAAATTGGGGATTTGACCTTAATTCTAGTGTTTCAGAAGAAATTAAAACAGAAAATTCTCCAACTGTAAAGTAGTTTTACAAAAGTTAATAAACAAATAGTTTCAATACAAAATGTAGTAGTAGCTTATATCCAGTTAACCTAAGTTCAAATGAAAAAAATTATGAACAAAATTTTTAAAAAAAGACATTTCATGGTATTAGAAAACAGAACATATGTGTGAAATTTGGGGTATTTGACCACTGGCAGAGTATTTAATTACTAAAAGAAAATGATTACAGTGGTTTACATTCACACCGATGCAGCTTCATACCACATGGCACTCTATATTATTGTATTACACAAGTAAATCAGCAAGTTTTCCCTGCTTAAAGATTCAAAGTACAAAGTTGTCGGCAGACACAATGGAAGAGCTCAGAATTTGAGAGATGCAGAAGGGAATCCAACACACGTGAAAACCACAAAGGAGAATGTCAGAAAGATTAAAGATCTAAAACTGCATATAAACCCCATTCAGATACATGTATAGTCTCTAAACTGCTTTGAATATGAGACTCAAATTATTCCCACAGAAAGCAACAACAGGAGCACTAGAAAAGGATAGGTATTTCAACTTCTACACCACAAACGAGTGATAGTTTGGTGTTTATATACAAAAATATAAATAATATTAGAGAAGAGTCACTTTAAAGAAAAATAACAGGATCCAGCAAGCATCTCTACAAATTACCCTCCATATAGTCTAGTATATTATATGAGATGCCTATATGCAAAAAAAAATAAAAGCATGACGCATAAAGCGAAAGCATATGTATAATCTTGAGGTTCCTGCAGGTTGGAATTAGAAGCCAAAAAGTGAATATTAAGTGTTATAAACAAGCTCAAGGATTAAAGGAGTAGATGGTCAAGAGGATGAAAATATGGGGAATCTCAGCACAAAAATAAAAATGTGAAAGAAATAATAAAACTAAATCTCAAACTGAGGAACTCCATCTCTGACATGAAGTTGTCATTTATTGAGCTTAGCAATAGATTAGTGATAACAGAACAAGATATCCAATTGAAACTAAATGATGCTGAATATTCCGACAGAAAGAATAGAAAGGGGAAAAAAATTAGAGCAATTGTGTAAATGGAATCTCAGAAAGAATAGAAAAAAGGAAGTAAGTTGAAAAAAATGAAAATGTATAAGACAGAAGTTTCCCAAATTGGACAGAAAATATGAAATTTCCAGATTCAAGAAAATCAAAGAACTCTATACAGAATAAAAATGAAGAAAACAAATGTAGGTATATCATAGTCAAACCCCAAGGAAAAGGAAATAAATTGGAGAGAATGGTTGAAGGACAGGTGAAAAAAAATTACATAAATAAAAACAAAAATAAAAATGACAGTTCATTTCAAAGGACTTCCATCAGAAAGGAGAGATTATAGAATCAATGGAAAAAAATGCTCTAAAATTCAAAGAAAGAATACCCATCCAACTCTAAGTTCTAGAACTAGGGGAAGTATTTCTTGCCAAAATATAGATTTACTCAGTTAAAGAAGAAAAATTAACATTAGCAGACCTAATTACAAAAGGAAAATAAAAGAAAAATAAAGAGGAAATTTTGATCTATAGTGAACAAAGAGAAGTGCCGCCTAAAAAAATATATGAGTGGGCGCACATGAAATATTGAGTTGTTTTTTTTTTTTCTTAGAGTAACAAATGACTGATGGCTTAGTGAAAATTTGGAAGTGTACCAGGTGACTGATAGTATGTGTACGGTAAAAAATATAGGTAATATCTAAAAAGGGAGGATAACTGGAGCAGTTTTGCCTCTATGGTACTCTGTTATATGAAATATTTACTATTAACTTTAAGTGGACTGTGATAACCTAAGGATTCTTATAATCCCTAGAGAACTTCATTCTGCATTCTGTGAAAAGAGCCTGTTAAAATGACAATAAAGCAATTAAATTGGCATACTGAAAATCATTCAATTAACATAAAAAGTGATAGCAAAAAGAGGAAGGAAATACGACAGAATTAATATAATATAAAGAATAAAACAGTAGAATTTCATTAAACCACATCAATGATCACTTTAAATAGAAATGAAATACACTTTCCAAAAAAAAAGACTGTCAGATGACAAATACAATAACTATTGCTAATTTCCTGTTACCTTTCTGAAACTCTGTATTGCTTCTATTGTTTAGGTGTTGTTTTGTTTATATCTGTTTGTTAATGTGTTTTTGTTCTTTATCTTTGAAAGTAAAAGAAGAAAAATGCATAGAAGAAGTGTATATCAAATATTAGGCACAGATGAGTTAAAATTATTTTTAAAATATACCATTCATACCGCCTTGAGTATGACACCTCATGTGATATGTAAAAACAAGAAAAATTATACCACAAAACAAGAAATATTATAATAAATGGAGATATTTCATGATGATAAAAGTATAAATTGATTTGGATATATCATGTTAAATTGCTCATTAATAAAATGACCGGAAAAATGATGCTAATTTATGAAATAATGAGGAAAAGTAGAATAAACAGATTTTGACATTTAATCTAAACAGTACTTATAAAAACTACAAAATACATATTGCTTTATATTACTCATTAAATATTTACCAAAACATGACATAACAAGGCCACAAAATATGTTCCAATGAAGTTTCAAACTCTAAAATCTTAGAAAAGTTTGTACTAAGAAACCCAAATGCTAAATTCTATACTTAAATAACAGATTTCTCACCATACAAGAAATGAGTTGTGAGTAAAACTAAGCTATCCAGAAAAGTCTTTAATCTTGTAAGATTGAACTTCACATCTTTAAATTGCCTATAGCTCAAAGGGAAAATCACAGGAAACATTTTAACTGGAATAAAAATAAAGCCACAGAATAGCAAAATGGGTGGGTTAAAATCAGGGGGAATGTGGAGTAAAATTTTTGTATGAACAATTTTTTAAAAAAGGAAAGAATAACTGAACTAATTTTAAACCTTATAAGTCTAAAACTAGAGCAAATTACATAAAAGAAAGAAAAAATATTACAAAGATTAGAAATCAGTAAAGTAGAAGACAGACACAGGGCTAAATACTCATATTGCGGAAAGTTAATCTTGAGAGAGGAAAGAAAACACAAGTTATAAGTATCAGGAATAAAGAGATTATGTTTTTATAGGAAAAATAAACACTAATGAAATTCAGCACTATTATAAATAATTTAATAACAAATTTCGTAGTAGTTGAAGTTGTCAAATTCCTTCCAAAAAGTTGCTGAAAATCCAAAAAAGATCACAAGATTAAATGGAACACCTGAAGTATACTACATTATTTTAATTACAGAAGTTCAATTAGTTAGCAAGAACCTTATGTAAAAACTACATGAGATAAACAGTTGAATGAATAAATTCAAGATGTAGATGGTTTCCTTGAGGAAGTCCTCTGAACATTTGACAAATCATACAGGAGCGATGATCCAGGAAGAATAGGACATGAAGTGGATTCCAGGGATTCAGAGGGCTGATCCAGTTTTGCTAACTCATTCAGGAACCAATGCAGCTGTCCTACTCTGTGTGGGGACTGGGGCCATATTGCTTTTGGAGCTGGTGTGGGCAGTGCAGACCTGGAATGCTGAGAATTCTCAGCCTCTGCCAGACTTCAGCGCTACCTCAACAGAGAATACCCAAAACATACCCTTCCACCGTGAAAGTGAAAGTTCCAGCAGAACAGTGAAACCATCAACTTCAGTTTCTAATGTCTGAAGTGATAACACATTGGTCACTGTGAAACTCAAAATGGCAACACCAGAAGTCTCCACAAACATGACGTCAGCACCTCAAAATCTACATTCAACGAATGAAGTATTTCACAAAACAACCCAGATGTGAACATTCATGATGACCTCAGCCACAGTAGTTAGTGGCATCTGTTTCATCATCACAAGTAATCGTAGCAACCATTCACTCTAAAGAAAATAAAGGACCAAAATTTGATACTGTCAGCTTTGTTAGTGTTAACGTATTAACACTGGGAGTTTTGGCTGCAGTATATATTCAATAAGAAGCATTTGGTAAAGAACTACAGATAAGTGTGATACCATCATTTAAAAAATCCAAAGATCAAGGAAAAAAAACAATCAAAGCAGCTTTACTAGTATGACTTATTCCTAGTTTAACACAATATTCTCTCTTGAAAATAGTACAAGAAGCCTATGCATATAATGTGTTACATAAACATGTAAAAATTCATCATGATTACTAAAAGAGCTTGGGTTGGGTTTTTAATTATGTGAAGCTAACAGACAATTTTTGAATGATTATATTTACATTTAGCAAATACATTATAAGACAAATATAAGACAAATCATATCTCATTTTTTATGGCATTAGTCACAAAGTTTTTCTGCTATGTGCCATAGCTGAAAAACATCACTGAAAACAGGAAACCATCTGGAAACACAAGCAGTTTGTCACAGGACTGAGGATTCTAAGTGCCTTTGTTACTCAAACAAAAGCTTCAGTGATTTTCAGATTTGGGTACATCCTAATTGCTAATGTCATACAACGGAAATTATAAAATTGAGTAAACCAGATCTGAAGCATAATTTATAACAGCACCAAGATTTCATATTTTAAACACACTAGTTGGTCTGGAAGCAAAGTATATATAGAAAATATCTTCAAATAAAACTAAATAGTACCTGTGTTAGTGCTGTTAATGATCTATTGGACCACTGGGTAATATGTATTTTATTAATGACTTATGAATTTATAAAATTAGTTGACATAACTTTCTTCTTAATCTGTAATTTAGGTAAACTACAATGTTTAGCAAGATAACATTATATAGATTTAGTTGTAAAGCTAGCATTATAGGAAAAAACTCCTAGAAGGTAGATTACTTACAGCAGTGAGAATACTGTTAACACTGGAAATAGTATATATTTTGTATTCACTTGCTAATTTTACATTTTATATGTAGTGAATCCTTTTAAAATTGTAGACTTGCTCTCAATATCTCAAAAAATTAAATGGAGAATAAACATAATTACCTTTTTAAAGTACTTTATATGATTTCCAAAACAGCATGTAAATCTCTATAAACTCTATATAGTCAAAACTATAGATTAAAACTAATTTATTAAGCCAAAGATTGAAGGATTTGTTTCAGGCTACTCAAACTCACAAGATGAAAATATTGCATTTTTATGCACTGCCAGAGATTAATGGGGAATAAAATTTTAATATACAAAAAAAACAAGCAAGCAAATCATAGCAAACAATGGCTTTGCAGTGGATTCCTAGGGAGATTTAAGAGAGGAAATGGTAAGACAGGAAACTTCTTGCTCTGCTATTTGGTACCTTCCAAGACCACTCCTCGTAGTGCACTACTGAAGATAAGGTACTATCAGATGCCTTATGGTGAAAGAGAGAAAAAGCACAGAATTTTATAGACATCAGCATTAGCCAATGTGTTTTCAATTCTACAGTTTATATTCCAGGAGCCAAACTTGGGGTCAAGCTTTAATAAAAGAGGCATTTAGAATCTAAAATATAAGAAAACATATCAGTCTGAGAAGAGCAACATAAATCACAGCAATTTCTAAAATTCCTATAATAAGATAAGATGTCCTAATGACCATGCACCTATATTTAATAGATATAAAATGTAACTTTTTCCATTAGTTTTGATTTGTAGAAAATGCGAGATACTAAGAATTCTGATATAAAGGGGTCATTTCTCCTTGCTGTGTATGATGTCCAATTTGATAAGGTTGATGGAAACTATTTAAAATGTAGATATTATTTGATTTATGTAACATAGACACAGAAAATATTATGAAACATATATGTTTAGATTAGTTTGAGAAGAAATGCAAGCTGATAGGTGAGTTCCATGTTACTAACTTGGGCCTAAGATGCCATACAACTACTACTTTTATTTCTTTGCAACATATATTTAAGAAATACTTTTACAGTAATGAGGTGATTTATATTCAGCTTATTTGTTCTCCTACATTGTTGGTATTTCAGTACTTTCATCACCACTTTGAGCACTAGCTAAAAGTTCTTCTTGAGTATTTGTTTTCTTTGACACATGGCAGAAAGAAAACTGCTTTCCAAGCACTGTCATTACCGCCTTGAAAGTCTCCTCTGCTTTGGGTCAGAAATAATATATCCCTATCTATAGCACAACTTCTTACTTACAAATACAAGTGTCTGTAAGATAGTCTTTTGTTACCTGCAAAAATTGAGAAAAGTGTTGACACAAAACTTTGTATTATTTTGCAACATGCTTTCCCAGCAAAAATTTATCTTCCTAATTATGTTTATTTAAGCAAATGTTCAATTTTGCTTGCATTCTTGAGAATGCATTTACTTAAAGATAACAACCCAAATGTATTTCTAAATACTAGGTAGCAGCCAATCTGTGATCTTAAAATGTCTTTGTAAAATTCATAAAATTAATAACTCAAATATAGATAAATAAGAATTACCAGTACAATATAGTAATAATCTTGTATTTTCAGAAAGATTAAGCAAACACCTATTATATTTTCCCATTCTTATAATGACCAACTTTTGCTATTGAGATTAAATTTAGAATAAAAGTTTTTCTACATGTAAGGGAAAAAAGGGATATAAAATAATAAACAATTTAAACTTTCAGAAATAAGAGAACAGTTCCAAACTTGTTTTGTGACACTAGTTATCCTGATATCAAAACCATGCAAATCCCAATAATGCAAAAATTGATTTTTAGTTTAAAAAGTTATCACCATTCTCTTTTCTGCTTTTGTAAGGTTGCATATTTTGCATGCCTCACATACGTGGAAAAGATGGTAATTATGCTCCTGTGACTAGCTTGTTTCCTTTAGTACAGTGACCTCCAAGTTCATCCATATTGTGGTATATTGTGCCCAGCTTCCATCTTTTTTAAAACTGAAAATTACACTACTGAATATGTCTTATATTTATGTATTCATCTGCCAAAGAATGTTTAGCTTGTTCACACATGTTTGCTATTATCAATAGTGCTGCAATGAATTTGTGTGTAACTATTTCTTTAAAAGCATGCTTTCAACTCTTAAATAAAAAAACAAATGTGAGATTGCAGACATAATTGGATTTTTAATAGTTTGAGGAACTGCCATCCTGTTTTCTATAGCCACTGGACCATCTTAAAATTTTACAATCTCATACACAATATTCAAATATTATATTTTCTCCGTGTCCTCCCCCTCCAAAACTTATCTTGCTAATATATATGACTACATATACGTATATGTGTGTACATTCATATACATATATATGTTTATGTATATGCACATACACATATGTATATACCTACATATAGATGTGTGCACATATGTATATGTGGCATGTACATACACATATATGTACATACATACACTTACACAAACACATGATATTGTGACATATGTGAGGAGGTCTATTTTCGTGGTTTTGATTTGCATTTTTTGACAACTAGTGATGCTGAGCATCTTTTCATATACCTCTATACATTTATTTCCTTATTCAGAGAATTGTCTATTCAAATCTGTCGTCCACTTTTTAATCACATTATTACTTTTCACCATTTAATTGTAGGAGTTCCTCCTAGAATTTGGATGCTTACCTTTTTTGGAGAGTGGGCTATGGAGGGTTAAGTTGCCAACCATGCAGGGACCTCTGGCCCTGTTGGGAAGGCTCACATTCACAGTGCTCTGAAGACAAGGGAACACCACAGCTGAGGCAGCAGAGGACACAGACTGCTGACATTCCCTATTGCAGAGCTGTCCACCTTAGAGATCAGATAGTTCCCTTCACTAGCATGAACTACTGCCTTTGTTCTTTTTGCACGCTTTCATGCCCTGCACTTCCTGTACCCGCCAAATGTGTGGAGACCCAATAAATATGGGTGATCCAAAAAGTGGTTGTCTTAGCTCCCAGAGAGTTTTGACCTTCCTGGACCCCACACACCATAATTACATTTGTGTTTATTTAGACCTTTTCCATAAAATTGAGAGACTGATCAACTCCTGATAACCCTTTGTCAGATATCTAAGCAGGTTTTGTCAGAACCAGTGGTCAAGAAGCAAAGAGGAAAATCTGGTTTCCAGAAGCTGGGAAGAAGTGGGAAGGTAAAGATGCTGTAGAACGGGTATAACATTTCAGTTACATATGATAAATAAAATTAGCTCTATAGATGTGCTGTAAATATCATCCCTGTATTTAAAAATAGCGAATGGTATGGCTGCCTTTAGATAACTATACAAATTGTTACTATTTTAAAAGCAAAGCTACCCCTATACTTTACTGTATTAATAGGAAAAGAAAGCTATATGCTCAACTGAGTAGGCACACACTATGCTCTGTCTGTGGTCTGTCCCCACTGAAACCCATGTTGAGGCTTCATTTTCCAGTATTGTGGTCCTGAGGGGTTTAGGGACTGATGGATATTTTCCTTGAGAGACTGAGTTAATTTTTTTCAGGGTTGGATTAGGGCGCCCAGGAGTGGATGAGTTCCTATGAGAGATTTTGATAGGTCGACCAGGCGCCTCCTTACTCTCGTGTTCCCTCTCTGAGTAATCTCTCTATGCCTCCTTTCCTCTCTTCCTCTCTCTCACACCTCCTCCTCCTGTATTCCATCTGCTGTGCTGTGATATAACCAGATGGCAACGTCATACTGTTTGGATGTCCTAGCTACCAGAATCAGGAGCCAGACAAACCTCTTTTCTTTATATATTACCCAGTGTCAGGCATTCTGTTATAAAAACATAAAGCAAGACAGAATGGAAAAAGAACTTGGCAAAATTCAACATCCATTGCTGATTAAAAGCTGTCAGCAAACTAGGCAAAAAAAACTTCCTCAAAATCATACGCAACATCCATGACACATAAATAGCACTGTATTACATGTGAATTTAAATACTGTAGTTTAATATAAGAAAAAGGTATCAGCCTTCACTCATTCCATTCATCATGAATATTGTATGATTATTTATGGGAAAAGTGTTATCACAGAGAAACAAATCTTGGTTTTCCTCAGCAAAAACTTTGGTTTGATTGTATATGTTCTAAATATTGAATTTAATGTAGAACTAGAATATTTATTGTCACATTATTTTCTCTTTAAATCATTTATTTGGGAAATTTTCAAATCACAGATTCCCTTGCACATTTATACCTGTGTTCAAATGCAAAATATATAAACTGAACTAGGTCTTTAGCAGTGACACTCAAATTGTTAGTTTTTGTTATGAATTTGCAGTACAGTGCAGTCATCCTTTAACTTGTACCTTGTCCAATTACATTATTATATTTGATTTCTCCACATTTATTTTTCTTTGGATGTGTAAAGAGACTTAACTGTAAACTTGACCACTTCATTTCTATGTCAATATAAACTATCTATTTGTTTAACCAGTACTTACTGAGCAATTATTACAGTTTCAGTAATGTGCTAAGTCCCAAAATACCACAGCAAAGAAGAATGCATTTCACACTAAGAAAAGAAAGTGAGTTATACTCAGTAAGACACAAAAGAAAGTTGGTTCCAATAATGGGATTACATTACTCCAGAAATCTCCCAACCATTTCTGTCACGTAGGACTAAGTCTTGTTACTGCATAGGAAGAGAAGATGATCCATGCCAGATAGAAATTGCTTAATGTTTAGGGTAACAATTTTCAGATATTAAATCTATCTGTCTTTTAAAAATATTTCATTCACAGATTTTTTGGCATCTGATTGTGTCAGTGTTGTTCAGGAATAAGCTGATGAATTCATCTTATTAGATTCAATTCATTAAAATGTTAATTAATAGGGCACAATGTTTTATGTTATCACACATACTATGTATTTTAAAATGCTATTGTAAGGGCTGGGGATTTAGCTCAGCAGCAAAAGCGCCTGCCTGGCAAGCGCAAGGTCGTGAGTTCGGTTCCCAGTACAGGAGAAAAAAAACAAAAAAATATTACTAATTTAACTAAATTCCAATCTATTTTACATTAAATTACTTGAATGGATTCTATGTATCAATTCTGAGGGTTAAAGAACACAATGAATCTAATATTTACATATAGTGCAACAAGCTAAGCTGTTTCCCATCTTTTTTTCAGCTTATAAAGGCAAGGATCACTTTGCTCAGAAGGTGCTACCTCCTAGTTACAAGATGAGGATTATAAATTGCGACTAACTGGATGACAGTGAACAATGCATTTATGTTCCATGTACATTGCATGGTAAGATAGAATTGCCCTTTGCAATTCTTCCCCATCTTCTTCCCGGCCATGAGTCTAGAATCCAGCAGCTTGTTCCATGTTGTTCAGATTTTGTAATGCGGCAAGAGGCTGCCACAAATGTTAACAGCCAAAACAGACTTATTGCTATTGGGTCTACAGTTATTAACTTATACAAACTGTACTTTTGGATCTACAAGCACCACCACAAGGCGTCTTCATGTCATCTAGGCCTATAAAAAACGTCTAACAGTCTCAAATCCACAGGATCATGATTAGTTCGTTTGTATGTCTGGGGTTACAAAAAGATTACCTCCAGCCAATGTACTTCCACCAGCTAACCACCATTTTTCTTTCTTTTACAGCAGCATGTATAGAGGAGATTTACAGCTTTTCATTTCATCACTATTCTTGGATTCTCCAGTTGCTTGGCCAACAAGACACCATCCTCTTTACATACTCAGCTTACTCTTAAGTGAGAACAGGCTCCATATTTCAATATTCCAAATATCTTTGTTTCCTCTTTGTACCTTTTTTCTTATTCATGACCTAACCTAGCAATTCAAAGGGCAGGACAACTTCTATTCATATATAATACACAATGCTTTAGTTTTAGACCTGGGATGCAAAACTCAAGTGATTGGGTAAGAAAATTGAATTTTCCGTTTCCATTTAAGCATTGGCATCCATCCTGAACTAAAATAATAATAATAATAATAATAATAACAAAATGCATAAAGTTTTAATTCTGCTATATCAACAGTGGTATTTCAAATCTATTCTTATTCCTATTTTATTCTTAGCTTTATTTTAAAGATTCAGAATAAAAATTCTATTCTCTTAGCCTCTTTACCTTAACCTTGAAAAACAATTATGTCATTTTCAAAGTACAATATTGAAATGTGTGGCTAAATTAAAACAAGATATAAACATCTGTGTAATTTAGTTCTCATTCAAGGAATAAAAAAGTTCCTTAGCATTCCAGAACAGATTCCCAAATTTTGAGAACACATAGTGTTATAGAAATCTAGAGATATTTGCCACTTTCACTCACAATGACCAAATATGTGATCAAATACTTCCCTAATTTAAAAGGACAAGTTATATTTTAATATCATATATAATATAATGAAAATGAAAGTGAAATACTATCAAATTTTACCCACTGTTGAGTCCTTCTCATATTACCTTGAAATTCCACTCATAAATCATGGCTTCACACAGCTTGAATCAATCCTTGAACTGACTGGGCTACTTCTGGGATGGGAACATTGGAATTTGGAGCAGAGAACTTTTTCTGGGTAGAGGAAAATTAGCAAACAGAACAGAGAGTTCTAATCTCTGCAGGGAAATGGGACCTTAAGAAGTTTATTATCCAAAGCTCAGAATAGAAAGCCAAACCAGAAGGATGAATCCAGGGACAATCACAGAAGTAAGAATAACTGGACTACTAAGCTAATTGCCAAATGCACACTCAGAAACTTTGATTTAGTGAGAAAGAAGCTTACGTACCAGATGACTGAGGTGACCATAAGACAGCAAGTGGTTGAGAAAAAGAGCACAGGAATGGAAACAAGGTCGAGGAGCCCCATAATTACACTTGAATAACTTCACCAGAGATGAAGAAATAAGCCCCCAGTGAGTGCTGCTTAAATAAGCAGGGCCTTACACAGGTCAGGACTAATCATGCATATGAAGGAAGGGAGAATAACCTAAGAGTGAATTCAGCCTTAAACTGGAGAAAGCAATAAAGTTGAAAATCAGACACAGGATTTTAAAACTAGGCAAGGGACTTCTGTTTTGTTGCTGTGACAGCAGCTGCTAGTAGTTCTCATGACTTAGCTTGCATCGAAATCACCGAGGAGGCTTGTGAAACCACAGGCAGCAGGGCACCAACCACGCAGTTTCCAATTCAGTAAGTGCAGAAATCCAAGTGGAAGCAGGTGGGGATCAGGCATTCACAGCACTGTGGACTGTTCCTAGAGAGTGAACACGACCTTTGCCTCTGCTGAGCAGGGGACAATCACTAGTTAGGGAGAGATACTGGTGCTGCAGATCTGAGAACGGCCTCTGGAAGACCTAAGAGATCCAGATTAGCCGTACACCAAGCCATCTTGCCAACTGCTTTTCACAAACATCTCCATGTATTTGTGAAATTAGAAAGGTGGAAACCTAGAAATATGAAACGTTAAAATTAGAAATATGAAAGGTTCAAATTAGAAATAAGCAAGTGACATTCATTAAACCTCGGATTATGCATGATTCTGATTATTTCGTGCTGCCTTTGATAGGTTAGAATTTTGGTTCGGTCACAGATGGGTTCGTATGATTATTTGAGAAGTCTGATGCATTCAAGCCAGACCTTGACTTTCTTCCTTGATATTTAAAAGCTATAACACAAAGAATTTGCATGAGATAATCCAATCCTTAAAGTTCTTATACATTAAAACATTTAATTAGTGGTAATAAAAATAAACAGCATTCATAAAATGTTTACTTCAATGTCCTGCATTGTTTTATTATTATATAGTTGTGTAGATTAAAATAACTGACTCAAAATTCAAGGAATGCTATGAATTGGGAAACAATTTATGCTAAAAGGCTGCCCTCTTGTGACAATATGTTGTATGTTTTACATACAACAGGTAAAAATTGTTCTTACCTGTACCTTCTAGAATCCAACTCACAATACAATAAAAAGGAAAAAAATACTTTAATGTAGTTATGAATTTAAAAATATCTTTTATATATGTTACCTTTGGGCAATAAAAGTTTCAGTACAGGTAATTATTTGAGGGAGTTGAATGTTGTAATCAATGTCATTATTTTATTAGTATGACGGATCGATTTCTAAATATATACAACTCAATTCTCCACTTTAAAAACTTAAAGGAAGTTACAAATGTCTACGAAACATTTCATAAAATTGTTAACCTAAATTGCCCATCCATATTACTATAGCTACAAACATCATCCTCCAGTTTAAAGAATCACTTAATCAGCAAACATGCTAATGGAATGGTAAACAGTGTACACCACCCTAGCTTTAAAGATCTGTGAGCCTAATGCAGACATAAGTGACGTAAACAAAAAAATTACAGAGCAGAATTTCAAATATATAGCACAGGTATAGTATGTATTGTGTCTGGAATCATGGAGGAGAAATTACTTAGTTTTGCTTTGGGCAGCAAGTAGAAAGGCAATTTTTTTTTTTATTTTAAAGAATAAAAAAAGGATAACATAATAATAGGGGGGACTTAGCAAATTACAGACAAAATGGTAGGAAATTATCAATGGTTATAGTTTTACATATTATCTACAAA
>NW_004955407.1:15999129-16013944 GCF_000276665.1 Chinchilla lanigera
GTGCGCTAGGGGCCCACCCTCAGGGAGCCAGCAGGCGGGAAGCTAGCCAGCCGGAAGACTGGCGCTCCCCGCCCGAGGCTCCCTGTGCGAGAAAGGCAATATTAGAACCACTATTACAAGTTGAAATGAAGTCCACAGGATACTGTTATTTGTTAGGTACTTCTTAGGTGCTATAGGTATAGCAGTGCAAATGCTTAATGCCATTATTTAAGGAATTGATAGGTAAAGCAGAAACCATAATTGGATTTACCCTTCTTTTACGTCTCTAAAGCTCTCCCATTTTTATATTTTTGTTGATATTCCCTACTACAAATACAGGAAGCACAGTGATTTTCACTTTTAAAAATGTTTCCAATATTTTCCCAAGTCTTTATTTCCAGTTATACAAGCAAAGTATTCACTGCTTTCAAGAATATGAAGGGAGGGTTTGATTAAAGATATAGTAATTTGAAATTGTTTCTAGCTTTATTTTCTAAAATCTTGAATCTTAGGGAGAATTAGGATTGTGGAGCAGCTGGAAAGTATAAAATCTATATAAATATAACAGGAGAAAGGTTTTTCCCAGATTAGAAAAACATCCACTCCCTTCACCCTTATATTTCTTTCCCATGATTAAGGGAGATAGACAGGCCTCTTGGTGAGCTGTACAAACCTAGCCACAATTTCCTAGAAATATTCCAAAAGTAATGAAGATTCCACAAAATAATAGCTAAAAGAATATATATATGTATATATAGTCAGAAGGAGCTATGAGTAGACTCATGAGAAGATTTTTGCATTTAAAATACAGGAAAAAGCACCAGTGAGCTAGTGGCCTGTACATGCTATGCAGAAATGGACAAAGGTGAGACTGGTAGCACCTTGTATAAGTGGTCAAGTACCAAATACCATTCACTGTCTGTGCTCTGGCTCTGTTTAATCACCTGATCTGGTACTAGATGCATCTTTAATGCCTGGAACATCATTTTCCAGGCCTGGGATTGTTGACAACTGACAATAAAGCTTATGTCTGAGTAAAATCCCTTCATCCAAGGTAATTACCCTTTCTCATGAGTATATTACTTGCAAGGACTGGCTAATATGAAGGTATGAGGGCTTGGTCTCCTCACTCCAATACGAGAGAGTTTTATAGAGTCATCCCAGTCCCTACAGGGTGAGGTGAGGTCATTCTTTTGATGGACTACAGTCAACTTCTTGCTCTGCTCCATCATATGCTCTTCACTCCTGTGAATATGTTGAAAATATCCCACTAATTCCCAAGTCTCCGTGAGTGTGATATCTGGGACACCTTATGGGTGAAATTCCTATAACCAGAGCACATCCCGGTAGAGAGCATGTAAAACACCCTGAGACTAACTTTCATACCAGCATAGGTGGATGGTGACTTAAAATAGAAATTAAATGGATTTAAAAGATGTTAAATTCTTCTGAATTTATGAATTGCATGGTGAATGTGCTTCCTAAGAATCTCCTTGTAGTAGCCATTTGTGCACTGTATACATTATATGCCTGTGAATTGAAGCCAGTGTGTTTTAAAGCAAAGTAATGAACCTGGGGCAAAGTTATACACAAACATAAACTCTGGGGAGGTGTTCATGATTTGGAAAATAATACCGGACTGGCCAGGCTATGTTGAAAGAAAATTGTGAATACAGAATATTAGTGAATAGTGAAATTATTAATGTATACATGTGTAAGTCTAATATATATTTTACATATAGTATTACATATCTATAAATTAAAGATAATTTATATAGTTTTCATGTGGATGGCACAAAGCCTATCCTTAATTATTTTTCTTATATTTCCCCTTACTGAAATTGAACCCACTTATGAGATGTTAATTAAGTTTCTCTTTCAATGAAGTAGGATGAGAGAGTTTTGTCATGTCTTTAAGAAGAGGATAAGGGAAATTCTGCCACATCAGAGGCCACCACTATGTAGCACATAAACTTTCTTTTCTTGCTTTTTTGAGGCTGTTGTAAGAAAATTTCAGTGCAGTGTATTTCATAGCCTTCCTGCCACAACATCCTCAGCACCCTGGTCCAATGGACATGCACTCATAAGTGCTACAGCAACCAGTGTCCTGAGGGAGGACCTATAACCTCTGTAGTTTAGTTTATGAGATGTAATTTCAGAGCTAAAATAGTGACCCTAACAGAGCTATAGTATGTTTATACATAGATTTATTCATTACAGTATATTGCCAACCATGTAGCTTGTAGTTGTTCTCTCTACAGTTATAAATAGGTTTCCATCTGGTCAAACCTAAAGTGGATAGACTACTTATAATCTTGATGAAATGTTTTAAAATAGCCCCATTTTCTGGTACTTTGGATCTTTGGGGTCAGATGCAAAGACAACCATGGACTACATGGTAGCATTAAAATGGTGTCTGGGTTGAGTTTAATGTTAAGTCCTCCCAATCCAAGAGCAATTGGTACATGCAGTACTGCTACAGATTCCCTGGGCTGATTTCAGCTATCTGATGAGTAGCCATTGAGGAAAAGCAATTCTATTTGTCCTACACATATTTAAAACTTCATCATTTTTAATGTGTATTAATCTCATTCATTTTAGTTTATTAACTTTACAACAATGAATAATCACTCATGTAACAGTAGGAGTGATTACTGGAATTATTGGTTTGTACTATACTCATAACAGTATTATTGGTGTTATTTCATCTTTATCCTGTGTAACACAGATGGCGTCTTCCACTGGGGAAAAGTTGCACCTCCTGAATGGCCATAAGAAAGGACTTGGCTTCTCTGAGCTCAGAGGTATTCTGATGTGATGTATCATGCTGAAGCCACTTACCCAGTCCCACTTACCCACTCTTGCTGTTGCCCAAGAGTTGGAACTTGAAGTTGGACATTCTGGCTATGTAACTGCAACGAGTAATAGGGTTCCTTCTAATCTGAGCCAAAAATCTCATCTGCTGCCAACATCCATAGATTGTGCCAGACAAATTTCTTGTCTTATAAAGAAAATAAGGGTCTGTGCCAGACCCTTCACAGTTATCAACAATTATGATCCAGAGATTTCAGGATACATTTTTATGTATAGGTACATGTTTGGAATAAATCCATGAAATGTGACAAAAAAAAATTTAAGAGAAATGCTGATAGTGATAGAACTTTGTGCTTGTTGAAGTTTAGTTTTGTTTGTTTATATGCTTCATATACAGAAAAATCAATATCAAATAAAAATAATAGCTAAGGAAATCTATACTTTATTTCTAACATAAATTATATCTTTTACCTCATAGTTCTATTATTATCTAATCATATAGGGAGGTTATTGCTTTCTTTATATGCTTTTACATCCTATCACTGTGCTCTCTTGTGTTTATTATAAGGATAGCTCATTGTATTATTTATTGTTAGTAGTAATTCTGTCATCTGAAAACAATAACTTGAAAAGGAGGACATACTGTTAATACACTTTTTAGATGATCATAATGTATATATAAAATATATTGGTAAAATATATTATTAAATTTTATTAACAATAGATATGCATATATTATTGGGCATGTTATTCTAACCCAAGTGACTGGTACACAATACTCAAACCCACAATTTAAAACAGGAGAACCCTCAATTGTCTCATGGTTTCAGGGGGTGCAGTGCATAGTGTGTTGAGTTCAAGGCAGAAACATCATGGCAAGAATGTGTTACATACAAAGATCTTTAATCTATGGTGACTGGGAAGGGAAGCAAAGGAATGGTGTCAAAGAGTAAGCAGTAAGGCACTGAACTTAGATCCCAGGGCATTCCTCTGTGACCCACTTAAACATACCTAGAAGGGTGCTCCACCAATCTCCTAGGTAGATCCCAAAGCCAAACAAGTTGACACTGTACCTTAACCATTACATTATTTCATATTTTATTGTTTTGTGCAAAATTTCCAAGATGAAAATAATCATAGTAATAACAAGATTCCTTACCTTGACTCTGATTTCCTTAGTAATAACATAACTATTTTCCACTTCAGTAAGGTAGAAGCTATTGGTTTAAAGTATATATTTTCTCATCTTAAAATATTTTAAAATTCAGTTTGCTGAATTGTTATTGTTCTTCTATTTTTTGACATTAAGCTTTCTGCTTTAGAAATATATCAAATTCTTGAACAACCCAATATCAATTAATGAGATTGAAAGCATGATTAAAAACCTACCAACAAAGAAAAGCCCAGGCCAGGACGGATTCACAGCAGAATTTCACAAGAAATTCAGGGAAGATTTAGTACCAACACTCCTCAAACTCTTCCATGAAATTTAAAAGGAAGCAATTCTCCCTAACTCATTTCTAGAGGCAAGCATCATACTGATACCAAAACCAGAGAAAGACCCAACCAACTACAGACCAATCTCCCTAATGAATATAGATGCAAAGATACTCAATAAGATACTAGCCAATAGAATGCAGCAAATTATCAAGAAAATCATACATCACGACCAAGTCAGATTCATTCCAGGAATGCAGGGTTGGTTCAATGTTCACAAATCTATAAATCTTATACTCCATATCAATGAAGCCAAAGACAAAAACCGCATGATCATTTCTTAATGTTTTAACCCCTCACTCGTGGCACATTTTATACTATATTGCTTCTAATTTAAAAATCTGCTATTGACTTATAATTTCCTTAATGTAGTTCCTTAATTTTCCATAATTTTTAGCGTCTTAGCCAGTTCTATTTTCATACCAGGACATTGGATTTTCTTCCTATTTTTCAGCCTTTCTTTACCCCCAATGTGTTCTGATTTTTGAGAATTGACTGCAGATGTTTTCGAAAATATCACTGGCTTCTCATAATAGTATAATGTATAAAAATGTTCAGATTTATATCTCCCAGATAACCTTTGCTTCTTATAACTAAATCTTAATATGGATTCACCCTTTTTTAATTTCAGAGCTACTGCATAGAATATAATTTGCTTTTATTTTCACAACTCCAAGTTAGTTGTCAATTGCCTGAAAAGATGGTTTATTTCGGTTACTCTTAGTGTTCAGTTGTTTATCCTCCTAATATTGAATTGTAGGGGTATAGCCAAATACCCACTGTCTCCCACATACTTTGCACTTTTTTCTGTAGATGTGAAGAAGCAAAGAAGATTCTGATTATCTCAATTTACTCTTTTTTTGTACATCTGATATTTCCAAAGCTGCATTTAATAACTCCATCAGAAAATTCTTAGTTATCTCAAATCTTCATGTGTACAAAGTTGAATTAATAATTCCTGCTACAACCATTTCCTACCAAAATAGTCCTGTTTCTCCCTTTGCCTTATAAATTTACCCATTTACAGATTGGCTTAGAGCAAAATAATTTGGCTTAGAGCCTCCATATTTGATAAATTGATATTATTATGGTTTTACCTGAAAATACCTGAATCCAACACTACTTCCACCAACATTATTATAGCTCCAGCCAGCATGAGTATTGTCATGCTAGTGCTCTTCCTGCTTCCCACTTTACCTGGCTCTTTCCATAATGTAATGGAAGTTGCTACACTCATGCTTGAACCACATCAGCGACCTTACCTTATGCTTAGAATAAAATGCAAACTATTACCATTGCCAAGATATTAAAAGCCTGGCTCTTGTCAGTGTTGCTGACCTTGACTATTAGAACTGTGTTTCTGAATCACTAAGACTCCAGCTCTATGGCCTGGATGGTTTTTCACACACATTTTCTTACCTCAGGTCCTTGCATTTGATGTATCCTTTGCTTGAAATTCTATCCCCTTGTTCACGGGTGTCCAACCTGGGCCACAATGAGTAAAGAGGAATTTTCTTGATCTGCATATGAACTATGTAACCAAGTTAATGTGTGTAAGTTGAAAAACTTCCTCTACTTTTTATATTTTAACTTGCTAAATTGTTTTATGAAATTAAACAATTTTAAAGGGAATTTATGTCTCTGCTTAATAATAGTAAGTTCCCATCTTCACCTTCACACACAAGTGAGGTTAAAGTACTGGTCCAAATGATCACTGTGTTTCAATAATTGTTGTGTATTACTCGACGAGTCACACAAGCACACGTGACGTCTTATTTACATAAGTTTTAATTCAGCGGGCTGTGTGTGGTGGACTTGGGGGCGGTGAAATTAGCAAATTAGCACTGCACTATCCCCTCCTCTATTCAGCTTTCCATTGCTGCCTACACAGCACTGTGCAATAGTGTCATGAAAAATCACTAAAAAGTATATTATAATATTAAAATTTTATGAGAATGTGGAGCTGTATTCCTATCCAAGGCCATACGTAGCTCACAGACCTCCCATTGGACACACCTGCCCGAGTTTGCTGCAGAGTGGCTCTGCTGGCCTATGCCCTCATACTACCTCCTTACAGAGACTTTCTTTGACCATCTCAACTAACTCAGCCCCTCAAAGTACCCTATATTAATACTCACCACTATATTTTATCACAGCCCAATCAATCCCTGAACTTATATTTCTATTAATTTGTTGATTCTCTGCTTTATCCACTAAGAACTAAACTCAAAAGTTCAAGAACTTTGTGTGTTTTGTTAATGTGTATGACATCAATAAAAATCAGGCATATAATAAATATTCAGTGCATACTTGATGAATGCCTACTTAGCCACGTCTACCTTATATACCCAAAATTTCTAGAAACAGCACAGTTTTTCTTGCCACACTCATAGTCTACTTCATATTTCAGAATGTATATTACTTAACTTTTGCTGCATGACCATCCTAAACAGTGCACTGAAATGACAATCACTTACATGGCTCCCATGATTTTGTGGGTCAGTTGTATCATTCTTCAGGCATATGTTGATGCTGCCACTTTCTGGCTATAGGCAGTCTGGTAAGTGGCAGGATTGCCTAAATTATTTTAATTCTCCTCCACTTTGTGTGTCCTCCTGCCAGCAGCCTGACTTAGGATTTTTAACATGATACTTCTGGATCCAAGGTCATCAAGTGCTTTACAGGTCTGTGTTATGTCACATGTTCTCTTGTCCCAGTATTCAAAGTTTGACACTTGTCCAAGCTCAGAGTCATAGTTTGAGTGATCTACTAGTAAGAATAGTTACAGAGCCGGGCATGGTGGTACAGGCCTATAATCACAGCATTCGGAGGCTGAGGAAGGAGGGTCGCTGTGAGTTTGAGGCCAGCCTGGGCTACAAAGTGAGTTCAAGCCATCATTAACTGCATAGTGAAGTTCTGTCTCAAAAAGATAAAAAAATAAAACACAACAAAGAAGAATGATTACAGAGAGATTTAACTGAACTCAGTCTTATTAATCCTCCCAAAGAAGCAAGTTCTTATCACTTCCTTATATTTGTTACTAACATGCAATTTCTCTGGGTTTGGAGGCATCAGATTATTGCAAAGTGAAATGCATAAGAAGAAGGAAGGGGAAAGTAATGGAGAGTAGAAATTGTCTCAATCTCAGAAAGCAATTATTTCTCACTAGATAAATGACCATGTTTCTTCACGTGGAAACAGAGATTATAAATCTCTTCTCTCAGCCCCATTCTCTGGCCATACCAACTCAGTGTTCTGTGTTTGACTTTTCAAATTTCCTCTTAGAGTTTGAAAAACTGTGATTGATTTTTATAGATTGCATAGATTTTCAAATCTCAGCTCTCTCTGGGTATTGTCTTGACTTATTCATCTAAAAGGGAGGTAAGAGCTACTGTAACACTTATAATCTTATCATAGCTCCAATATAGTTTCTGATTACTTTTTCTTTATTTTATATTAAAAATGTCTATTTTCGAGTCCATAAACATCAATCGTTACTTTTGGTAAATGTGAGAAAACAAGACTAAAATAAAATAGTCTTTATGTTTAGTAGTTCATTATTTTGTGAAGCTATATCTTATCTTTGGTAATACAACTTTCTTCAGAGTGAGTGCATTGTTTTGAGTCACATGGTCCTGACAATATATTGCATTGCTCATTACAACATAGTATCTTTTCTGCAGTATATTTTTAATAAATCCTAATATGCTCTCCTCCTTGCTCTTTACTCTTTCTCTTAAAGAATACTAAAGAATACTCTTCATTTAAAGAATACTGTACTAAGAGTAAGCCTAATTTCTAGTGTTTATTCTTCATTCTCTTTACTTACTTTTTATTTAATTTTTGCAATGCTGGGGCAAACACTCTACCTCAAAGCTGTGTCCCTCGTCCCCATTCTTCACTTACTTTGAAAAGTTTCATTTTAAAAACTGCCTCCAAAGACATTTTCCCAACTGAACATTTGTCCTACAATGTCTTAAAGAATAGCACAATACTATCAAATATTGGAAGGTAAAAGTTCTTTTGAAACTAGAACAAGTCCAGTTTATTATGTTCCAGTGAATTCAGAATCTCCCCCTGCAAGAGACTTTGCTTATCTTCAGACAACCTCTTCTCCTAACAATTATTAAAGAAAGAACTGAAAATTATCATTTGCCTCTGTGTATAGATGGTAATGAATACTTAGTGCTTTACCTCTATATGTGGTAGAACATTCAACACTCCATGAAATGTATTGCTACATTTGTCTTGACTAAAAATATTTAATACTTGGATCTGGCTTTACTACATTTAGAGATAAGAGTTTATTGGCTGTACAGTGAGAGTTCTCTATTCTCTAACCAGACAACATGTAACATTTTGTTCTTCTTGGTATCCTGAAGCCACTGGTTCTTCCTACTGTTCCCCACTAAATTAAAACCAAAACAAAACTTACTGCCTGCATTTATTTATTTTTGCATTTGATATTGAACAGATATTTATGGAGTCTTTCAAATGAGCCAGGCATTCATCAAGACCCTAAAAATTCAAAAATGTGTACAATTATCTAAAATTTCTCATTCTCAAGAAGTTCACATTCTAGTGGTGGATACAGACAGGTAAGTGGAGATTCATAACATCCATGCTACAATAAACATTTCTGGTAAGCAGAGAAAGAGCCAAAGGCTAAGGAGGGAATGTGTTGGAGACAGACAACAAATCAACATAGAAAAGGTCAAAGAATGGCCAAGCTGGGAAGAAAGATGTGAGTGCAAATCTGAGCTAAGAACTAGAAGATGCTGATGAGATGGAACAGCAGCCAATAGGGTCCTGGTGAATCTGGATGAATAAATGGTTGTTTTGAATCTACAAACAGTGTGTGAAATACTGTGTTTCATTACAAGCACTTTAATCATGGCTGGTAGTTTACTCACAAATACATTATTCACTGTCACTGTGAAATAAAATTCTACCTTTAGCCAAGAGCCAAGCATTGCAGAAATTTAAACCATGATACAGAAATCCACATTCATCAACACCATCTGCATGACCAGCTGTTCACCTTCCAAATTTTCTTCTTTTTTTCAAATACCACATGTTCATAAAGAAAAATGATAAATGAATGATGAATCATGAATGAAAATGTTATCCGTGCTTTGAAGCCCTACATTTTCATATCTCCAAAATTACCCCCTAATATTCACCAAGAATGTTGTTTAGGCCATATGGAGAAGCAAGCTGTATTTGTTTGGAGCAGGACTTAGGTGTTGTGTAATTTTTAAAAGTATTTTCATCCTAAGAGTCTAAAAGTACATGGCAGAGAAATAGCATGTGTGTGTGTGTGTGTGTGTGTGTACATATATGTGTGCATATATGTGTGCCGATTCAACAAAACGGCCATATTCAGCAGATTCTCTCTCACTTGGAAGATATTCATGACCCACATCACTCTCTCAGAGGCAGCCCTACCCTATCATCCCATGTGTCTTTTGCCAAGAATTTGACTTCCTGTTCACCCATTCATCCATTTAATCATTCAAAAATCTTCATAATAGCCAGTATTTCCTCAGTGGAAATAAAAAAAAATACAACTTATTACCAATGTTGTCCATTGTCCAAAGAATTTTTTTTTTCTTGTCACTTTGTTGCCTAGGATGATAAAACTATGTAACTTATAATGCAATTGCAACAATACATGGAACATTGCAAGTAATGAATTTAAAGCATAACCTGACGAAGAGCAAGGATTATGGCTGTGATTTTGAGTGTGCCTCTAAAGCTTGAGTTAGAAGGCATGGTCCCCAGGTGATGCCACACTGGGAGGTGGTGAAACTGTCATAGGTAGATCCAGGTGGAAAGAAGTTATTACTGTGGGAGCTCCCCTACAGAGAACACTGGGATCTCACCCTCTTATCTCTCTACTTCCCAGCTATCCTGAGATAAATAGGCTCCACCATTATGAATGTCTGCTGTCATAGCTTGTGTCGAGATGTACTCCCAAAACCTCAGTCATAGGTGGCCTTTTTCAGAGGTGGCTGCTTCTAGAATGGATGACCCTGGAAATGAGTCATAGATCAATGCTAGGATAAAGGGCACTAGGATTAAGGATGTGAGTGCTACCTGCCCTAAGTAGTCCCAATTAAAATATAAGAGACAGAAAGAACTGTATTTCTCTCTTGTTATTTTGCTACTTTCTGCCTACCATGAATTGTTTCTCCTCTGTGGTGCCACCCTGATTGTGGACTGAAACCTCTACAAACTGTGAGCTCAGTAATCCTTTCTTCTTTTAACACTGGGTATTGAGCATTCTGTCTCAGCAACAAGAAAAGTAACTAAGACATTTGCCATGACATTCTGCTCCACAACCAATTGAGCCAATTTACTATAGACCAGAAGATCTGAAACTTGGAGGTAAAGTACACTTTTCCTCCTTGGTTTTCTTACATGTATTGTTACAAAAACGGAAAACAAATTAACACAGTAAGTACTCATGTGCTTGTTATTGTTTTAATAGTGTGACAAAACAGCATAATGCATAAATCATAGATATTATGAGGCACAAATTTTTGTGAATATATGTAATTATAAGTAAATTTACATAATTGTACCTTGTCTTCTTTGGAACACACACAATGAGATAATTGTTAGAATGGAATCACAGCCCTCTAAATAATGCTATTTGTGTTTTTTGATGTGTTGTCTTTTTTAAAAATACATAAAAGCCAGTTGACCTTTGATTGTGTCCACTCAGCATTTCACTTGATCATTGTGGGAAACAAGGATAACATGTTGTTTCTCTGGTGTTTTTTGGGGGTATTAATACTTGAAGCAGTATTATGGCAGACTCTGTGACTTCTGCAAGCTGACATCCTAAAGGATAAAGAATTTAACTGGGCTTAGTTGCACACACCAAAGGTCTCAGCATTCTGGGAGGCTGAGGCGGAAGGATCACAAGCTCGAGCCAAGTTTAAGGAACTTATTGATTTTACCTCTCAAGGAAGAAGAAAGAAAGAAAGAAAGAAAGAAAGAAAGAAAGAAAGAAAGAAAGAAAGAAAGAAAGAAAGAAAGAAAGAAAGAAAGAGAGAAAGAATAAAAGAAAGAAAGAAAAAGAAAAGAAATGGAGAAAGAAGTTAATCATTTAGTTCAGCTGTGTCTTTGATCTAAAACATCATTACTTCAAGTCATCCTCATGTAAAATATTTTGTACATTATGATCACTCTTTCTACTTGTTTTTCCACATATTTGTTATGAAACATATGTCCTTCATAAGAAGGTGCATTTCCCTCCTATTTTTGATCTATGTTTTCTACAAGTTTGGAAAAAATATGATTAAAAATATTTGTTGGGGTGATACACGTGATGGTCACCGTAGTTTACTGACCTCCACGCTATGGATTTAAACTCAGAGACTTCCAGTCTATGAAAAACTTCACCTTAACAAAAGGAAGAGGAAAAATAGGGCTCCCCAGAAAGTATGGGAAATAGGAAATCCCATAAGCATTTTGTAAGTTTGCATTGCTAAGTTGGAAGTCTGTGTCACCAGTAGCAAGGAAGGTTCATTACGAGGGTGAGGGGTCCAAAGCACTATGAGATGAAAGTTGACTACTGTCTTCCAGTTCCCCAGACAGCCCAAGCAATCAGAAATACTAAATATTTCTTTTCCTAGTAAGAGACCTCCTGTGTATTTTATTTTATTTTAAATTACACTCATATCCAATGGAAATTCAGAAGCTTCCAGGATCAACTGGCAAATGAAAGTGTATATGAAAAATAAATTACGAGAGTTTGTGTTCTTGTTAGAATGTGAGGAGCTTGTGGGCAGGTGGCTAAGAGGTGGAGGTCAGACAGAAGTTATCTCTGTAGAACACAGCCAGAGGTCTGCAGAGCAAAGAAGGGCTGCAGCAAAAGCTGAAGGAGCAGGTATTGTGAAGGGATTCCAAGGTAAAATGTACAGTCTTGTTTCTACCTGGATCACATATCTAACACCTCAAGAGCCTTCACATATGTGTTTCTTCAAGTGGGGACCAATCATGGCCCCAATTCACATTCAAGTGGATTATTAGCCGAAGGACATCATGATGGGGCTGAAGTGTCAGAGCACGTGTGAGGTCCTCAGCTGGGTCCCACCCACAGTTCACATATTGGAACAGAGGCTACTCCCGCCACATGTGACTGTATTTAGAAACAGGCCTTTAAAGAGACAATTAAGGTAAAGTGAGGCTGTTAGTGTGTGCCTTAATCCAGAGTAACTGGTGATATTACAATAATGAGAAATTTGGGTGCAGGAGACACCAAGAATGCATGTGGAGAGGGGAAAAATCAAGTGAAGACACAGCAAGAGAGCAATCAGACCTAGAAGCCTCATAAGAAACCAAACCTGCAGCCTGCTTGGTCTCAGAATTCAGGCTTCTGAAAGAATGACAAGATAAATGACAGTCCTAGTTAAATAATACAGGAGAGCACAGCAGTTGGGGAAACTGCGTCATAAACATATAAAACAAATTTTGGGGGCATAAATAAGAAAGAGTTCTAGCCTAAGAATTCCTGGATTGAACAGGCAAGTTGGAGAAGGTCAATGTTATTTTTGTTGATGTTTTAAATATGACTATTGTAAATATAGTTACTAAAACAACGAACATACTTTAAAGCTGGGCATGGTAGTGCACACCTGTAATCCCAGAACTTGAGAGGCTGAGGCAGGAGGATCATTGTGAGTTCGAGGCTAAAAAGTGAGCTCAAGGCCAGCCGAAACTGCATAGGAAGAAGCCTGTGCCAAAAACACAAACTAAATAAAATAAATCAACCAACACACTTTAAATTTTGACAGAACACACAAACTAGCAATTAAGAACAGGACCCAGACTTCATGGCTTCTAATACTGGGCGTGTGTATGATGCTAAGTTAAAATCTCTATTCTTCAGTTTCTTCACCTCTGGATCAAACACAACAAACTTCATAGGTATTTGTAGGATTATTTGTTCCAAGAACAAAATAATCTAGGTGGAATGATTTAATCGTATCGTCATCATGAACTGATACTATTGAAAGTACTTTATTGAGTCAATCATGAAAATTCTTCAGATGATCAAGACATGAGATAAATTAAGGTCCCATCATTATTAAGAAAAATATCAAGGATTTAACCTTAAGCATTGCAAGCCTGTAGGTTATTTATTATGCTCTACTGAAACAAAGTCTTTATTTACAAAACATTGTCAAAAATACCAAGTATTTACATTTACAAGGGTCTCATTTGTCCAAGAGATTTCTCCAAATGACAAACCTAAAAATTAAAAATAAATGTTCACATCTTTTGCCACTGCAATTGAAAGTAAAATGATATCAATTCAGCAGTGTAGTGAAGCATTACATTCCCTGGTTTTCCTTTAAAAATATATCGCACAAATGGGAAGGGTCCTGATAGATGGAGAGAGGGGTGAGAAGAGAGGGAAAGGGGAGGAGAAAAGAATTAAAATGCCTTATACATGTGTCAACACACCATGAAGAGTATAATCATGATGTACTGCAAACATACACTAAGAATTATAAAACCTGAAAAAAGATGTAAAAAATATTTTAGTATATTCATTTATTAAAATAATTGAGAAGACTAGTCAATGGTATACATAGGAGGTGACAAAAATAAGCAGCTTTAGAACATAACCAGAATGTAGCCTGACCTGAGGGCTGCCATTTATAATCTCAGAAGCCCTAGATGGTGAGGCGGGAGGATCACAAGTTTGAGTCTCACCTGGGCAGTTTAGCTACTTAGTGGAATACTGTCTCAAAGTAAAAAATAAAAAAGTGAGCTGGGGTTGTAGCTTAGCGTGAAAGTCCAAAGTTCAATCTCCAATACTGAAAAAAGGAACTAAAAATATTCTGAATATTTTACATATGCGTTTTTTATTTTCTATATTTTTGACTCAAGAAATAAAATATTTCTAAATCTCAGATAGAACAATACATTCCAAAAGACTAATTAAATCATTGTCATTTACAAATTATTTGATTCAGACAAAATTTTACATTTGTTAGAAGTCATTTAAATATTCTTTGTACATGTGACAGGCTTCAGAAACAATTCCTCTGATTCTTTAAGTACAAAATTATAGCTGCAAACTGGTGGTCTGTGAAAGAGAAAAAGAGACAAAATAACAATTAGTAAGACAGCAAATATTTTTTGCATATTAATATTAGAATGCTCTAGGTCTATGACTAGTTAATTCTGCAAATGCAGGCATTTGCAGCCAACCTGTGATCGGTATACTACTCCATCTCATTATTTCTGTAGGGGTGAAGTAGACATCATGCTATGGGAAAGAAAAAATGCTCCATTTGAACGTTTTATTACTGCTTCACAAAAATACTTAACATTGTGTAAGTGATATAGTTGGATACTGAAATCTGAATTCAACTTTTAAGGGCCAGGGGACTCCTTCGAACATGACCACCTCCAGGAAAGAATAAGAGTGAAATGTATAGGCAGATTTTGCCTGGATGTTGTATAAATCTTTCTGTCTCTCATTAAAGTGGAAACAATAACA